>NW_022990647.1:0-589949 GCF_902827175.1 Gymnodraco acuticeps | reverse complement strand
AAAACAGACACATTGCACAACTGCATTTGTTGGATATCTATTTCTATTGATCGACCCTTCCTGCCTGGTTCGAGATGGCGGTAAATGTGACACAGATGCGGGACACAAAGTGGCTGACGTTGGAGGTTTGTCGAGAATTCCAGAGAGGAACCTGTTCACGACCGGACAGTGAGTGCAAGTTCGCCCACCCTGCCAAGAGCTGTCAAGTAGAAAACGGCAGAGTCATTGCCTGTTTTGACTCACTCAAGGTGAGTACGACAAACACTAATAACGTCCATTCATCACAGCCTTGTCTTTTCTCAATTTCCTAGCATGCAGCGTTGACAATAAATTGTTTTCAGTAGTTCTATTTTGGGGTTTTGCAGATGCCAGAATGTGTTAGACCGAAAGAGGAGGTGGAGTAGGAAAACAGTAGTAGTATGTAAAAAAAAAAAAAAATGCAATGTAATAGTAAATTTAGTGAAAAGTGAGATATTGTTTCTTTATCCATACACGTTTATGCCATGGGATAGGGATGAAAACATGCACATATAAAAACTGGGTGTATGTGTCTTGGTAAGCTGAGATGGGACAGCAATCGCAATAACATCTGTGATTCAGAGTCAGAGTTTCCTTCACTGGCACATCAATTGAGTACAGGACTCTCAGTTGGCACGGAGGTTTTCTGTCTGATCGTCACTTCAACAGGCTGAATAGGAAATATAGAAATTGGGCAACACACTGTGTATTCTATAATTGTACGTAATCTTGCTAGTGTATGTCGGTGTGTGTTATTTTGAGGTCATGCCACACAGTGGGGTGTTCTCAGAAGGCTCTGTAATTTACTGTCTATTTTTGCCCTGGCACTGGGACAACACACTCCCACCAGGCAGCTCTTTTCTCACTCTCTCCCTCGATCCCTAAGAGACAGAAAATCAAACAAGGGAACAAAAAAAAAGAGAAAGGAAAAATAAAGGGACAGAATCTAAAAGTTGGGAAATGTTGTGGCATCCCATATGGACATTATAATATACACGTGTCAATAATGGGCAAGATGTTTGTGTCATTTTGTCACGCTAGGTGTCATCCGACACTGTCTCTTACAAATTCAATATACAGTATAGGGTTGCCAGAAACTGACCATGATCAAAATCGATTATTCGGCAGCCCTGGCGAATAATAATCAATTAATACAAGTTTACAGTAAAACAAACTGGTGGTGTGACCAATGGCCATTTACAATTGTTAATACTATTACTATTATTAGCATTAGTCTATATTTTGGTTGAAACTAAGCCAGAAAAAAAAAAAAAAAAAAAAACATAAATAATAATAAAAAAATATATAAATAAAATCGATTTTTAAAAATAATATTCGATTATGGAGACTGTAATGATTAATCGAATAATGGAATAATCGCTGGCATCCCTAATACAGTATGCTACAGTACAACATACACACGAGACTGGTGTTTGTGTCATCAATGAGTATTTCGTATGGAGTCAGATTTGGGTCAATATTCTAGCGCGCAAAACAAGCTACTCACGAGCGGAAAATGTGCTTTTACACACGCATTAATGACCCTCGCGCGCAGATTAAACCCCTGCGTTAATTAATATATATAATATATATATTATATATATATATTATATATATATATATATATATATATATTAGCTGTACACTTTACGAATATAATAGTTTTGTTTGGACAACTTTACCATTCAATCTCGTCCAACTGATCTTGCAGCTGTCACTCCTCGGCTCTTCGTAGTTCAGGCATTTATCAAACCTGGCAACTCCGGGGTTCCTGGCAGCTATCAATCAAAGTCCAGTGGCTCCGCCGCAAAGTGTCAGAAACTTTTCACGCGCGCGTAGACAGACTCCGCGAGCGAGTGACCCCCAGTTTCCACTGGGTCCGTCTGCGCCGCGTAACGGCTGCGCCAAGGTTTTGGTCCGACCTCCTCTAGCGCCATAACCCACCGGACGCGTCCCAGAAGCGTTTCAGGAGCGTAGCGTCGTGCGTGCAGGCTCGCAGTTTTGTTATTGATTCGGGCATCCTGGACATTTGTACTTCTACAAGAAAGTAAGTAGGCTAGGCTACGTAGTTAAATGTTTTATTTTTGTGTCTGTTTAAATTGTGTTTATTGTTGTTATACATTTCCTAATATGTAGTTGTTACCTTCCACTCCACAAACTGCAGCGACTAAAACCAGGCCTTGTCCTTTCTGATGTTGTCCTTGTAGTAAGCATTGGTTACATCATATAAAATAGTGTGTTTTTCCACTTCCATGATGAAAACCTCGTCGTCCATTGTGCGTATCGTAGTGGAGGTGTTGTGATGAAGGAGGGGGGTCTGCTAAATTAGTATATGTGGGAGATGGGCCTGGCCCGGATGCTCACCTTTCCACTTCCTGCGAGGGGGGGCTGCCTGCCCGACCTTATGTTACGGCTGCGCCGCGGCAAAAACAGGATTCATCCTAATTTTAGAGAAGCGCTGCGCCGAGCCGCTTCTGGGACGCGTCTGAGCCTTAACGCGGCGCGTGTGGAGGAATAGCACCCATTGACTAGAGTGGCCGCGAGTAACGCGGACGCTGCGGCGCAGCCGCAACGCGGCCGTAACACGCCGCAGACGGACCCGGTGGAAACTAGGGGTGAGGCTGACACTCCCGCGAGAGCGCATAGCCGCTCGCGGGGGTTTAATCTGTGCGCGAGAGTCATTTTATGCACGTGTAAAAGCACATTTTCCGCTCGTGAGTAGCTTGTTTTACGCGCTAGAATATTGACCCAAATCTGACTCCATAACTTTGCTTTTAGAGACAAAATCAAGAATTAATGAAGGTTTGTGGTTTAACACTAGAACCGCCAGAGATTATTTTATACCTAAAACCGACACCGGGGTCAAATTGACCCGGTATTAGAATGCATTGATTTTCAAGGTAAAAGTATTGCTTTAAAAAGAAAAATGGTCTTGTGGTATTGGTATTTTGACAAGCAATTATGTTAAATTGTTTCGTTTATTAACGCTACAACATAGCGTTTCGTGAGGCGGTTGTCGTTGTTGGGTGAAAAGCGCAGCGCGAGCAGTCTCCCGTGAGCGGGAGCGCGCTCCTTCACTACAGAAAGATCTGCAGCCACGCTAGCAGTTTGTGAGGCTGTATAATGTACGTAGTTTTCACTTAAAGATAAACATATGTGCTAATGAGATCCAAAAACAAAGTACAGCTCATATTCTCAGCCATAAACAGACTGTCCACAGTTTACAGTACTGATTCTCTGTGAAAATACATCTGCTCACACTTCATTTACTAGAGCAGTAGAAGACAGTGTAAAGGGTCAGCTGTGGCAGCATGTGTCATGGCTGAGAGCCAAACATAAACCCTGGCCTCCTGTAATATAGTTTATGAAGACAAGTATATGTGTATACAAGTCACACGCAGATAAATTGCACACATGGCATTCTAACACACTCACACTGCTGCATGTCAGCCTGCTGCCTCATTATTCCAGATAATGGAAATGTGTTGGATCGAGTAATATCAGTAAAGTCAATCTCAGTATTTTGGCTCAACTAAGCACAATGATTCTGAATCCTTAAAGTATGTCTACTGTGCTGTGCACATGCTCTGTAATTTGTCTTATATCTGATTGGCAAGCAGGGTGTTATTCTCTGTAACTGGAGACAAGAGTTGGAAGTCAGTCGAGCCCATCCAGATCCCAGCCTACCTTGTTTTAAAACAGTGGGGAGATTTACTGATAATCCAGGCATTGTGTTATTACAGTTCTGGGATGCTTGGATGCAGCTCCGATGGCTTGGGTGGGTTTGGTTGGGAAAGGTAAGGTAGGAATAGGAACGGGAGGCTGCAAGGGCACCACATGGATCATGAAAACAGACATGCAGGCTGAGCCGAGAGGCTGAGAGCAGGAGCAGCAGGGAATGTGCGAGGAAGCGTAGCACTGTGCTTAGTGCCCTTCCCTGCTCTCCGTGCCAGGGCATTCCACAGTCTACCTCCCCTCTCTGCCTCCATGACAGAATGATATATCTGCTTTATCTGCAAATGGATTCATACACAGCTAGGCATGGAAAGAGGGGCAAGGGAATGTGGAAGGACGGATGGGAAGATTTGGAGAAAAAAAAGGAATGGATGATGGTACACGTGTCTCGCACTCACAGACCAATTTGGCATACAATCTACCGTTCATTCCTGATAAAATGCAGGCCGGCAAAAGAACTGGGGGCCAGCTGGAGAAATGGAAAGGGATATGGATACTTATCCTATTAATTCATCTTTCTCTTTGTATTCAGTTTTCCTTCTCATATTACTTTTTTTTTCATTCTAAAACCTCAGTTTTCAGTTGCCAGTTGGTCCTTATGTTTAGATATCTTTATTTATCTCTGATAAACTGTCTACACTTTAAAAAAGGTGTTTTTTATGCAGTGGAAAGATTCAATCAACGGGTGGCGAGACGAAAGAGGCAAATAGGAAATATGTCAGAAGGAGAGGTCTGGAATCCCTTCAGCATCAAAGAACATTTAGGAATCTGTCAGGGTACACAACACAACTTAGAACAAATCAATGCAGAATTTGAAGTGCTGACTCAGTAAACATTTATGACTAAAGTCAAGTTTGAAAAGGCAAAAATAAACAAAAGTTTTGGACTTGATGGACAACTGTGATTACAGAAAACAAGGAGGTGTACAATAGCTGCACTGCTCCTAGTACTAGGATGGGTTAAAAGCAGAGAACAAATTCCACTCTGTGGGCTGTGTGCTCTGCATATGTGACCATTACAGAGGGTTTCATCTCTCCGATTCTAATTGCTCGTCCTTTTGGCTCCTGACACAGGAATTCAGCAGCTTGTTGCCATTAGCAGCTGGGGATAAGGCTGTACTGTATTTCATTGTAAGAGAATAAAAAGCTTTAGGCTGACGCATTACCGGGGCCGTGGCGAGAAACAGGTGAGAGTTAGCCAAAGAGCTACATTGGATTCACCAAAAAATGTGTTTTAAATACTTAAATTGGATTGGTGAAAATCACAGGAAATTCTTATAAGCTACCTAAATTGTCCATCCATCCATCTTCTCCAGCTTATCCGTGGTCGAGTCGCGGGGGAAGCAGTTCCAGCAGAGAGCCCCAAACTTTCTTTTCCCTGGCCACATCAACCAGCTCTGACTGGGGGATCCCAAGGCGCTCCCAGGCCAGGGAAGAGATATAATCTCTCCACCTGGTCCTAGGTCTACCCCCTTGGTCTCTTCCCAGCTGGACGTGCCTGGAACACACGTCCAGGTGGCATACTTACTAGGTGCCCGAACCACCTCAACTGGCTCCTTTCGACGCGAATGAGGAGCGGTTAAACTCCGAGTCCCTCCCGGATGACCGAACTTCTCACCTTATCCCTAAAGGCCCTGTCACGCTGTCCCGAAATTGACACCCGATGGACACACGAATATGGAATTGTGAATTTCGCACGAAGATGGCCCCGAACCACACACGACGGCAACATTTACATTACATTTAAGACATACAACTGCAATGAAAGTACCAAAAACAATTATGTTACAGTACTATGAGCAGAGATGGGGTCGTTACTAAAAAAAGTAATATATTACATATTACATATTACTTTAAAAAAAGGTAATATATTACAACTAACTTAGTTACTCTCTAGATAAAGTAACTCGTTACTTTACTCGTTACTTTACTCGCAGGGCCCCACAGTCTGTGAAACGTCAAGACCTAATATGACAACCAGTTCAAGACGCATTATTCTTATCATTCTTTATGAGCACAGTAACGGTAATGTATCTAATTACTTATTTATTTAGTATTCCATAACTTAGTAACAGAGATGGTCAAACTAAAGTGGTAGAGACATGGCAGAATTCCTACAATGAAGCGGGCATTGAACTGTTCACCCGTTGAGAGGGGGCGATCAACAAAGAGAGCGAGCGGCCCCGTTGAGGGAGTTCACAGATGAAAAGACTCATGCCATGTTATGCAGCACTGCACGTGGAGATGTGGTCTCGCAAATCGCGCAGATTACATAGGCCTACATGTATATAAACCATAGACTGTAAACCTGCGGCGGACGGAAACCCCTCTTGTCTGTCAGTGAGTGTGATTATTTATAAAAGTAACGAAGTTAGTATACGCGCTGTCGGTGCAATGTTAGTAACTGTAGTGTGATTACTGAATTATAAAAGTAACGCGTTACCACTACTCCGTTACCAATATAAGTAATATTATTACAGTAGCGTGTTACTTTGTAACGCGTTTACACCCCAACTCTGACTATGAGATACTGTACTGATATCTTCAGACTTTGTTCTTTACTTTATCCGTCGTTATATGTAGAAAATATTACGTTTTCTCCGTAATGTTGTTTCCATAACAACAACAACTTCCTGTCAACTGTCCTTCAAAATAATATTATATCCTTTTTAGTTTCACAGAACACAAATTGGGTTATTTACATAATATATTTACATGATTTTGTTGTGCAATAAAACAACCCGATGGACACACGATAAAGGAAATGTTCAAATTCGGCTGTGATCGTAGCAACATCGGGCCATTCGTGAGGGATCTTAAGCCATCGTATGACCGCCGGTGGAGTTTCTCAGGCTCCGGCAGCAACTTCGTGAGCGGTGGCAAAATCTTTGGCATGCCAAAAAATTGCCGAAGGACCTTGCGAAGGTTCATTTTCGTGTTGAATGTGGTGTCAATTGTGCCCTTCGTAAGGCCATCGTGAGGGCATCTTGTTATCATCGGTGCCATCGGGCATTCGCCCCGATCAGAGTGAGGGTGAATGCACCGATGATAACACGAAGATGACACGATTTGACAAGATGCCCTCACGAGTGCCTTACGAAGTTGCCGCTCACGAAGTTGCTGCCGGAGCCTGAGAAACTCCACGGCGGTCATACGATGGCTTAAGATTGCCCTCACGAATGGCCCGATGTTGCTACGATCACCAGCCGAATTTGAACATTTCCTTTTATCGTGTGTCCATCGGGTGTCAATTTCGGGACAGTGTGACAGGGCCTTAAGGGAGACACCAGCCACCCTGCGGAGAAAACCCATCTCGACCGCTTGTATCCGCAATCTCGTTCTTTCGGTCATGACCCATCCTTCATGACCATAGGTGAGGGTAGGAACGAAAATGGCCCGGTAGACAGAGAGCTTTGCCTTCTGGCTCAGCTCCCTTTTCGTCACAACG
The DNA here is from genome assembly GCF_902827175.1 of Gymnodraco acuticeps. Taxonomy (NCBI): domain Eukaryota; kingdom Metazoa; phylum Chordata; class Actinopteri; order Perciformes; family Bathydraconidae; genus Gymnodraco; species Gymnodraco acuticeps. The sequence goes on along the minus strand of NW_022990647.1, from coordinate 582,749 downwards.
GTGCGGTAAAGCGACTGCAGTACCGCTCCCGCTGCTCCGATTCTCCGGCCCATCTCACGCTCCATTGTTCCCTCACTCGAGAACAAGACCCCGAGATACTTGAACTCCTTCACTTGGGGTAAGGACTCATTCCCTACTTGGAGTGGATAGTCCATCGGTTTCCTGCTGAGAACCATGGCCTCAGATTTGGAGGTGCTGATCCTCATCCCAGCCGCTTCACACTCGGTTGCGAACCGATCCAGTGAGTGCTGAAGGTCGCAGACCGATGAAGCCATTAGAACCACATCATCTGCAAAAAGCAGTGGTGCAATCCTTAGTCCACCGAACTGCAGACCCCCTCCCCCACGACTACGCCTCGAAATCCGATCCATGTATATTACAAACAGGATTGGTGACCTAAATTGTACAATGTTAAAACATATTCATTTGTTTTGGGGTGTATGCTGTAATTATTGTTTTCATATCTACAAATGTCTTTCTGTGCCGATTATAAATTAGCCATAAATATAAAATTGTTCCTCAATGGTAACAAAGTCTAACAAGCCCATCTAGGAATGATACATGTAACACTACCCGACACTAAAAACGTAATAGATATGAATAAGTAGTGATTATTTAGAGTTATTCAGGGACGACACAGAAAGACGATTAAAAGCTGCAGATGTATTTTTTTCTTTCACTTCTGACCAGATTTGTTGCATTTTGTTACAATGAGGTTTGAAAGACGTTTGACATTCAAAAGCATGTGTTTTATCATACTAATCTCCTATTGTACAATAATCGCCCGTGACAGTAGTTGTTTTTTTTGTTAGTGTCAAATTATGCAAATACAAATGAGTAACTAGTTACAGATAAGGTGAACTCACTGAAATACACACATTTTGTCTTTTAGGATTCAGTGTTTAGAAGTTGGCAACTTATGAAAATACATAATCACATTCTTAACAACATTTTTAAATACTGTTTGAGAAATGTACATATGTATTATTTGGGTGAAAAAGTGTTATTTTATTGTAATTTAAAAAATCAGATAGCAGTATATATTCTGCCCTTGCAAGAATACTTTTGGATTGCAGGCTTGGCAGATAGCTTAACATGGAAATAAACACCCAGGAGACAGCAGCTCAGTTTTGGATGTTTACTTAATAATTTCCATTTTCATTTCAACTTCCATTTTCATTTTGTAAAACTGAAACACAAACAAAATACACAGTCACGAGACATTGTCGCTTTAAGCACTAAATACTAAAGACTAAACAAACATTCCAAACAGTACAATTTCAACTGCTGTTCACAGGCTACCAAGTTTAGCATCAGTCATTGTTCTACATGTTTTTTGAATATACTCAGTTTAAATGTGCAACTAAGACAATATAAGATTTGGTACTTACAGACATAAAGACCCTAGGATTTGAGCAAGGATTTTGTTGACAGGAAACAACCCATGTGCTCCATAGACAGCCAGAAACAGGAAACTACGGCAAGCATTTTATGGACACAGTGCAAAACCCAAAACCCTTTGCAGGCCCTCTTAAAGGGGCAGCACAGTTTAGATCTAACCTCATTGTATGAAGCCTGGAAAAGCCACTTATAATGTGTTTTAAAGATTATATTTGATTGGCTTGTTGTCGAAGAAAGTGCTTTGTTGTCCGAAAGAAAAGGCACATAAATAAAACTAAGAATCACTTATATTTGAAGTTCTAAAATGATTGTTCTCAAAGGTTTTCCAGACTGTTTTTAAATTAAGAAAGACCTGCCTTGACTTGCCCCTGTCAAATGAAGACTGTATAACCAATTTGAAAGTGTACAGATAAACACACATACACCGTTTCAGGATTCTTTGCGATTTAGCAAAAGACTCAGACATCATAGTGTCCAGTTTATTGAGTGTAAGACACTCCACAGCTATGTCCGTAAGTGAAAAGCTTGTAAAGGCGATGTTATTGCCTGGGCTTAATGGTCACTCGGTGCAGGCGCGCCGGATTCATTTTAGAAGTGGGGGGGCCAAAAAAGTGCGTGTGTATGGCCCAATCCCAAACCACGCCTACCCTACCTACACACTCCCCCTCCGTGACGGAGTGAACTCCGTGGAGTGACACATGAGGCTCCCTCCTGTCAGATGGAGGGAGTAAATACAGCAGCAAGCTTTGGGACAAACTCCCCTCTCTCCGGCAGAAACAGGAAATGCCGTAACTGTATGTAACAACGGTTTCAAATCAGCATCTCTTTGACAAAAAATGTAAATAATAACTCAAATAAAACTCCAAACATCTTTAATTGTGTTACTTTTTTGTAAAGCTCTTTTAGTTTTAAACCTGATGTTTATAAGCTTCTTAGTTTTTGCAATAGTCTGTAAATATACACAACTTTATAATAAAATGCACACATTTACCTTTTTCTAGACTAAACACAGGTATGATCCTAAGTTAAAAAAATATGAGGTTATCATGATTGTTAACATCGCAATTTATCACTATCGTTTAGTGGTTTTGCAAAGAATTAACCACTCTCTGTTTTTGTACCATTCTGCGTTGAAGTAGTACCTTTCTCTTTGCTCAAATATCTACTAGCGGTCTCCTTTTTTCCGACAGTTAGCTGTACAGCTTTACCCGCCTCAATGTCCCGACAACAAACCTCCATGCAGTCGGAACCAGCCTGTTTCGGTTCAACGACGGCGGCGGGCGGCGGTTTTGACAGTTTCTGCGGCCGCAGAGCTGCTTTTGGGTTCATCTGGCTTCGCTGTTTCTATGATTGATGAAGGTCCAGGCTCCGGAGATGTGGATGTCAGGGATGTGACCTTCCAGTTGTTAATTTAAGTTTAGATTGACTGTATTTAGTTTTCTTCTGCGCTGGTTCTTCTGACATGTTTGCAAGTGTATTATTTTTCTAGGTTAACGGCTGACACACACAGAACAACGACTGAACAACGTAACAAATAAAGTAAACAACGTAACAAATAAACAAATCTAAGCTTTTTTATTGGTTGTAATTTACATGGATACATTTGAATGTGTGTGACAATGTCCTATTTGATTGGGTTAAAATGTACATATTCTTCCTGTTATGTCTGCCTGCTTTATTTTACCTAATGCAAAGTGACCTGCTCCATCGAAATCAGTCGCATTGACCCGAAGACACATTTTTGTATTCTTCTAGCTTTCTAATGATATCAGGATTGTTTTTGTACTCCAAATATTAAGCAAAATATGTCACATTATATAATGACTGTTACAGAGTCATCATTTTGAGAAAAAGCCTTCAAAGTTTCCTCTTCTCTGGATCGATCTGATTGATTATTAGCGGAGCAAATTATCAAAGTAGTACGGAGGGAAGATATTTTCGTTTGGATTACTGCTCTGGGGGGAGCTCGCGAGTGTGTGTGTGTGTGTGTGTGTGTGTGTGTGTGTTGTGTGTGTGTGTGTGTGTGTGTGTGTTTGTGTTATGTTGTGCATTTGTGTGTATTGTTTGTCCCGGGGGGGAAAACACTCACGAGAAACACCGGCTGTTGTTATGCCTGCTGTGACGTCAAGTTACTCCGTTCTCCGCTGTAATTATGCCGTTACAAGCTTCAAAGTTGTATTCATCATCTGAATTTGCCGAAACAAGTTTAATATTCTGAAACTGGCTTTGTTTATTTGAAATCAGATAAAAAGAAACTGTAACGGACCCTGCCGTGTTATCTATGATTACTATACGCCTTACATTCATAATTTCAGCGGGAGGGAGGGGGAGCGGCACTGTGGAAGAGCAGAGTGGCGAGTGAGAGCTGTCTTCTTCCCTTTACAAGCTTAAAAAAGCCACTGTAGCTAATGAGATTGATATACAATCAAAAATAACAAAATATACACACAAATGTATACACGCTAGATCAGATCGCGTTTTAGATGCGACTTTAGAGTAGAGGGGAATTATTGAAACGTGATTTGTACAGTGTTCCGTGGCATCTGCCGCTGCGCAAATGTGGGGCAGGGCTGAAAAGTGGGGGGGCCAATGGCCCCCTGGCCCCCCCGCTTCCGGCGCCCTTGACTCGGTGTATGCATGTATTTATATTAAACTTACCACATTGTTTGGGGGTCATTATACATGCCATTATCCTGAAAGACCACTTGTCCTTGAGAATCGTTTAACTTATTATTACAATAATATGGAGGATTTTTTAGTGTCAATACGGTGAAGCTGCTGGAAATGATGTGCCCATAATCACTTTGAACAGCATGTTCAAGGATGTTATGACTGTTGCCAGTGCCAGTGTTTTTTTAAATATATTTTCTAAAAGTTGCATACATTAGAAGCGCAATTTCCCTAGATGCCAAGTATGGCTTAGCGTAGAAACATTAGAAAAAGTAGTTAAACAGTGTTGCTTTGGTCTCCACCAAGTCCCTTTAGTGAATAACTCCTAAAACACAAACACGGGGATGAATATACAAATACAATAAAAAAAACACCTACCATCTGGGATATTATTAGAGAAGCATATTGTTACTAACAAAATATAAAGTATTTGTTTAAAATTCGCATAAGTAACAACATAATTAAAGACTTAAATTGTTCAAATAAAAATAAAATAACCACCCGGCAGCTCCACAAGTACCAGTCTGAAGCAACTTTAATGTACAGTATGTGTCGTAAAAGCCCAGCGTTTTAATCAATGCAGTACTGTATGTGTGTTTACCACTGGTCACTGATTTAGAGATATGAGTGGCCCTTTTTTTTCCTCCATCGGAGTGATCAATAAGTATAGGCTTTATTTGAGAGAGTACAACTCACACACACCCACAAACAGACGAACATGTTCATATTGACGTACTCACACCTGAGCAACGCAGGGTGAACTACATACACCATAGAGTTAGAGCGTCCTTGGAAAGAAAAAAAGAACGTTGCGGGTGAGCGCAATATAGGGAGAGAGGAAAGCAAGGAGAACAGATATAGAATAGGTAATGCAATGTGTATTGAAATGAGAGCCCAGTATAAGACAGAGGTGTGTGTTGTGTGTCTGTGCTTATGTGTCAGTGCTGTATATTGGAGAACAACTCTTTGAAAGGGAAAATATACTCCAACGGTGTTATCTGCTTGTATCTGTATTCTGTCATGCACTCCGCTCTCATCCTATTCTCTCATTATGTTAATCTGTCTCTACTCACCCCCCCCACACCCCCCACCCATCCTCTCTCAGTTTTTTTCCCTTTCCCAGGCATCCACCACACTTTTGTTCCCTTTTCACACCCATTGATTTTTTTTTTTTCCTTTATCGTTTCCAACACATTTTAGGGAGACATTTATTTGACTATGTCTTTTTATTTTGCAGTATCAACCATTAAGAAGAGATACATCATGCTTTAACTATGGACACTGCATACTTGTCCTCATTGTACATCATTAAACTTGTCGTCCAAAACTTGAGTTTCCCTGTCCGGACAACAATGACAGCACAGCGTTCAAAAGTATTCATTTAAAGGGCCCATGTCATGGCCATTTCTACTGATCATAATTCCATTGTTGAGGTATACCAAAATAGATTTATACTGTGCAATTTTCCAACTCACATTGGTTTCTCATACAGCATCTCTGTAAAGTATGTGTATACTATTCACCCAGTATTCACTCTCTGTCCTAAAACGGCTTGTTGGAGCTCCTGCCCCCCCCCTCCCTGTGAGCCCAGTGTCTCTGATTGGTCGAGTAGTTGCGAGGCTCGTTGCTGCGATCTGCTGCGAGGAGCGAACAGGCTTCCGTGTCGGCGATACAGCGAGAACAAGCAAAACTCATCCTGAGCACACACAAACACTCACAGCCGAAGTAAAAACAATAAGTGTGGCTTGATATTGAGTAAGAAAAAGGTTTATAACGCTGTGAGCATGGGTCTGCGGAGAGCATTTCTCCGCGATCCCAACTTAGCAGCCCGAAAAACGTTTACCCATAAAACAATCGTGGTAGATACCTTGTTGTTTTTTAAACATCTAAATACACAAACAACAATGTACCCGAATCTCCCGCTGGTCCAAACAAAGTAGGAACAGCATCGTTCTTCAGTGCCCTACGCTGTACATATCCAGCATGAATCACTGAAAGGTTTGTAAAGCTTTGTTTCGTGAAATGCTGGCAGAGGGTGTGGCCTCTGGGTATCCCCACGTCACAGTACCCAGGAAGTAAACAATGGAAAATGAGAAATCTCCAACGAGGCGTTTTGGGGCAGCATACTGTAGACTGTGTTAGAGTTTTACTCGCTACAGGGTGTATTTTGAGGGTTTTTGACTCTGCAGACCGTTTACATGCATACAAACCTTCATAACACACAAGGGGACGGGTAATAACCGGAAAAGCATGACATGGGCCCTTTAACTTAACGTTATTGTTTACAAACATAAAGGCAAGGCAAGGCAAGGCTTTTATTTATTTTATTGTTGTTGCTTAATCTGTAAAATACAAGCTATATTAGTCTAGGCAGGCACAGAGACTCTTAGCATAACATTTGGATAGCCATTGTTACTGCAGATTCCATCTGTATTTTGATCTTTATTGCTTTAATTTCAACATGAGAACCTCTGTTTTTTTTTAGTTTAGGTAATTTTCATGGCTTAAGAGATGCTCAAAAAACATAGTAGTTAGCGATAGCAAGTGGGTGTACTCCTAACCATTATCATCTACCCTCTGCACATCTATTTATAGGATATATATTTTGGGCCCACCCAAATAAGACATACCATATCTGATTCCTCACACAGCACAGCCTACACAGGACATTATGAAAGGTGGCTTCTATTAGCACTTTTCCATGAAGTAAGACGTGAAAACACAGCTAGCAGCTATTAACTTTGTCTGGCTCTATTCATGAGCAAGTCCTCCCTTGAAACATCTCCTCTAAATGTCGCTCTGTCCTCAGAGATGCCACAGTTTCTACATCCATCTGTGGATACGCTGCCTCAGCATAGACACACACACACACACATCTGTAAACATGCTGCATCAGCATGGTGCCATGACATAACAACATTGGAGCTAAAATACATACAAGGGCATTCAGGAAAAGCCTCTCACCACAGGGAACCGTTCTTTCTCCTTTGGAATCCTTCATCTTTCACTTTTAATCCTGAAAACTACCAAATAATGAATGTAACCTCTAATTACTGACAGTTTTCTAGCATTACGTATGTGTTTACAGCTGGAGGGCCCTAGATGTTTAGACAGTCTCAGGGTAATATCAGGATCTGCGTGCTATCGTGATGTCCCATTGCTACTGCTGCCCCACTGCTACTGCTGCTGTGAACAGAATATCTAATTAGTTTATATTGCCATATCCATTCCTGCTTTAGTCTCGTCCCCCTCTCTGCCTCAGCATCTAACTCCCTGTCTTTCTTTAAGTTCACTGATGTACACCATTTGTAATTATTGAGATTGATGCAGTAAAACAAACATTTCAATTAGATTGCGGGCAAGTAAGGTGTTCTACGATGAAGGGGGAAGTAGATGGAGAGCGGGAGCCACAAAGCATTTATTCTAGCCTGTCCTCCTCCAAAAAACAGCAGCTTATTACGACCTATAGTCACGTTTTAAAGTTTAGCACCTCTAGTGGTCGTGTAAGAAACAACAATTTGTGTTAAATTAACACTGGATTTTACTGTGTATGTGTGTTTATGTGTTCATGGTTTTAAAAGAAGGGGATCACACTGCATGTGCTTGAAACTCCAAAGATCAGATGAAGAGCAGAGGGTCAGAGACAGATGAAAGGAAGGGGGGTGATGGGGGAAAGTCAAGACAGGCGCTGCAACAAAAAAGTGAGAGTACAAGTGAGAGTACAAGTTGGCAGATGACTGGCTGTCCTGGAGTGAATAAATCAACAAGTCCTCCAACTCTTAAGACCAAATAGGTCGATTGTTCAGCAGCTTATTACGACCTATAGTCACGTTTTAAAGTTTAGCACCTCTAGTAGTCGTGTAAGAAACAACAATTTGCGGCAATTGCAAACGCTCCGGAAGGTCGTATATTCACAAATAACCTTCTCTTGAAAATCCTAAATTGTAGGATAGTTTGGCCATTAAAATGCTTTTTGATTCGATTTCTAGCAAGAAGTGTATATTGTACTTTTAGAATCCACGTCCAGTGGATGTGTAGGATCTATAGTTTGATAGATATTACGAAGATGATTTGAGGTCTCGTCAGGAGAACGTTAATATAATACGTCTTTCCCCACAGCGTCCATGTAAAGTTGGCATCAACCCTCACGGGGTGAAAACAGTATTTCCGGTCTCAAAGTTTTCATAATAAAAACGGAAGTATTCCCCTCACTGTCAAATGATCACACAGTGATATATCTGCAGTACTCATCCACTAAAAAACATGTTATCCTTGTTAATTACACAACATTGATTGGTTTAAATTGTGTACAATGCTTTTGTGTTTTTAACCTTCGATTCGGAGAAACAAATAGTTTTTTGGGAGTTTATGATGGCCGAAGACAGTACACTACCCATAATCCTCAGCTATTGTTTGGGACTACAACATCCACTTTGCTTGACAAACCCCGTGATTGTCCTCAAGCTCTGTGATTGGATGTTGGAGTGGCCCAGTGCTCCAAGGTTACGCCGAGCGTCAAACAGCTCTATGAATTGAATGAAACCACGACAGGACTATCCAAACTGGACTCGAACGAAGTTTTTATTTTGCAAATATGGCAGTAGCCATCGATCACGATCATCTTAAGATAAGATATACTTTATTGATCCCAAGTTGGGAAATGTTTTGTTACAGCAGCATGTACTACTTTGTTCTACTCCACTACAATCAGAGGTTAACCTGGTATTTTTACTCCACTACATTTACTTTAGTTACTTTGCAGTTGTGATTAATGATGTGAAATATATACAAACCCAACCTGTTAAACCCCAAGGGTCCCCGTCGGCAGGGACCCTGTTTTTTTTTCACGGACACTGTGTCTCAGGGGATCTTAATATTTAAGAACCTATTAATGTGTTATACCAGATTAACGGAAATAATCTCAGCTAACTGACGATACAAACCATTTTTACCAAAACAAAACACAAGTCTCATAAGAAGCATCTAAATGACCCCTTAGTGAAAAATGCTAACGGACATTGGCACAGAACTCAAGATAAAAGTACCCTTATTACTTATCGTAGCTTGCACTTACAAGATATCCGATTAAAGCTGAGGATCCACAGATTATTTAGGTATATAGTATCATCACTGAGTGATCCGAACTCGCGACAGGGGAAGCAAACACAGACATCACAACACGTACCTTTACGGAGCTTCTAGGGAGATCGTCTCACCGTTGCTGTCAATCTGATCAAAAGACGTGTTCAATGGCATTAAAACGAGAAAAAAACGCGGCTGAATCGGTGTAATTCATAGGTTTTTAACGTCTCTGTATAAAAAAAATATTTCAATTTATAATCCATAATTCCAATTTTATGTAAAAAAATCGCAGAGCAAACGTTAGCTGCCAATGGTAGCCACCCAGAGTGGCTGCTGCTTCCGGTCTTGGCTTGCTATGCAGCAGTCTATCACACACACATTACCAAATAAGGACTAGGTGGGAGTTCCCCTCGATTCCATGGCTCTGACGGTTTAGAAGAGATGTCACATGTCAAAAATCCAGCAAGGGGGGCCAGAGATATGGAAAATCCACCCAAATGGCTCCAGAAGAGGGTTTTTTTCTTTTAAATCTGTCTAAAAAGGTAGAATATCACTTGTTTTGCATCAATCTTGATACAGGGTACTTATTATATGTTGTACTTTGGATTCCTAAAGCTTTAGTTGCTACTCAACACCATCATCCAGGTTAGTTTTCAGTTTTCACTATAAGTACAACATTTTTTTTGGACGGACACTATAATTTACAGTTTTTTACCATGTTCAATCTGAATTTTCTTTAAAATAAAAACATCTATATTTATTCTGACTTTTCTACATCCAACTCACAGGTTTATCATTACTTTGAGAAAAAAGATTATTAATGTAACCCTTTTAGAAGGGAAGATATGGTCATTTGTTCTGGGAATGTCATTTTCGAGCCTGAAACCTGAAAAACAGGCTCGGGGTTTAACAGGTTAAATTAGACTTTAATTACACCTGAGTAAAATTCAGGGAAGGTGATTGTCAAGAGCCAAAATAAACTATGCAATATATTAGATGTTAAGTACTTTGTCAGGCTTAATATTTATCTGTAGATACCCCCAAAGTTTTTTTCTTATTCAAAAGAAGACCTTAACTTAAAGTATTCTTTAATGTTTAAATAAAGCCTTATTAGTTTGTCTGTTTTGTACATCCTCCTATTAATATATTTGGAAGTCCTGCACTAGCTGTTTTATTGTAGAGGTCACTAGGCCTGTCACGATAATTAATTTTGTTGGACGATACATTTTCCCAGAAATGATTGCGATAAACGATAATATTGTCGGCACCGTTGTAAGGCCATTTTAGACCACTGGCACTGACATAATATAATATATAATAACAATTCAAAGTACACCTTTTTTATTGAACATTGAACATTACAAATGAATTGTGAAATAATATTTAAATATATAAATTATATATATATAATAAATAAAACACATCAATTAAATTATATTATATAAAATGTATTAAATAAATCACACACAACCAAACAACAAGTTAAATAGACTCAGGCTGGAAAACAGAGCTCTCTTGTGGCCAAATCATTGCATTTGTGAAAATGCAGTAGTAAAAAATGTTTTTAAAAAATAAAGTAAGTCGGGAAGGTGGGGGCTCTCCATCTCCAGCTGCAGTGTTTGCTCCCAGCTGGGAAAACAGAATGGGGTGGTTGTGTTTCAGTTGCAGTTTAAGGTTGGTCGTATTGCTAGCTTTTGTTGCTAACCTTTTTAAAACAAATGCGACATACCGGCTCATTCAAGTCCGTAGGTTCGCCTCGTTGATTGGCTTAATCCAAAATATTCCCACACCGGAGATGTGGAATTAGGTTTTGCAACCAATTCCATTTAACTTCAAATTCCCCTCGAGTAAGTCACACGGTGTCTCCTGGGTTAGGGTTAAGGTACTTGTACTCTCACTTTGTTGTTCTGCAGCGCCTGTCTTGACTTTCCCTTCCACCCATCATCCCTTTCCTTTCATCTGTTTTTCTGACCCTCTGCTCTTCATCTGATCTTTGGAGTTCAAGCACAATGCAGTGTGATCCCCTTCTTTAAAACCATGAACACATAAACACACATACACAGTAACATCCGGAGAGTTAATTTAACACTTGTAGATAAGGACCATACTTGTTCACTGGCTTAGTGTTAAAATTGACTCTTTAAGTGTTAATTTAACACTTAACACTCCCTTTAAGTGTTAAATTAACACTCAGGATTTGACTCTGTATAGACCCACAGCAAACAAAGTGTTACTCTCCACTGCAGTCACACACAGAAACGCAGATCTCAATAGAGAGGGGCCTGTGAAATCATGAGCATTCACCTCAGGTAGGTAATCACATTAGAGTGGCGTTGGTGCCTGGTTAATGTTATTGCAGGATGCAACAGACAGGATTTTGGAGGATAAGCAAGGCATTTTGAATTGATTATGTGCCATTGTGTAAGCCACTGCAAGAAACATTCAAATCAGGAAGTTATGGAATAGAGAACGTTATATAGGTAGAGAGTTTGGATGGTCAAAGTGAAACCAAAGGGTACTGGTGGTGAAGGGGTTAACAATGTCTCGTTGCAGTTTGCATGTTGTCTGAAAAGACATGTACTGAAGGTTAGTTAGTGAATGTTTAATGTCTCTATATAACCTTGTGAGAGACTAGCAGCATGGCTCTATGTCTGCCTGTCCGTTGATGGTAATGTTCAGGTACTCAGTGCTATTGGTAAGGATTAGTAACAGTTTTTTCATAAATATATATATTTTTTTTAATTAACTTGTGAAGATGTGAGACAAACTAAACTTCACTCACATAAATTGGTATCTGTGACTACGACTGGACCTCGGCTAAAAGAACAAACACTTTGCAGACAGAACATTTTTAAGCAAGCTGGTCATGCTCTTTTAATAAACTGAGGAAACTTAAATCACATTTTATTTTAGATGATTCATTCATTTAAGTTTTGCACATCTATTTCTGCCAAACGACGTCTGTTCCCGAGAGACTGCAGTAAACAAGCCAAGACTGTGAGAGATTTCTGTCTCTGCATCCGTCATTACCATATTTTATTCCCCCCCCGCAGTTATAAACATGCATTCATGAATTTAGTCATTGCCCCATCACTCACTCCTTTAATTAGAAAATAATAAGAGTTGGATGAGAGGTTCATTAAATCTCATCCTTGAGAGCCATCAGCAGAAAACACAGGAGTGAGATATTTATCACGCTTATGAAAATAAATACCTTCTCTAGCTTTGTTTTCTCAGCAGACTGCACATTGGTTAGGACAGGGGTGCCCAACCAGTCGATCGCGATCGACCGGTCGATCGTGGGGAGATTCCCAGTCGATCGCGAGATGTGTCTAAAAATAGAACAACAATATTCGGTTTTATCGTTAATGTCCTATAACATAATCTTCCTGTGCCAGAAAAATGCACTTGAACGCATCAAAGCTTTGTGATTGGCCGGCGTGACCCCATGTGTCGGGGCGTGGCTGGTGGGCAGTGCACTAGTTCGCTGATGTTGTCCGTGTCAACAGGAGTGACAGTCCGCACACACACAAGACCGCAATTATGGCAGAAGCAAAAAAGCCAAAAATATATCATTTTCACTCCGAGTGGGAGGATGATTTGTGTATCTATTCCAATTCAAAGTCCATCTGTCTCATCTGCAATGCGAGCATGGCTTTATCGAAGAAGGGTAATTTAGGAGCGGCATTTCAAAACAGTGCACAAACGCTGCGAAACGGAATTCTCTCCTAAATCTGCCCTACGCTCCAAAAGGGGAGGGGCCTGAGAGGACAGCTAAATGCACAGCAGTCCATTTTCACCAGGCCCAACAACAAGAGCAAGGCTGCTACCAGAGCATCTTATCGTGTCAGTCACGTTCTTGCGAAACACATGAAGTCTTTCAAAGACGGCGAAGTTGTGAAAGAAGCTTTCCTGGAGGCTGCGACGCGCTTTTGGGGGACAGTAAAAATAACTAGCATTTCAACAGGTTTTTGACATAATAAAAACTCAAGTTAGATACCGTTATTAATTAGCTGTAAGTTTTAGTTTGTTTGAACTTATTCATTATAATTATTGTACAAAATGGTATAAGAATGTTTAAATTGATTATAGTCTATTATCAATTCAGGTTAAGAAACTAGTGTTGCTTGCTTCCTATTTTAAAAGGCATTTATTTGTATACTCTACTAAAATGCAACAAAAAAAGGGTTTGATTCTATTAATTTTGTCTTTTTTATTGCACTTTGGCAGCAGATTCCTGTGTAGCTTCAGATCTGAGTTGTCTTATTAGTAAGCGTAATTTATACTTTTGTAGCAACACTATTTTTATATAATGGCAAAGAAAGGGTTCAGAGTCTTTTCTTTTTTCCTGTGTCATATGTGGCAGCACTGTTCAATGTTTCTTAAACATTACCCACTGTAGTGACGTGTGAATAAACTCCAACTCTGTATCAACAGCACTGTTGTGTAACTTCAGTTAAATACTTGTATGCGTGTAGATTAGAAATAGATAAGATAAAGGATCTGCAGTATTTTATGAGGTATTAATCGTACAAAGGTCAGTTTTATACAAGTAGAAGTGTGTATTCACCTGGTAGTAGGCTGTCAGTAATGGCTACGCCTCTCTATTTGGACTGGTAGATCTCGGCAGACTGGCAACTTTAAAAGTAGCTCTCGGTTCAATAAAGGTTGGGCACCCCTGGGTTAGGAGGACAGACTCAACATCCTTAGACAGAGCAATGACCAAGTGATACAACCAAAAGACAGACAGGGTTTAAATGAAAGGGAGAAGTAAAAGGGAGAAACATTAAAAATGCAAGAGTTTGAGGGAAGTATTGTAAGCGAGGGAGTATGGGAAGGATTAACAGACTGGTGAAGAAGGCCAGCTCTGTACTGGGGAGCCCTCTTGACACTGGTCAGGTTGACACAGGTGATGGGAGACAGGAGAATGGCAGCCAAGCTGTCCTCCCTGCTGGACAATGTTTCCCCCCCCCCTCTCCAGGACACCCTGTCTGCACTGTGCATCTCTTTAAGCGACACGCTGCAGTACGGTGTCTCACGGAGAGATACCGCAGGTCCTTCCTCCCTGCAGTGGTCAGGCTGTACAACCTCCACGGCCCCTGGTAGACCCCCACACACACATATGGGGTCTACCAGAGAGAAATAGAGCTGCTGCGTTGTGCTGAGTCTGTCAGAGCACTTTCTCACTGTAGCTTTCCTGCCCGTGTTTAATGTGTACTGAACTATATGTCACTAACCCCCCACACACACATAACAAGACTAAAACACTCCTGTTGTGCAATACTACTTATTATGTGTTATGTGTATATATATATAAATACCGTAAATAGCTCCCAAATGTATACTACCACCTATTATACTTTCACCTGGCTGCTATATTCAAAATCATTCATCCCTTCTGCACTCAAGCTTTTAAATTCTTGAAAGGCTTTTAACTTGATTATTTATTTATTTATTATTGTGATGCTATGAACTATTTATAGTGTAAATTGGAATGATCCACATCTGTGCTCCCGGGTGTATCTGTGTGTTTTCTTCCTGTATGTTCCTGCCTGTGTACATGACATAAGCTGCTGCTCATAACCAATTGCCCCTTGCGGGATTAATAAAGTTGTTGATTGATTGATTGATATATCGCTGAACTGTTATTGGTACTGGATGTGTATTTTGTCAATTGTGTGATTTCTAGTTTTTTTTATCTTTAATATTTGTTTTCTTCTGCATGCTTCTTGAGAGAAATTAAGCACATTTTGTCTATTTTCTGTAACAACTGTAAAATCCCCCTCTGTGGGACGAATAAAGGTATTCTGATTCTGATACTGAGAAAAGAGAGAGGGTGACACATTTTTAAAAGAGGGCGAATTAACAGAAACCACACTGTTTAGCAGCACTTTGTCTCCATGCAATGCATATTGATCCTTGATTACCAATATGGAGCGGATGTTTTTTGCTGCGTTTAGCATGCTCATTCCCAAAAGATGATACATCAATCCTAAATGACCATCTTCAAGCAACCATTACAAGCCATGTATATCTCTAACTGAAACATGCAAGTTAAATGCAAAGATAAAAATAGCTCTCATGTAAATGACCTAAGAGGCCAATTTGGTTGCGGAAATGCTGGCATCTGTAATTGAATCAGCATGATATTTAATATGAGGCAAATAATGTGATCCCTTCAGAGACTGACAGACAGGAAGGTGGAGTCAACGGGCAGATTAAAGCTAAAGTGGAAAAGAGAATGCAGCAATGAAAGGGAACAATGGATGGGTGGAAAGACATCAAACGATGTAACATGGACAGTGATGGACAGATGGAGAGAAAGTAATAACAGAGAACAGTGTGGAGGTGAACAGGAGTGGTTTGTTGCGTGCTCGATTGAAGAATGTCTGTAATATCCCGTTATTGTTATTGTGCATGTCGCAGGGCTTGCTATTGGACATTGTCATTCCTCAAAAGGCTTTAACTGGATTACAGCGGTATCAGGCTCAGCCATCAGAGAGAGATAGAGCCGCTGTGTTGTGTTGAGTCTGCCAGAGTGCTTTCTCACTGCAGCTTTCCAACTCGTGTTTAATGTGTACTGAACTATATGTCACAAAATATGTAATCTAAATAACAGAGATTACCACCAGAGTATTCTGCAAAGCATATTTAAGCTTCAGTGTAACCTCACTTTAATTTTAAACCACATTTGTTATCTGATCTTTATCTCTTGCAAATTATAATCTGGCTCCTATACACATGCACTACGTATCAGTGGCCTCAGTGACAACGGATGAATCCATTATGAGAAACGCTTAAGGAAGGTGATCACCCTGCTCTATGCTGAAGTGGTACAAGCCAACTTTGATCAATGTAGATCAATGTGGATGAGTGTGCAGCCCGAAGGCGCTATGTGATGATGGCCCTCTTCTCTGTCGCACAGTGTATTTGTGTGTCTATGTACGTGTGTGTGGAAGGGAATTAAGACACACTTTGTCATGCTTTTCTACAGACTAACAAAATATATATCCTTCACCTTTAAATGACTCTGTCTAGGTCTACTCATTCCTTCTGTCTCTTTATGCATCTTTATGAGAACATGGCATTGTGCCTGCTGAATGGTCCTCTGCAGTGGTGGTGGCCCTGAGGCAAAAAACATGTAATTGTCACTGTGCTCAGTTATTTGTGATGAGTCTTCAATGAAAAAAATGTCATAGAAAATATCAATGAATTAAACAATCAATTGTTATCTTCATTTGTTTGGGTCAGGCAGAATTTGTTCCAGCTCTGAAGTTGCTGTTGGTGCAAAGGTTTACAAGCTGTAGCTCTATATTACTGTAATTTCCCTTTGTTTTTAGCTTTGGTACTTAGTCTTATAGAAGAGAAAATGTGTAATGGCTATGGAGAACAAATGGCCTGTGTCTGTGTGTATGTGTGTGACGCCCTAGAGCATGTCTGAGCATTGCTCTGTGTGCTTGCGCATGGGTATCATCACTTTATGGAGTAATGAATGCTAATCCTCTCTTATCTGCTTTAACCTCGCGGCAATGACACTAGCTGCTGATGCCAGTACAGTGACACCCTTCGTTGGAGTAGAATAAGAGAGTGTGTGACACTATGTATAAGTGCAGAAATGTAGCATGTGTGCATCCAAGAAAATATGTCTCTACTTCCGTCTGACAAGTTTCTCTCTTTTTGTGAGTTGAGAGCTTCAGAGTGTGGTCTTGTGATTGTCTGCCACGTCCTCCATGAGTCATCAGACGTGGTATAAAACAAAACATTCCAGCCCAATGACTCTAATGCATTTCATACTGACTTGCTTAATCAGGAGACAAAAAAGAGTCATTTGAAACTGAATCCATCCTAAGATCAACATACACATTTCTGTTCTCATGCGGCTGTGTCTTGTTGTTTGTGTCCACTCATGCGTTTTTTACACTGAAATCAGCCGAGTGCTTGATGCCAACAGTCTTTTGTGTTCACATTGGAGGCATTTAGAGTAGCTGCTAAAGATCACAGCACAAACCAAGGCAGCTGCCAGTCTTTGTCAGTGAGAATCTTTTGTTCATTCACAACTTCATCTTCAATTTTTCACTCTCTGTCTTCAAATTAAGATTTGTATTTAAATGTTCTCCATCTCTTGATTGAACACAATGACAATGGGTGAAAATCAATTTAAGGAAAGAGTGACATAGGGAAAGATCATGATGTGAAAAAAGGGGGAGATTTAGATGAGGTCTATTCCCAGCAGCCATTCAGACTCATATCTGCAGAATGAGCGTTACAAAGACGGGCAGAAAATAATTAAGCCTAAAAGCTGTTGAATCCTGTCTGCCTATTCACTAGTCTTCCGTTAAGACAGTTTTAATGGGTCTGCTAAGGCCATTGAATGGAAGAGAAAAGCTTATTTAGACCAAACTTCAGATAATGTCAATGGAGAATGCTTATGTTCAGAGTGAAGGAAAGAGGAAGGCAGAAAAAAAAGATGAACAAATAAGAGGATAGAGAAAGAGGGTTAATTGAAAGAGCAATGGAGAAGAAGGGCCAGATCTCAGGGGCTGTGGCTCTCTACATCAGTGTGTGTGTGTGTGTGTGTGTGTGTGTGTGTGTGTGTGTGTGTGTGTGTGTGTGTGTGTGTGTGTGTGTGTGTGTGTGTGTGTGTGTGTGTGTGTTGTAGGGGAGATAGCGTTGTAGATCTAATAGGAGCAAAGCTAATTAGAGGCTTTGCCATACACATTTTACAATGACATTCCCACAGGAGCCAGGACAACACTTGCCACCTATATTGCACCCAAAGACAGAGATAAGCTGTAGAGACTCTCTTTTCAACTTACATTTCAAGCTGATTTTACAAGCAACCTATAAATGAACATGTTTGCTATATGACTGCAGCGGGGTCATTTTAGGAGCTTGGTCTCCCACGATGGTAAGCAAAGATTAAAAGGAGGATCAGCTGCTGACTCAGTGACTTTGGCATTACATGTAATCCCTTTGCCACCAACTTCTTTTCTTTTGGATGGTAATTATTATGCCCTTGGACAGCACCTGACCCGTGTGATTTACCCTTTACGGTGTAAGCATGTGTGTAAAGTAGTGTATGGGGTCCCTTTTTTAATTTAATTTTGTAGTCATCTTTTAGTTGTATTTGTTTAACAGATTCAAGCTGGTTATTTTTCCTTTGTAATTTGTCTCCTTTGCTATTTGTAATAAGTTACATTTGTATTTAAGTTACCTAAGACCAGTCCAATAAATGACTTTAATGAAAAAAATGACTTTTACCGAATCCATCTGGTTTTATATTGCTTATCTTCTCGTCTAGGGAGTGGGATTATAACAACTGACTATTAACTGACTTGTCTAACAATGGGGGATGTTCACATCCAAAGCATTCAGCAACAGTCATTAGGGGTTCATGGCAGCACCACTGTGAAATCTGCAAGTGCTTGAGATGGAGTTTTTGAGTATTGTATGCACACCTTTGGAAATCTGAAATGACTTTGCTTAAGAGAATAACTACATAATTTATGTTGTGACATTAAAACAGCTGGCACTTAAATTATTTAAGACTATATTAAAAACTAGTGGGAAGAAAATGCTATGCATGCAGCTATGAAAACCAGCGATCAACCATGTCGATACAAGCTTTATGTTGCTATCATACAATGAAGGTCATATTAGGAAAATACAAAAACAGTAGCAAAAGTGGCCGGTAATTGATGTGAATTAATGTTAGTTGTGAATACCTGTTCAAGTTCATAAATAACTGTTTTATATTCACCTTAGTTCACTGATCCTTTAACTAATCATGGAAAACAGTTAAATACAAGTTAAACATGGGTAACTTGAACCAGACATTTCTGCCATGCATAGCCTTAAAGTGAATAACAAAGAAGAAACAGCCCAGCTGACAGTGGCAGAGTGCTGTTATTAGCCATGAAAGCTAATGATTTTTGCTCCATCGTTAGCTTCCTGTGCTAACGATTTTGTTCCCGTATCCACCCAGAGCATGCTAACACATTGCCAGGCTAAGTAGTGCTTTTGGTAGCTGTAATTGGTGTTATGGCTAATTGAGCACTACGGCTAAAAGCTTTCTGCAGACTTGGCGTCATTTTTGACGTAAAGGAGCTTCCCTTTTTTCTGAGAAGTGTTTTTCTGTGGATTCATCAGCTGTTTTATTTCAGTTACTGTCTCTATAGCTGTGCTGTGTCACTTCTGTCTATCATTGTCTATGATTCTGGAGTCTTTATCTATCTTTGTCACTGTCTCTAAGGCTTCTCCTTCTGCCCAGTTAAATTAGGTTTTAAAGTCATTAACTGATCCAGGCTATTATACCAATGCAGAAGGGGTGTTCCAGATTTGATAAATGATTGGAAAAAGATAATGAGACTTAAAAACAACAAGTATTAGCGGTGGCACACCGTGGGATGGAGAAAGAAGAGACAAAGATCACAGGATGTTTTTCCCTGATGACTTCAGGTTTTCTTTCAAAATGTGGCATGCTAGTCCAGTGATGTCTATTGCCTAATAAATGTGCTATATTCATGTGTATGTTGGTGAGTGAGTGTGTTTGTCATTGGCTAGTCTGGCAGCACGCTCAGTCCTCAGACAGGCCATTATTTGTGCTGTGTCTGATGTCATAATTTGTCGGACGTGTGCTTGCCAACAAGAACCTTTGGTCAAGAGAGCAAATGTGTGTGTGCTTATGTAGTTTCATAATTCCCATCAGCCAGAAGGCGTTTTGCTGACTGATGGTTGCAGGAGGGTGAGGCGGAATAAATAATGCAGAGCACAAGGGTATGGGACGGTGGCTGTCCAGACTCGAGCTCTACAGTTGTTACACTGGTCACGGTATTTGGTAGTCTGAAGGGAGCTGAGACACAGCGTGTGCAGAGAGATAATGGGTAAAACATCAGAGGCTTTTGAATTATGTGTGGTCAAATGGGAATAACTGATTCTTGACAGGTAGATGAAATGATAATTTACAAATCAATGACTGATTACTGGAGAGAACATGGGACACAGTCTAGTGGAAAGATATGCGCCATTCAACCCTTTGTGGATGTAGATTTCTGCCAGTGGAGACTGCTGAAATCAGCCAGACAGACTGCTTTGATTCATATGAATCTCCCTCTCTGTTTTTATAACCCTCTCTCACTGTCTACCTTTCCTTTCTTCTGGTGTTGTTTTTGTCTCTGTTGCCAGTTCGTGACTGGAATTTGGTCACAGTTTTTATTATGGGACTCCATAGACACATTCTTCAGAGAGCTGCCAAAGTATCACAGGCTATGAATACGACAGGTTTTCATCATATAGTTCCACAATGCAAAACCACACACACAAAAGAAAACGAGTCAATGACTTCATTATTATGTGATCCAACGTATCTTGACACTAAATTAGGCAAATATGGTTACGAATGCAGTTTTATTCACTCCAGACAACAGTGTGGTATGGAGTAGAAAAATACACAAAATAGGAGCAAAGGTATAAACAACCATACTTTGAGGCCCTTAATAACAGGTCTTCCTTACTATTTGCAGTGACCATTGCATGTATAAAAAATATGTGTAATGTGTATTTGTAAAGCGCTTTGAGCATCTGGAAAAGCGCTATAATAAATGTAAGGAATTATTATTATTATTTAGTTTCAATGATTTCGATCAAATAGATAATTAGCCTAACAAAACAGGATAAACCAGTTGATCTTATGCTTTCTGAGTCCAAACGAATGAATGAATAGATGGATAAAAGGATGACAAAATGATAATGACCAGCGTCTAAAACACTTGTAAAAATGTGTCTTTAGGGTATCACCGCTTTGCTGAAAATGTGATTTATTTTGTGTACCTTTTCTTTCATTATCTATTTTACATTGCACATTTCCCAAATCACGATCAGCCTTTTTACCACAACCTGTAAGCTGACTATCACCAAGAAGAACTTTCACAGACTGTCATTTAAAAACAATACATGTAAAAAAGTACATGTTATAAATGTATTAGTAAGAATTCTCGACTTGGGTGGGGATAAAAGGGTTAAGAAAATCAAGTGCAAACTGTTCTGCCTTACAGTATTTTTTGGACAGCCTTGTTGATGTAACCTTTTCATAGAGGATTATGTGATACTGAATAAAACCATGCTGTTGCCAAAATCAGAACCAGCCACATGTGAAACTTGAAACTGCAGTGGAAAGGCTGCCGATGTTATTCAAGTTAAAGTTTATTCAAGGTGAGGACATGTATAAGCACGTGTGTATTTTGTGTATTTATACATTTATGTATATATGTATATGTAGCCGAGTGTTTTTGTTTCATTCAATTATAACAAAAACACCATTATGTCCCCCCAAAGTAAGAATTAGTGAATGTGTGTGTCTGTGTTGTGTGTTTATGTGCATATAGTGTCTGCCTGCCTGCCAGTGTGTGTGCATATTTATCTAGGAGTTGACATATGGCCGAAAGGTATCTGGTGTAATGAGGCCAAGTTGATTTATAAGTGCAGAATGCTCCATTTCCCTGTGTGCACATGCAAACACATACTCTTAAGAGTGGGACTGAGACAGCTGGTTCACTTTCTTTAAACGGTTTGCCAACTAAAAAAATAAATAATAAGGTTCAAGTTTCAGTCTATATTTGGTGATCCCCGTATGTGAAGGCTGTTCACAAAAACCTTGCCCTGACATGTTAAAAGGATGTTAATGTCGTTTGGTGAAATGGCTCGCTGGGAAAACTGATCAGTCCAGACAATGACCTGAAAGGTAGGATGGGAGGGAAACTGCTAGCCTATTAGAGTCTCGGCGGAGGACTGGCAAACAGGTGAAGGTAAAACAGAGTCAACAAGAATGGAGTCTGGTAGTCAACACTTTTAGCCAGAGGGAGCACTGCTTTGGATCAGACAGGATCACAATTAACCTATTCTGACACTGTTTGGACAGCCGTGAACAGCAGAGAAAAGGGGAAGGGAAAGCAAGGACATCCCAGGCACTGATCAATTGGGACTAAACATGCAGGATTTAACTGTTCAGACAACACTGTGATTTTTTTTAGGTTTGACAAGGCCCCCTTTAAACTATACATGCTGTACTCATTGGATCTAAAATGATATAAATAACACAAATATTGAGTATATAGCTGCCTTAAAGTTGACCATTGCAAATCAATAAAGAGATTGCCTTCAATTGTCACAGTGACATACACTCACAGCTGGAGTTGACATGTTAAGGCCCGGACACACCGGCCCGATTTTCGATGTCGATAGATGTCTGGCCGTCGATGAGCGTCCTGTCGCCCTACTCAGATTGGTGTGTAATGCACCGTCGTGTCTTTTCGGCCGTGCCGACACCTTCCGCCGCCGATTCGACATGTTGAATCGGTAGGCTGTCGGCTAAAGGCCGTCGGCTGAAGTCTTTGCGGTGTGTTCCAGTGCGACTGTTGGCGATGATGCAGAAGACGTGAGGCGACACAACAATCGGGTCTGTCGTGAGTCCCGACTCGGGACGTGTTCTTTGGTGTCAGTTTGGTGTGTCTGGGCCTTTAGAGTCTAGTCACCCAGGGGGAAAGTGTGGCATTGTAAATCAAAAGACATTAACCAATTAGCGCTGATCAATAGTCACACACTGGGATGTAGACAGAGTAAGCACTGTTAATGTGTTCCTCATAGGCCAATCAGCATGCTGGGAGTGCTATCACTTTCAGCTCTCAGCCAATGAAAATGGAAGAACTCTTGACATTGTGCTGCTCTCCAATAGAAAGTATATTTCCTGCTGTAGCTAGGCAGAACATGCTGCATGCGGAAATAAAGATAATATGAGAGATAGAGAGAGGCAATATAGAGAAAAAATAAGGGGGGGCTGGGAAGAAGAGAGGAAGAGTGGGAGAGTGCATGTGTTGGCTTATGAAAGCAGGTGTCATAGTGGGCAGAAATGGGTACCAGGTAATCTCACTGAGATAAACTGTAGCATGACAGCCAACCTTTAATTCCCCATGGGAGGTGCTACTGTGTAGTTGTCCCCGGGTTGTTTTCCCCATCCCTTGAAAATAGATTAATATAAAGAAGTAATAGGAAAAGACGCATTGGAGGATTCATTTTGATGAGCAAAGATTGAGTCGAGAAAGAAGAAAGGGTGGAAGCAACAAAAGCAGAGTGAGGGTACTTCAGCTTTGCACACATGCGTGAACATGTTTGCATGCACAGATCACAGCAGCACTTCTGCACCTTGACTGTTCTGTATTCATGATGAGGAGAATAACACATCAGTATGGGGATGGAAATGTACAGGGGATTGAGGCAAGAGGGTATGAAGGGGAAAAGGAGAGCAAAAAAAGAGACGGAGATATATAACATATTTCACATATCTGGGGGAGTGTTCAGTGGCGCAGGCATTATGAGAGTGTAAATTACATTCCCTCCTACTCCCCTCGGGCTGCTGGCTGCTAGAGGAATATAATCGCCCACAGCTCAGAGGACCCAGACCCACACTGCACTGCCTACACTCTAAAAACAAATTCAGGCGACCTTTCACTTCCACTTAATTAAATGCATGGTTGCAAGATAAAAATGTGAGTTCATTGATTTAGATAAACATTTGAAGTTGCAAACATTAATTTATAAGTTGTGTTGACGTAATAATGTTGGTAATTACATCAACTTAATATTGTGTGTCATTTGAATTCTGATTTCTGCGTTAATTGACTTGAAACTAAATTCAAGTTGTAGTAAGTAATGCAATTGGCTTGATAACTTAATTGTTCTACACCTTGAGTTAAGGATTTCAAGTCCACTCCCACTTAACATGCCTGGACAAGTTCCAACAGTTAAGACAAATAGAAACATACAAAGGACATTTTAAGGTGAGTGTCATCTCTTGTCATTCAAATACAGATAGCCTTGTAGTTGCACTGTATAGGCAAATTGCTGTTTGACCAAAATTAGCAGCCTTTGAACTGTGAATAGTTCTGTGAGAGGATACAAAGTAGTAGAGGCTACTGTGAGAGTAAAAATACTTTGGTTACTATTGCGATATCGCTTTCTATTAAAAATGAATCTCGTGAAGCAGATCAAGGACATGCTTCTTGAGGTAGGATCGTTATTTAGAGTTGTCATTGAAAAGCAAGTTGTTGGCAGTCACCCATTCAGAATATATTCATTTAGGTAATTTCTCTTTTTTTCCTTTTTCAAAAATAGCACAATACAATTGAAGTATGCAGAGAACTATAGCCATCCGCTGCCTTGTCGTGTACCTCGGAGAAAAGGAAGAGGACCTTTTCAAGGAGTTTAGCGACGTAATTAAACATCTTGAAATAAAATAAAATCCATGGTAATCACAATCGCCTGAATTCGTTTTTAGAGTGTAGAAATCAATTGTGATTGAGGGCCATGTCAAACATTCAGCATCAACAAGGACAGCTTCGGAAGCGAAATAATAGAGGATTGTGGGTCTTATGGGCTGATTGAAATTCAAAACAATCCCTTTTCTGTGTTAGAGCAACAATGCAAGAGAAGTTCAGTTGAGAAGCTTGTCTTTACTTTTATTTTCTTGTCTTTATGGTTATACAAAAATATATATTGCCAATGATTTGAACTTGTGCCTCCTTTCATTGTACCATCATTTGTCTCAAATAAAGAAGAAATACCTTTTGAATATGAAAAGACAGAAACAATCATTGGTCGACTACTGATTGATACTCCATCAACAGTAAAAATATGTTGTTGTATTTTCATTAATGATGTCAATCCAGGCATTTTCCTAACGTATCATCATCGTCTATTGAGCTATTGGCAAGAAGTCGATAAGAGTTATTTTTTTACGCAATCTGCACCAAAGATGTACAAATTACGACAATCAGCATTCAGGTTGCCAGCTGTGAAATGTTGAGTACCCCAACGTTGTATGTTAGAAATGTATAGTACAGGTCCCCAGCACATAAGAAACTGCTGGATGCTAACTTGCATATGTTGAGCAAATTGAACAATTAGTTGTGTTGATTAGCATGAATTACCGTTATAGCCTATGCTATGGACAATAGCTAAAAGATGGCTTGGCCCGATTTGGACAATTTCCAAGTGGTTTTCGGGGTTATTGAGGATGCTGAGTCCATTTCTGACATTTTCAGTATTAAAAATTGCTGTTTTATCCAGAAAATGCCAATATTTGTACTCTCTGTGGGCTGATTTATTTTTTATTTTGTCAATATTTTTGATGCAGTCTGTATTGTAAGCAACTACAAATGTCTCACAATATGTAACAATGTAATGGTGTGTATTCAAAATAAAAATAATTAAAACATGTAATTAAATATATTAAATATATAAATAAATATATTACTATCATTATTAATATATTTTATTTGTCTTAAAAAAGGGAAAGTTAGCCAGCACATAGCTAGGTTTATGAGGGGGGAAGAGAAAGCAGAGCTGATCGGTCTTCTTTACGACAAAGCCAGTGGCAGGGTCAGAGCCTGCTAAATCGGAGGGCAGCCACTTTGGTCAAGGCTCATTACTTCTTTACATTAGGCAACAGTGAAAGGAAACGCTATTCTAATCATGCTCTTTCCATGTCTCTATTTCCCTATCCCTCCTTTATATTATCTATCCCTCCCTCCTTTATCCTCCTCACCTCTGTCCTACTTCCTCCTCCTACCACACCCCATCAGGGCCGTTGTTCGAGGGAGAACTGTAAGTACCTGCATCCTCCTCCCCACCTAAAGACCCAACTGGAGATCAATGGAAGGAACAACCTTATCCAGCAGAAAAACATGGCAATGCTCGCCCAGCAGATGCAGCTTGCCAATGC
Source organism: Gymnodraco acuticeps (assembly GCF_902827175.1). Classification (NCBI taxonomy): domain Eukaryota; kingdom Metazoa; phylum Chordata; class Actinopteri; order Perciformes; family Bathydraconidae; genus Gymnodraco; species Gymnodraco acuticeps. Next base: position 556,822 of record NW_022990647.1, on the reverse strand, counting down.
CATGATGCCCGGCACACAGCTACAGCAAGTGGTGAGAGGACACATGCACAGCTCACATGAACATGAACACATATAGATTTGACTTTTGTCCTGCAAAAATGATGTATAAAACACTTCACATTTCAACTATTACATTTAAGTTTCAGTGCAGTATGATCACAACTTTGGAAGATTAAGTCATGAAACGTCAATGTTTATATACAGTGATAAAATATGATATTTTTGTCATGCAAAACACGCACAAATCAATGCATGCACACCCACACACACACTTGCAATACATCAGAAATGGCTTTGTGACTGTGCTGCATGCTCCAACAATCTGAAGGTAATGGCCGGAGCTCCAGTCAGCCAGTTCAAATGAATCTTTCCCCGATCCATGAAACCTTACAGAGTCAGTGAGACCTGTCAGTCAGGCTTGAAGTATTTCCTCTGTCTTGGCCTCTGTCCCTTTATGCTAAAGTCAGAGTGGTGGAGTGAATTTTTCACAGACTATTCAAAAGAGCTTCAGATGCTGCATGCTTGGACACACACACTCACATCCACACTCAGCTGATGGCTTATCACCCTTATCTAGGGAAGAGGGGCTGAGTTGAGAGGACCATTGAGAGAAACCGAGGGGAAACCATGAAAGGGTTTAAAGAAGCAATAGATCTCCCTGGGACGGCAAGCCTTCCTTTTCTGTTTATCCAGTTAAACCCCACGGCCCCGCGTCTGAGGGCTTCTTAATATTTAACAAACTATGAATGTGTCAAACCCACTTAACGGGAAGAAACTCAGCTATCAGACAATATTAACCATTTTTAGCTAAACGAAAGAAAAAGGGTAATAACAAAGGCTCTGAATTAGCCCTGAGCGCAAAAATGCTGACTCACTTATCACAGAACTCAAGTTAAAATACCCTTATTACTTATCGGATCTGCACAAACAAGATATCGATTAGCAAGCTGAAATTCCAGAGATTCCAGACATATAAGTATCACTGAGCGATCAGAACTCGCGGCGAAACGACAACAAACAACAACAATTAGCTTTATGGAGCCAAAACGGCTAAAAACGTCTTACCTTTGTTGTTTTCTGATCAAATGTTGTGTTCAATGGCATTAAAACGAGAACAACACTGCTGAAGGTTAATCCATAGGTTAATCCAATGTGTCTGTCACTTTGAAATGACTACTGATAATCCATCATTCCATTTTTATGTCAATAACGGAGATTTCATATTAGCTGCTACGATAGCTACTAGAGTGTATGACAGCTTCCGGTTCCAGGGCATTCTGGCTACGCATCACTCTATTCACCAATGGGTAATGTTTAGATGGATTTTAGGAACTTCCCCTCGATTCTATTGGCTCTAACGGTTAAAAAGGTGTCAATCATCAAAATCGACCGAGGGGGGCCAAAGAAATGGGAAATGCACCCAAATGAACCCAGAAGTGTTTTTTTTTTTCTAAATCTCTCTAAAAAGGTCAAATGTCACTTATTTTGCATCAATCTTGATACAGGGTACTCAATATGTTATAGTTTGGATTCCTAAAGCTTTTAGTATACTATCCCATCATTCAAGGGTGGTTTTCAAGGTGTTTTTTTTTTTTGGACGGACACTATAAATTACATTTTTTTACTATGTTCAATCTGAATTTACTTTAAAATTAAAATAAACTATTGATTCTGACTTTTCTACATCCAACTCACAGGTTTATCATTGCTTTGAGAAAAAAGATTATTAATTGACCCCTTTTAGAAGTGAAGATATAGTCAATTGTTATGGGAATGTCATTTTCGAGCCTGAGGCCTGAAAAACAGGCTCAGGGCTCAACTGGTTAAGTCATGGGGAGAGAGAAAGTAAGGATAGGAGAGGAGCAGGAAGACAGTCTGACAGAGAAGGACGGAGCAGAAGAAGAAGAAAGGAGTGAGGCAGGAAGAGATAAATGAACAGAGTAAGACAGGTATAGTAAAGTGAAAGAGATATGACTCCAGCAGGGAGTAGAAAGTTCTTTAGACATACACCACAAAGAAAAGTCATGAAAACAGAGCTACTTTGTGAGCAAAGGAAACCAAGGCTAAGACCCGGTACTAGCCTTTTCAACAATCAGACTTTCTTCCTCCATCCCTCCCCTGTGTCCGTAGCTTAGTTTTCTGTCCCCTCCACAGTATCTCTACCAAATGATGCCTGCTGCTTTCCCATTGTTTTGTCTAAAGCTGTCAACCCTCCCTCTACGGGTGTAGGAGAGTGTTTTTATTTCATGCATGGAACTGTGCAGAGGGTGAAGTAATTAGAGTCCATTACAGCTATCTGCGAGTCATGGTATTGGTGCTGCTTTTTATTACAGTCATTGTCAGTGGACAGCCCACTTTACAATTACATCTATCTACAGTACTGTTTTACTCACTCCTTCAGTCATTGTTGGTTTACTTGTTTGGTGGAAAAAGTGTTGAAATAAGGTTTAAAGAAGGGTGTTACAAGTGACAAGTGTCCACAATGTAGATAATGAGGCAATTCAATAAATCTAAAGTTTCAAAATGGTTATGTTTGATAGATTTAAAGTAGAGATCTGGTGCACTTGTTCAGTACAGACATTCAATCAGACAACTATAAAACTCACCTTTCCATCACAGCAGTGTTGTAGTCAAGTCACCAATTCACGAGTCCAAGTCACTCTCGAGTCCCCACTCTTCAAGTCCGAGTCCAAGTCCGAGTCACCTAGGGAGAGTCGTAGTCGAGTCCGAGTCCAAGTCCGAGTCACCCAAGGAGTGTCCGAGTCCGAGTCGAGTCCGAGTCACCATTACCTGTGTTCGAGTCCGAGTCCAAGTCCGAGTCACCTAAGAAGAGTCCAAGTCAAGTCCGAGTCACAAGTCTTCATGTATTAATCTTAGTGGATATATGTGTTGAAATGTAGCTGTAGCTCCTCTACATTGCTTTTAATAATATCACAATGTCCAACAACCAATAAGTGAACGTTTAAATGATATCAATAAAGATTAAGCCCCAGAAAGCACATTGCTACTTAGCATGCACAATGACGACATTCTGCATGTTAAGTAGCCATGTGCTTTCATGTTATCGGCTGAATCTTTACTTATTGATTTGATCACATTACTCTGATGATAGTGTTCAATACAGCCTACCTATATATATATATATATATATATATATATATATATATATATATGAACTCCATCCTTAGAGTAATGTGTTATGGAGCCTCCGTGATGGAGATCATTTTCAGTCTCTAATTTTCACGTTCATTGTAGGCTAGGGCTAGGCTACTCATCATCTGCAGTATCACCAAGGACATGTATAGCTTTTTAACAGTATCTATCTAGACAATAAAACTGCACTTGGTCCCAGGATGTGATATCAACCCCTACCTCCATCTAACCCGACATTTTTAAAACCTTTGTGGAGTCAATTTAGTGGCTAACGTTAACGTGGGTTAGCAAGCTAACAATAGCATTTCTACTTACTTTTCTGGGTGCCGCCGTGAAAGGTGCCGATTGAAATTCGACGTTGTCCCAGTCTTCTCTTCTATCTTCTGTCCACATAATGTGCATTTTGCGCTGCTCTTTCCCAATATGGAAACAAAATCTTTAAAAGCATACAGCACGATGCGGGGTGTGTCTCTGGACATCTTTAGACTGGTATAGCAGCGGGGGCGCGCCCAGTACGTGAACTCGCCTCACAGGTGCACACGCCAGGACACAGAGGACATCAGACTCCAGAGAAAACTTGCTCGAGTACGAGTCCAAGTCCGAGTCATCCAAGGAGTGTCCGAGCTGAGTCCGAGTACGAGTCATCATTACCTGTGTTCGAGTCCTAGTCCGAGTCCAAGTCATCGTGCGTGAGAATTCACGAGTCCGAGTCCGAGTCGCGTCAATCAGTGCGCGAGTCCGAGTCAAGTCACGAGTCCCAAAAATCGGCACTCGAGTACTCCATCTCTGCATCACAGTCACTGGTTCGACAACTCTCAGCTGCTATCACGATCAAATTGCATTGTTGCTAGTAGAAATAGTGACGATAAATAAAATATTATTCATCCAAATGTGCCATTAACGATTGAAAGGGGAGAATAATCAAACACAGTACTAAGTTCTAAGTTTAGGTAAACCAATGTAAAGCTCATACAGTCTGATACATATATTGTATCTTCCTGAACTTTAGCACATACTTTTAAACAGTTACAAAGGCGATGATTCAACGTTATGGTTATTTTGACTACGCAGTAGACTTGTATAATAGTGGGAGTTTATTATGTTTTGTAAACCTCATTTTTTCAATTGGGTTTGGGCTTCTGTGTTAGACTGCATTATTTTGTGTCATCATCATTCCTTCACAACAACATAATATTGACCTGCTTTACATCCAAAGGAAGGCTACCCAGTGTGCTTTAGTGCAAAGTGGAGGATGAGGGGACTTTAACGGCTACAGTTGATCCTGCAAAAATACGTATTCTGTTACTACTTAAAAACTGTCTACATACACCAGCCAACCCCAATTAGCGGCCCGCAGGCCAGATCCGGCCCACGAGAGACAAATGCATGGCCGGCGCTGATCTACTGGCATTCACTTGTTATAACATATTAATTAAATGTCCGGTTTTGCTTTATTTTGACCTCCGTCGACACTCGTAAACCTCACCCTTGACCTTATCGCGTGCATATGCAAGACGTGCTTTGCACGCTTAATTAAAAAAAATTAAAGAAATCTAGACCGCAAAATAATTAAACAAGTGAGTGCCTGTTTTTCCTGGCCAAGGTCAGGGTACTTGAACACAACACAAGCCTAACGTGTCATCACGTGGTATATGTCTCGTCTACAGGGGTGTAGTTCTGACGGAGAGCACCAGAACGCCGCTCCGCTCCGGCACTTCCAAAAATTGCAGTACCCATAAGGAGCCGTACACATGCTGCAGTTTTTGCGTGGCTGTGTCTTAGTTGTAAGCCCAGTGGCGATCTGTTCATCTGTCATACTGATCATACAGTCAATAACTTTGTTGTTATTAGCATCTGGTTAGCTAGCTATGCTAACGAATATAAGAAGCTTTTTCTACAACCAGTGAGGTAAAGGCACATCTTTATATGATCATTAGGCCTATAGTTATAAAACAAATAAGAGAATAAAGTAAACAGGTATAAAATACTATATGACAGTAAAAAAAAGTTGTTATTAATAAACAAGAATACAGTTTGAAAGGAGAGTGATTTGTACGGAAGAGGATTAGGGCCACATAAAAAAAATTTTTGTGATGATTTGAAAAAAAAAATTTTTTTTTTTGTTCTGAGAAAAAAGTCAGAATTCTGACTTTAATCTCAGAATTCTGACTTTTTTCTCAGAACAAAAAAACATTTTTTTTTTTGGGAGAAAAAAAGTCAGAATTCTGACTTTAATCTCAGAATTCTGACTTTTTTCTCAGAACAAAAAAAAATATTTTTTTGGGAGAAAAAAAGTCAGAATTCTGACTTTAATCTCAGAATTCTGACTTTAATCTCAGAATTCTGACTTTAATCTCAGAATTCTGACTTTTTCTCAAAACAAAAAAACATTTTTTTTTTTGGGAGAAAAAAGTCAGAATTCTGACTTTAATCTCAGAATTCTGACTTTTTTCTCAGAACAAAAAAACTTTTTTTTTTGGGAGAAAAAAAATCAGAATTCGGACTTTAATCTCAGAATTCTGACTTTAATCTCAGAATTCTGACTTTTTTCTCAGAAATACCGGTAACTGTAGAACCAGCTTCACTGCGATTTACACATTGCAGTAGGCAACAATGGAGGACGTGAGTGCATTTCTGCGCGCCAGAGGGGGTCCAAGAGGAAACCATAATAAGTCATTTTACAACCATCTGCAATGTGTAAATCGCAGTGAAGCTGGTTCTACAGTTACCGGTATTTCTGACTTTTTTCTCCCAAATAAAATGTTTTTTTTTTGTTCTGAGAAAAAAGTCAGAATTCTGAGATTAAAGTCAGAATTCTGACTTTTTTTCTCCCAAAAAAAAAAAATGTTTTTTTGTTTCTGAGAAAAAAGTCAGAATTCTGAGATTAAAGTCAGAATTCTGACTTTTTTCTCCCAAAAAAAATATTTTTTTTTTGTTCTGAGAAAAAAGTCAGAATTCTGAGATTAAAGTCAGAATTCTGAGATTAAAGTCAGAATTCTGAGATTAAAGTCAGAATTCTGACTTTTTTCTCAGAACAAAAAAAAAAATAATTTTTTTTTCAAATCCTCACAAATTTTTTTTTTTATGTGGCCCTAATCCTCTTCCGTAGATTTGTAAAATATCCATAAAGAAAAATAAATCTGCTTACAGTTATGTTTCATATGAGTGTTGAGAGATGTATCCATAGATCTCCTAATTTTGCTCTCAAAGTGCACCGGATTGATGCTTTCAACTTCAACATTTAAAAAAACAAATCTTCCCAGGGGAGCATGCCCCCCGGACCCCCCTAGAGGAGGTTAGGTCCCCCCCCCCCACTTAAATCATGTTCACAGGAGTCTAAATACATTTGCACACATCTTGTGTCCATATCTTTCTGTTTTGGTGGTCATGCCACAACCGTGCACGTGAATGCGCGAGTCATGGTAAGATATCTGGATTAAGAGGTTGCTTTTTCTTTGCACAGCATGAAAGAAAGGCGAAATGAATGGGCTGTGATTTTAGTATTTTTAAGCAGAGGTCAATAATTTGTACGGCCCTCGGAGGATGTTGAAAACATTGAAATGGCCCTTGAGAGGAAAAAGGTTCCCCACCCCTGGGCTAGAGCTTGTACTGGCATATGATTCGATTGGCTGACGCCTCCGTCGAGGCGTCAAAAGTAGAACATTGCTCTACTTTTGCAGCGAGCACCGCGAGAGAAGCTACGCTTTGCTTCCACAATGCAGTTCGGCGAATCGTGACGTCACCCCATTCAAAGTGAATGGGCAGAAGCGTTGAAGCGGCAACGCACGCCGCCGTTTGTAGGGGCCGTTAGAGATGGGAAGCTCTAAGTTGCTGAAAGCTCAACAAAAGGATGCACCAGTGTGTGACTTCTGGATCAACGTGGTTCCCCAAGCTCGGTTCAAAAACACCAGAGCTATTGCTATGTTCCTACTCACAATGTTCCCCTCAACATAAATCTGCGAATCAGGATTTTCTTCAATGAATGCTATCAAAAGCCAGGACAGGAACAGACTCTCCAGTGCACATCTTGGACAGTGCCTCAGGCCACAACAGAATACAAGCCCAACATCAGACAGGTTGCCTCATCCCACCGCTCTCACTTCTCTCACTGATTGGTGAGTGAACAACATCAATTTATTTTTTGCAATTTGTCAATTCTATTGTGGTATAATAATTATTAAGACAAAAATAACCATTTTATAGTTATATTTTATATATACATTAGTTTCCTAAATAAAATGCTACCCAGCGTAATTAAAAACAAATTAATAAAATGAGATAGCAAAAACCTTGGATAATGCAGGGCTTTTAACAACAGCCGACAAACTGGTCAAATTGAATACAACATTCAAATAATATATAAAAAATAAAGTAAAAAAAACCCAATATTATTTGATATTTACAGCCTGATATTATTTGGTACAGATATTTAAAAATGTTAAAACTAATAATGCGGTGTATGACATTATAAAAGTAACTAACTGAAACTCAGTTAAAAGTGTGTGTGTTACTGTTACGGTGTGTGGGGGACGGGCGGAACGGCCCGGGGGCAAGGCAGAGTTCAGGGTGGGGCGAAGGCCAAACAACTCCGGAGGCCGGGCAGGACCCGGTGTCGGCCGAACAGGAACCGGAGCCGGTGGGACAGGCTTTGGCAGGATCCCCCACGGAAGAGGACCAGGAGTTGGCAGCACCCCCGGCGAGACAGATGATGGCGGAGCCGCCAACAAAACTGGACAAGGGGTTGGCAGTACCCCTGGCAGGACAGGAGATGGCGGGGCCTCCAACTGGACTGGACATAGAGCTGGCAGGATCCCCAGCGGAACCTCCAAAGGCACGGGACATAGAGTTGGCAGGACCCCCGATAGAAGAGTAGTCGGGGGTACCTACAACGGAACAGGGCAAGGGATTGGCAGGACCCCCGGCAGAAGAGTAGTCGGCAGGGCCTCCAACGGGACAGGACACAGGGTTGGCAGGACCCCCGGCAGGAGAGTAGTCGGCGGGGCCTCCAACGGCACAGGACTTAGGGTTGGCAGGACCCCCGGCAGAAGAGTAGTTGGCGGGGCCTCCAACGGCACTGGACATAGGGTTGGCAGGACCCCCGGCAGAAGAGTAGTCGGCGGGACCCCCAACGGGACAGGACATAGGGTTGGCAGGACCCCCGGCAGGAGAGTAGTCGGCGGGGCCTTAAACGGGACAAGACACAGGGTTGGCAGGGACCCCCCGGCAGGAGAGTAGTCGGCGGGGCCTCCAACGGCACAAGACTTAGGGTTGGCAGGACCCCCGGCAGAAGAGTAGTCGGCGGGGCCTCCAATGGGACAGGACAAAGGGTTGGCAGGACCCCCAGCAGAACCTCCAACGGTACAGGACATAGGGTTGGCAGGACCCCCGGCAGAAGAGCAGTCTGCGGGACCTCCAACCAGAGTCCTGCACGGGTCTGATTTTCAAGACCCGCTCCCGCCCCGCACCCGCGACGTGCAATACCGAACCCGCCCCGCTACCCGCACATATTGCCAATTAGTTCCGCGACCCGACCCGTCGGCACAAGATCCACAACCCGACCCGAACCCGCATATATATGAGCAGTGAAAACGTGCAATTATTAACACACGCAGTTGCATATTTGTCTCAAAAAGCGTGGGATGTTGGTTATTTTCTCCATCTAGGATGACACCAAAAGCCTCCCAGACGTTGGATTTCGCTCTTGAGGAAGTGTTATTGAAATGCTGTATTCTCGGCTAGAGAGCTTCACCTCAGCCATTTAGAATGTGGCGCGCACAGCAGCAGATTGATGCGCTGCAGAGGTTATGGTTATGGTTATGATTATGCAGGGTAGAGGTCTGAGGATTTTAAACATTAAACTAAATTTCCTGCATCCAACGGCACAGGACATGGGGTTGGCAGGACCCCCAGCAGGAGAGTAGTCGGCGGGACCCCCAACGGGACAGGACATAGGGTTGGCAGGACCCCCAGCAGGAGAGTAGTCGGCGGGACCCCCAACGGGACAGGACATAGGGTTGGCAGGACCCCCGGCAGGAGAGTAGTCGGCGGGACCCCCAACGGGACAGGACAAAGGATTGGCAGGACCCCCAGCGGAACCTCCAATGGAACAGGACATGGGGTTGGCAGGACCCCCGGCAGAAGAGCAGTCTGCGGGACCTCCAACGGCACAGGACATGGGGTTGGCAGGACCCCCGGCAGAAGAGCAGTCTGCGGGACCTCCAACGGCTCAGGACATGGGGTTGGCAGGACCCCTGGCAGAAGAGTAGTCTGCGGGACCTCCAACGGCACATGAGTAGGGACTTGAGTGGGAACTCGAGAGAGGGCTTGAGAGGGAACTCGAGAGGAAACTTGAGAGGTGACTTGAAAGGAATCTCGAGAGGGAACTTGAACGGAGACTCGAGAGGTGACCCGATAGGGAACTCGAGAGAGGGCTTGAGAGGGAACTCGAGAGGGAACTAGAGAGGGAACTCGAGAGGTGACTCGAGAGGAGACTAGAGAGGGAACTCGAGAGGAGACTCGAGAGGAGACTAGAGAGGGAACTCGAGAGGAGACTTGAGAGAGAACTCGAGAGGAGACTTGAGAGGGGATTTGAGAGGAAACTTGAGAGGGGACTAGAGAGGGAACTTGTGTCGGTCGGTATGCCGACAGGACTCGGGGAGCTGGTGTTGGCTGGAGAGCCAACAGGTGACGAGGAGCCGGAGTCGGGACCATGACTGCTGGGGCCGGTACTTTAGCCAGAACCATGGCTGGAACTGGTGCCGGAACCATGGCTGCTGGGCCCAGTACTTGAGCCGGAATCATGGCTGCATGGGCCGGTTCTGGAGCCGGAAACATGGCTGTAAGATCCAGTTCTGGAGCCGGAAACATGGCTGTAAGGTCCGGAGCTGAAGCCTGGATCATGGCTGTGTGGGCCGGCTTTGGAGCCGGAATTTAAGCCGGAACCATGGCTGCCGAGGCCGGAACTTGGGCCGGAACCATAGCTGCCGGGGCCAGAACTGGGGCTGGAACCATGGCTGCTGGGGCCAGAACTGGGGCTGGAACCATGGCTGCTGGGGCCGGAACTGGGTCTGGAACCATGGCTGCTGGGGCCAGAACGGGGCCGTAACCATGGCAGCTGGGGCCAGAACTGGGTCTGGAACCATGGCTGCTGGGGCCAGAACAGGGGCCGGAACCATAGCTGCTGGGGCCAGAACTGGGGCCGGAACCATGGCTGCTGGGGCCAGAACTGGGGCTGGAACCATGGCACTTTGGGCTCGTGCTGCTAACCTGGCCTTGCGACTCCTTTTTTTGGAGCCGTTTGGAGGCTCCGTGGACCTCCAAAAGCCAGACGAGTACCAGTGTATGGCTCCTGGACTGTAGCAAACACTGGGTGAGAAGCAGGGGCTGACGCCAGACGGAACACACTGAGGTGTACGGCGCCAGGTTGGGAGTTGGGAGTCAGGGTACTAGCATGCCTGGGGCTAGCAGGCCCGGGAATCACACACCGAGAGGAAGTCCAAAATCCAGCCAGGTAAGAACTTCACTAAACCTGGCTTCTCCATAGCCATCTGGTGTGCCTCAGCCATAGCAGCCTCTCGCTGCTGAACCCTGACCACTCCTATCCATCGATGAGCGCAGACAGACAGAGAAAAGGTAACATCCAATAGTTCCTGCTCAAAACGGATCTGCTGGGCCCATATCTCAGGTCGGTTCGTAATGTTACGGTGTGTGCAGGAAGTAGGACCCAAATGCAGATTAAAGTGTCAAAAATATCTCCTTTATGTCAAGGCTATACTATAAACAAAGACAGAACAAAACACTCACCGAAGACCAAGTCATAACACAAGACGAACTGACAAAGACAGACAGAAAAACCAGAACTTAAATACACACAAGACTAATTATACAAACAAGACACAGGTGAGGAGGGAGGAGAAAACACAGGGACACCAGGTGCACACAATCGGGTAATAAGACACACCAGGGAAACTAACGACAGATCTAAAGACAAAACACAACGCAGACAGAAAACCAAAGACAGATCTAGACAAGACACAACGCAGACAGAAAACCAAAAACAGATCTAGACAAGACAAAACACAACACAGACAGAAACAGGCAAGACAGGAGGTGAAGACCTTTCAAAATAAAACATGAAACAAAAGACAGAAAAAGACAAGACAAAATACAACACAGACAGATCTTGACAGTTACAGTGTTTGCTGAATTGGATGTGGACCTGTCTGACTATTTGATCAGAGTTCACTCTGTTGTTTTTTATTTTGTTGTATTATTATGCCCCACCAGACCACGGCAAAATCATTTGTATTTGTTAAAGCATTTATTTATTATTATTGTTAATAAATGTTTGATTTCGGTCTAATTTTGGTTCAAGGATGCATTTTTCCTTTACTCTCAACACAGGGTTTGTTTAATTTCTACTGCCACTACTACAACAATTATAATAGAGGTAACATCTGCACATAGTGTAAAACAACTTTTAGTGACACATCATATTTTGGCCCTTAGCTTGTCATGCTTGACACAAATTGGCCCTTTGGTAAATATAATTGGGGAACCCTGACATACACTATTAGTCTGGGAGCCAAAGCCTGATTTTTAGATGAACCTTGTTTCATCTGATAACGTTTTTTTCCTGCTGTTTCTTGTAGCTTGGAGGTACCTCTTCAACAGGAGGGTGCCCGGTGATATCCCTTGAGCATTTTTGGATATTAACCCCGTCATGGCCAAAATCCCAGAAAGATAAGGATTTATGAGATTTCATTACATTACATTACATTACATTGCATTTAGCTGACGCTTTTATCCAAAGCGACTTACAATAAGTACATTCGACCAGGAAGACACAACCTTGAAGAAAACAGAATCATATAAGTACATCAGGTTTCATAGAGCCAAACATTTCAAGTGCTACTCAACTGGCTTTAGATAAGCCAGTCCTTTATTAGTATATAAGTGCTTTGTTAATAGTTCTATCGCTCGAAGTGGAGTCGAAAGAGATGAGTTTTCAGTCTGCGCCGGAAGATGTGCAAGCTATCTGCTGTTCTGATGTCAATGGGGAGCTCATTCCACCATCTTGGAGCCAGGATAGCAAACCCACGTGTTTTTGCCGATGGGAACTTGGGTCCCCCTCGCAGCGAGGGCGCAGCGAGTCGTTTGGCTGATGCAGAGCGTAGTGCACGCGCTGGGGTGTACGGTTTAACCATGTCCTGGATGTACGAAGGGCCAGATCCATTTGCAGCATGGTAAGCAAGTACCAGTGTCTTGAAGTGGATTCTAGCAGTTACCGGAAGCCAGTGAAGGGAGCGGAGGAGCGGAGTGGTGTGGGAAAATTTAGGAAGGTTGAAGACCAAACGAGCCGCTGCATTCTGGATGAGCTGCAGAGGTCGGATGGCACATGCAGGTAGACCAGCCAGGAGGGAGTTGCAGTAGTCTAGGCGTGAGATGACGAGAGCCTGGACCAGAACCTGCGTCGCTTTCTGTGTCAGCTGGGGACGTATCTTCCTGATGTTGTAAAGCGTGTATCTGCAGCAACGGGTTGTGGCAGCTATGTTTGCAGTGAAGGACAGGTTGTTATCTAGGGTCACACCCAGATTCCTTGCAGTCTGAGTCGGGGAAACAACTGAGGTGCCGATGTTGATTGTTAGGTCAAGAGTGGGACAATCTTTTCCCGGAAGGAAGAGCAGCTCAGTCTTGTCAAGGTTGAGCTTGAGGTGATGAGCAGACATCCACTGAGAGATGTCAGCTAGACAAGCAGAGATGCGTGCGACGACCTGGGTCTCTGAGCGGGGAAAGGACAGAATTAATTGGGTGTCGTCAGCGTAGCAGTGGTATGAAAAACCATGCGGGCTAATGACTGATCCGAGTGAGTTTGTGTACAGGGAGAAGAGGAGGGGACCAAGAACAGAGCCCTGAGGGATCCCTGTAGTTAATTGACAAGGGTGGGACTCAGACCCTCTCCAAGTCACCCTGTAGGTACGGTCTTTCAGATATGAGGTGAGGAGGGAAAGTGCAGAGCCTGAAACTCCAAGTTTTTGGAGAGTGCGATAATATTGAAATATATTCAAATCAAATGCATCACATTTGCCCTCCCCACTGTTTATATTCATACAGTGCATTGTATTCTAAATTAATTCATATTAACCCTTTCAAGCTGACCCAGCAAAACATACTTTTGTAGTGCAGTGAATTCTGCAAAGACAATGCAAGCAACAGCGTGGTGTTTATTGCCAACAACAAAAAGGAAAGGCAAGCAGATTGTTGCTCATTATCATATAGAAATGACACATTACAAATATTGCTGATGATCATCTAGTGTTAGGATCTTGAGCAACCCACCCTGAAACATGCACAGAACATTGTGAATGGCAAACCATGCACTTTACAACTGCACTTCTTGGAGTTGCAAGGGGTCTCACTCTTGCATCTCCAAAATGTAATCTGGGACAAGTTTGGCATCTTCTGGTAGATGGGTTGGGATCAGTGACCTGTTACACATATCTTTTTTCCATTCAAATTCCTCTGGGTTCAGTGCTGGCAGCAGGTTTACATTGAGATTTCGCCACAACATTGCCTGAAAGTGGGCCCTCTTAACATTCTCAATGAAGGCTTCATTTGTTGGTGGTAGAGCAACAAGGTTTGGAGCAGACATATGTCCTTTTCCATTATTTCCCCCCCAGACAAGTAGCCTTGTGTGTGACATGTCTGTGTTCTCCTTTATGCCATAACAGGCTGAGATGAAGGCAGTGGCTTGGTAGAGGATTTGCTGGAATGGTGCATCCATGTTGCTGATAGTTCGTAGCTTTCAGGACTTTGAGGACAGAGCCTTTTCCCAACCCATAGTAAGACACTACAGTGTCCCATCCCGATATGGCATGGGCTGGTAAAAGGTTCTCGACAATTTCTGAATGCTTGGACAGTGTCGCCTTGATGTTCACTATTGCTCTTTCCTTGCGGGGGGATTCCATGATGAGTGGTACATCCAGTCCTGCCTGATGGTGATGGTGAAGGAGTAGGACGAACACATCTGTGTCATCAGAAACCACAGAGATTTGATGGGCTTCTCCAGCACACCCCAGGACTTGTTGGACAATGATGGTGTCAGCTTCTTCCATTCTGATTTTCTAGCTCATATCGGCTCCTTCTTTCTTCCATCCTGATCTCGATGGGGCATGAGTCCTCCCCTGTCACCACCAACTTGTGTTTGTTTGTGCCCCGTAGATGGAAAAGCCTGTCTTCGGTCAGTTCCTTAAATAGTAATAGATTGAGCTGTTTCTTGCTTTCAATGGATGACAAGACAACCTTCTGGGCTGGTAGCTTAGTTGATAGGAGGAGATGATGTTTCCTACTGACCACTGTCTCCCTGACATCTCTGGTGACAGACTTGATACTGTAATCATAGTATCTGTCAAAGATGAGGTAGACGTCATTCTCTGACAGGTATGAAATCAGCTGTGTTTTAACATTATCAATAAAATCAGCAACAGTACCATCAGCTGGCCAGTGTATGGTCCAAAGAAGTGCTGATCCATCAATGACAGTGACATCTGCATCACCGGCATTCCTCCTGGAGACTTCAACCTGGAGTGACTTCTTCAGTGTGGACTTGGCTTTACAAATTCGCATTCCGTCCTCTGTGAACATGGCAGTTGGGACTGGTGCCAGCTCATAGGTGAAGACATCCTTCACGTCAACATCGCGATAGCTAGAGAACAGTGCGATGGTCCTCGAATAGATCACATTTAGGTCATACATTTTGGAGTCGCCAATTTTGATGGATTTCGTTGTTTTTTGCCATGGTCTTCACTTTGCTTGAGATGGTGTTGTAAAATCCCTCTAGCCAGGTGTTACGGTTGCTGTTTCTGTCTGCTCATTAATATGCCTGTGAGTGTTTTCAGCTGTGCGTGTAATATGTAAATAAGCTGCGCAGTAGCCCTGACGTCATTGGCTGCCCATCCTCTGGTCCGCCTCTGAAGATGGTGATTTGATTGACGTCATCCAATCGCAGCGCACAGCCGGCGCACATCTGCAGGGGAGGAGTACAAAGGCCGCGGACTATCACCACTCTGGAGGCTCTGTTGAGTGAACAGACGCCTCTCGCTACTTGCTCCTTAGTGAATTCTGTTGAACTGTGGTTAACCTTGTGTGATTAGTTAGTGGTTAGAGTAGTTTTGGATTCTGTGATTGTCGCCTTTAGTTTAGCTGTGTTTTGTATAGATTCCTTGGTTAGTTGTACCACTTGTAAAGTGAGGTTTTGTTTCGTTCTTTATATTATTTATTTTCCCTGTATGCCATCAGACTCCTTTTTTAGAGTCCTCCTTTTGTTGGGTTATCAACCTGTGCCCTTTTGGCCCTTTTGTTTGTTCAGGCTGCACGCCTTCCCTTTTGTTTCATCCTGTTCTGTAATAAAACCACTTATAATTATAATAGTGCCACATACATCTTGCCAAATACAATCTGGAGGCATAATACGTATGTAACAAAATCTTGCAATTATGGTTTAATTACATAATCACAGGGTATATTACACTTTAGATGAAATGGTTACAACATGTGTTAGACATGACATGAAAAGCTGGCATAAAAGGGTTAATATTCATTAATTTGGAACACATGACCTCCTTTATGAATAAACATTGGAGAAAGCAACATTTGGTGCATTTCGTTTGAGAATTTTGCATGAAATCTCACAAATCCTTATTTTTCAGGGATTTGGGCATTTTGGGCATAAAGGGGTTAATATCCGAAAATGCTCAAGGGATATCACTGGGCACCCTGTTGGATTTTGAAGAGGTACCCCCAAGCTACAAGAAACAGCAGAGAAAAAAAACGTTATCTGATGAAACAAGGTTCAACCTCACGGCTCCCGGACTATATGCATTTACTGAGGAAATGAACAGGGCATGGTTGTTTTATTAAAATCAGGTGTGGTTTGTTTAAGTGTTACTTTTTATATTGAAAAGGGGATGGCCTAAAACAGCAGATATAAAACAATATTCATATATTAAAGAGATGCAGAGTTCCACATAGTTTCATTTTGTTTGCCTGTCATTTGCTTCTGTAGTGCTTCTGTAGTGTGTTGCATCCCTTTAATCAAATAACAGACAGCTTCAGGTTCTTACACTCCCTCTCCAGAAGCCTCCAATGTTTGCCTCAGACCTGTTTAAGAAAATAATATGTTTTCATAACAATAGTAAATCCAAACAAAACTACCAACCCTGCCTTGTCCTAAATCTACCTCCACAGTTCTTACGAAGGTCAGTTTTAGAAACGTTATTATGTAGTTTACCATTTCTTATCAGAAATACTGATTGACAAATCACTGCATCAAGTCTTACAACATACAAATTAAGTAATTACAAACTCTACAATTAAATAAATTCCCCTTTATTGCCTTTAATACAATTGTCAACATTACTTAGTAGAGGTGTTGTGCATTACAAAACAGTTTCCTTTAGACACTTCCACAAACCAGAGTAAAATGAAATTACTGCCAACACAACTACACCTGCTAAACTGATAAGCTAACGTTAGCTTAGCATTTGAAGTAGAACTACTCAATAAACATTTTATGTAGGATAAGTTTCCATCACAAAATTATTTACAAAATGAAACAGAGACAAATTAAGCCAACCACTAAAGTTTAGTTTAAAAATAAGCTGTGGTGAGTGGTTTGACGAACCCAATTCGCACAGGTTAAAATGCATTTCACTTTTGATTATGTTTTTATAGCAAATGTAACCAAGCTGGTAGAGATCGTCATTAGTGTTTAATATTATAAGCATATTGAACTAAAAGTTATTAAACGTAATTAAAATATAATTATGTGGCAGCTTATAACTTCAACTCATTATCTTACCTTAAACTTAATGCAACAATATGCAACGCTTGGCAGTGGCATCATAAACATCATTCATCTCTTCTGTCTCAACTGCCAGCACAGAAAACAGGACACAGTTTCTGCATCTTTGCTGTATTCAGTGTGTAGGTTTTGAAGTTATCAGATGAAGTTTTCGGATAGTCCGGCAGGTTGGGCTGAGACGGGTCGCTTCCTCTATCTCCCAAGTCCGTAGCAGTAGGCCTATGGCAGATTCCCAGCACTATCAGCCAGCTGTCTGATGTCGTTACTGCCTGGCTCGGCTCCAGTCTCTGCTCACGGGACCCTCCTGTACATGTATCCGGTGACTCGATACTAGCAAAGGCACCAGCTGTGAGTCCATCGTTGGTACTTCTGTTGGCATTTGGATCCAATGCAGGTTTTTGTTATGTTTGCCATGAAAAATGTTTGTGTAACCACCTTTTAAGAAGAAATTAACAGCTAACTAGCTAGCTTTACTTTTGAAAATCACACTTACTTCATTGTAATTGGTGGTTTGATTACTGGGCTGGTGCTTTGCGGCCGGATCGGGATATGATTGGCTACGAGACAAAAGTGGCTTCGCAGGCGCTTTAACGATAAATGCATTGCAGTTAACGTCAAAGACAACTACTACAGTAATACCATAACCCAGTCGAAACCAGTCCATCACTCGGTTTTCATTATTTGAATTTGATCAGAAAGCAGTACTAAAAAAAAATGGGAACGCTACACCGGGATTCCACCGGGTCCGTCTGCGCCGTGTTACGGCTGCGCCGCGGTTTTGTTCCGACCTCCTACAGCGTCATACCCCACCGGGCGCGTTTCAGAAGCGGAGCGTCTTGCGTGCCAGCTTGCAGTTTTTGTTGATTTGGGCATATTTACTGGACAGGCTACTTTGTACAGACAAAAAAAGTTAACAATAATTGTAATAGTCCAGTTATAAACGACATGAATCAAAGATGTGTTGCTGTATTTTAGTGGTAAAAAAATGCATTCATCATCATAATTATTCTATATAATTTACACAGTGCCTGTAAACCGGAGAAGAACGCTGGCATTTTACTTGAAAGACTACGGAGGGATAGGCTCTGCAAAATGTGTTTATTTTGGGGATTGACTGGATGCTCTGACCGTTCCACTTCCTGGCCGGTGCTATGCAACGTCTCGCGTCAAAAATAGACCAGCCGCGTATTTTTTGTGGAGGCCAGCGCCGAGACGCTTCTGGGACAGTTCTGGGACAGTTCTGGGACGCTTCTGGGACAGTTCTGGGACGCTTCTGGGACGCTTCTGAGCCGTATTGCGGCGCGTCTGGTGGAAACAGATGCATTGAATAGAGTGGCCGCGATCGCTGTGCACGCCACGGCACAGCCGTAACGGTACGTCCACACGGTTCCGTCGCGTTGAAGCTTGCCAGTTGGCGTGTCTGGCACGCGACCAACAACCAATCACATTAATCTCCCGCCCCGGACACACAAGCACACGGTTTGATTGGCTAGCGCTTCCGTCGCCGCTTGAAAAGTTGAACTTTTCTGAACTTTCAACGGAGGCAAAGCGAAGCGGAATCTGTGAAACACTATATCTGACTAGTTTTGCAGTGTAAAAAGGAAAATAAGATAACACTTGAAATGTACCCCAATCTTACAAACAGGCACCACCAGTATTATATTATACTGTAAATACACTTAAATTATAAATACGACAATACCTTAAACACAAAGTATGGAGGCCTATAGGCTACTGTAACTATTTAGTTCATTGATTAATTATAATCGTTAAATGCTGGCTGATGCTAGGGTGTGGCTCTACTGCAGTATACTAGATGATGGAGAACACTGTGATCGTCTTAAAGACATCCAGTTAAATAAGTTTGTGCATTTGGATTGAGCCGGATAACTTAAAGTGGACCCATCATGCTATATTTGAAACATATATTGTAGGGCCATACCTATATAAAACATGTCTGTGAAGTTTTTTTTTCAAAATACCAAACAGATCATGCATTTTAGCCATGCCTCATTTTGCTCAATTTGCTCTTTTCCAGCCCTGTTTTTGCAAGGGCTGATTCTGCTTTTGTGGCAGACTACAGCGCCACATACAGGCCTGGCATATGTACTACAGCGTCTCCAGCGCTTTCGAGCGGTCTCTCATTCCCCTGATATGTGGAGAGTTGCCCATATAGGCGGAGCAACCCTTTTCTGACGTCAGAAAAATTCAAATAATAATCAGCTCCGTTGCAGCCCCGTTTTTAGAGATTTGGGTATGGAGGAAAAGAGAGAGGGTTGTGTTTTCTGACACTTGGTGAGTTCCCTGACACACCGGGGACACATATTCATGTATAAAAGATGTACAAAAGTGCAATTTGCATGATAGGTCCCCTTTAAGCAATTACACTTGTTTCATAATAAACATTTGTATGTTTCCAATCCACTTCAAACACCTTGTCTCTATTTTAAAGATGTTGTAAAGATATCATTTTGTATTGAAAAATGTATTATAATATAATATCTTTTGAAAGAAAATATAAAGCGATTAATTGATGTAGCTACAGTTGCATGCTCATTTAGGACATACTTTTTTATCACGGGTTCAGGATATGTAAAATAGGAAATCTTTATATCCAATGTCTGACAAACTTCATATCACTGCACAAATTGCTGTTCGGAGGCATGCGGTGATATGTGTTTTGTATCATACTGTGTGAATATGCCCAATTTAACATAACTGTTTTCAATCTATTGCGATTGTGATTCATAGCAACAATCTACAATGTCCTGACACATATTGATGCAAAGTAAAGAAAAATAGATTCCAGAAAAGGTCATTAGCAAGATCACAAAGTTTTTGCAGGATGACATCAGTGTATTGTTACAGTCTCGTGACTGTGAGTCTTTTCACTGACATCATACCAACATTCAGCTGAAAAAAATCCAAACTAATATCATACAACTGATATATATAAGAAAGCCCAGAAAGAATCTGAAAATCCACAAGGCCATTATTCCTGATTTTTCTGAGTCATCCCAGAGCAGCAAGGAGGTTTTGGGGGGGAATGTAGCTGTACAGCCATGGCTGCTCTATTACTCACTGTGTCGTGTTGGCAGGGGCTCAAGAGACAATCCTCAGACTGGGGCTGAGGTCAGGAACGTGCAGGGAAAACTTGCATTTCACTATGTCAGCTAGCATACTACTTAGCCTCCCTCTCACATAATGTGTTTTTCAAACTCTAGTGAAGCCCTTACAGGCGGTACATGTTTTTACAGTATCTCCCCCTCCTACACACGCACAGCTTGACATCCCTCAGCGTTATTACACCTATATGTGTGTGATCTCTGGTCTGTGAAGCGTATGATTCCATCTGAAACATGTAGGGAGTAGGTGACTACAAACAGAGTCTAGGCCTCCTTCATGTGTAATCTCAATTGAAAGAGAAAGACGTTAAAGAAGATGTAATGTTTTGTTCTCAGATCAAGGCACATAGCCTGTTTTTGACACCTTCTTTGCATTCACAACCCCAACCACAGTTCGTATCCTCTTCTTGGCTGTTGATGATGCACACATCTCTTTTCTTCTATCAGTAATATTTTATTAGGAGCCAGAAAGGATGACATTGTAATTATTCAAATGTTCACTGTTTTTACATAGATCTTGAAAATGTGAATAACATAGTTTAGCTTTCCTTTGACCAACTCTCTCATTTTGCTTGTCCCAACAGCCCATGTTTTCAGTCACACCCAGTCTTGCAACCAATGTCAATGCTGCTGCTGCAGCAGCCGCTGCGTTTAACCCTTACCTTGGCCCTGTTTCGCCTGGCCTGATGCCCACTGACATCTTGCCCAATGGCTCCGTACTGGTCACCAGCAACCCCAATGTATCCATACCAGCTGCTGCTGCTGCCGCACAGAAACTCATGAGGACAGACAGACTGGAGGTGAGCAACACCCACATACATTCACAAACACACACATGTATGTTTAAAGAGATTAAATGTGAACAATGGCACACATTCCAAAGACCAAACAGATAGTTGGATTTGTATCATTTTTTGTTCACTTTTATATCAGTTACAGATTAAAATATAGACCAACAAGACTCTACTAAACACCACACTCCGAGTCACAGGACCTTTTCCTCAGCTATGCAAACATATTGCGCTTTGAATAGGACTGTGCCTGTTTGAATATTAAAGACATTGGTTGGAAAGTCTTGCTTCAACTGTTTCTGTTTGTAGACTTTAATTATGTATCTGGCCCACAATTTATGTTACAGTAACTTCATCCATTTACCATAATAAAGTCATTACCCAGACTTAAGCAAAGATAGACGTTAATGAGAGTATGTCTACAAACACAGTCGTTTTCCCTGCTGCATCCCATCAACCAGCAGGATACAGCTTTGTTTGGCCCGAGCTCAAGATAAACTGTATCATGTCATTTTACGAAACATCTTTAATTCTTACATGAGGGCAATCAGTTATTTGAAACCTGAGTGCCGCTCCTCTAGCTGTGTTTAGAAAATCATCAATTGGAAAGTAAGTCAATCTCCTCCATTATGCAGCCCTATACCCGGGAAACACAAAGTGGAATAATGGGCAAATCATTAGAGGCAGCCAGGAGGCGTGCAAGAACGTTGGGAAGGTTATATTTAAAATGGTACGTTGGGTTGGTAATTAACAGGGGTGAGGCTGAGGAGTGAATGACATGCAGAGCAAGAGAGTGGTTTAATGACAGGAAAAAGAGAACGAGGGCGATATAGAAAATCAATTTGTAGACCTGTTGTTGTGTCAGGGGAGCTGCTGGGGCAAGTAGAGACAAATATAACAGAAAAAAAGGGTAAAGGTTTTACATGTGATTACATTCCTTATCTAAGTCATGACCGCAGAGAAGTTATAAGAGTGTAGGAAAACTAGAGGCCAGAAGTTGTTGATAGAATGATAGAAAGATTCAATAAATTGTCTAGCAAAGGATTGATAGAAATCCACCCCAAGTCTAGTAAGCAGACTAACAAATTATGTCATATTTATCAATCAAATGCAATAATTGGAAATGGAGGAAACATCTGCCCATTTTGACAGTTTTTCCATCAAAAGATTTAGAGCCAGTGGTTAGGTTTACTGAAAATATGTACGAGAAAAGGGACAGACATATTTTATTTTCTAGTGTGTGTCATTCAAAAATAAACATAGCTGGAATTTGGTGGACCAACACACATGCGCAGATATGTTACAGGCTATTTCCTTGAGGCTGACAGAAATTCCTTTTTTAGAAAAACAAACCTTCAGACTGTTATCCTGAGAAATACTTTCCAGACAGTCTCTCTGTCTCTATCTTTATGGAGCTGTACTGCAGCCTTTCATTGTGCATTAAATCATAAGGTTGCTTATCTGAAACCATGGTGATGTAAATGGCCCAGAGGGACAGTTACCATGGGGACAGAAATATGATTAATGGGCCCTTTATTTGTTTGTCTAACTAAGCACTTCCACTGCGTTTGCTCTCTCTAATGCATTCTTAACCGCAGTTAAAAACCCTGGTCCACACCTGGTGCAGAGAACATTAAATTGCTTCCATTCCATTTCCATTATTTTCATCTCAAATAGTTTTCAATGATCGCCACACTCACCTGATTCCATGACTCTCACTCTGTCTTTCCTTGTTCTCCATCCGTCTGTCCTTTACTCTTTATTCATCAACCACTCTCTCACTTGCTCCCTCCCTTGTTTCCTCCCTCCCTTACTTGCCTCTCAAACATCTGCCTGACAACAAGGCAGTCTCTCTTCTTTTTTAAATAAGACCAGTGTCAGTGGTGATGATGGTGGCAGTGGTGAGGAATTATTGTGTATGAGTGTGCTTGTGTACGTGTACATCAATATGTGAATGAGTGAGTGATAGAGGTACAAAAGAGAAAGCAGAGACAGATAGAGAGAGAGAATCCTGCTTCATCGCTCACACAGATTGGTGATTGGGGATGATGAGCTGTCATGACAGGAGACTGAGCAGGGGTAGTTTGTAGATTACACTGTTGGTGGCCTTTTGTCTGTCAGCCGTTCCACCACAAATCAAATCCTTTACGCATGCAGACAGTGAGACTAGTAAACAGACATTCGGTAAATGGCTTGTATCTCTTACAACAACTGATAGATCGATACAACACACCATGAAATTACGTTTAATTTAGAGTAGGATCCTGAATGCAATTCAGATACAATGGAGGCTGACTGTTCCCTGAGATCTAGGTTATTGTCAATTTGGGGGGAAAAATGCTGCCTCATAATTTAAATGTGCACCCACCTTGTGTCTGTGTGTGTGTTGTTGTGCGTGGGCTGGATATTACGTCAGCTGCAGCCACCCTTGAGGGTAACCAGCCTCATATTTCCCATGAGCCTCTACATTCTAGCTGAGGCAACCAGTTTCCGAACTGCTCAAGCAGATGTTGCCCCCTTCTGTCTACTGTATATGGAGAACAAACAACAACACATCTCATTTGAATAATGGATAAATGTTATGTGATTGATGAGTCTGTAAACACTGGTTACGGTCTGTGCTGCTTATCAAACAACAGTAATGGCCGAACCTGTCACTAAGATTGGTTAGCTCTGTCTGGTAAAGTGATTGTCAGGTTCTGAAATGACTGAACAGATTGATTACTTCATCAAATCTGAAGTAAAGCGAACAGTAACTTCATGATGTGCGTGTCTGTCTGCTGTTTGTGTGCATAAAGGTGTGTTATAATGTTGTGTTCTCAACATTTAACAATACAAAGTTGTAAAAGGCGAGTTTATTTGTGTAATTTTGTGCACCAGGTGTGTCGGGAATACCAGCGGGGTAACTGCTCACGTGGGGAGAACGACTGTCGCTTTGCCCACCCTTCAGATAGTACGATGATCGACACCAACGACAACACAGTCACCGTGTGTATGGACTACATAAAGGGCCGCTGCACGAGGGAGAAGTGCAAGTACTTTCACCCTCCGGCTCACCTGCAGGCCAAGATCAAAGCTGCCCAACACCAAGTTAACCAGGCAGCGGCTGCTGCAGCCATGGTAGGTATCTGTCCACAGATTTGAACATCAGTAAAGACTCAAGCTAAATAACATTGAATGTATCATAGCAACCTCAGTTTATGCAACATGATAAATAACTTTCAGTTCAAACCACTTAAAGGTCCCCTATTATACTGTTTTTCATCAATATATTATAGGTCTCAGATATAATACAAAACATGTCTCTGAAGTGTTTTGCTTGAAATACCAAACATATCGTGCATTGTAGCATCCCATAAACCGCTCTGTTTCCGCCCTGTTTCAGCCCTGTTTCAGCCCTGTTTCAAAAGTGCTGATTCTCTGTCTGTTACTTCAGATGAAAATAAGGAGCCCCTCCCCACGCCCCTCTGAGTGATATTTGGTTAAAAAGAAGTCAATGGTAATCTAGGAGGAGATTCAGGTGATAAGGGGGGCGGGGGTTACCTTGGTTGGCTAATGGTTACACAAGCCAGAAAATCGTTATGACATCATAAAGTGGCCAAAATCTGATCAGCTCATTTTCAGACAGGTTTTTATATAAATGGATCAGGACAAAAAGTGAGCGAATCTTTTTTCCTGAAACTTTCAGAATCTCTTTACACAGAGGGGACACATGTTTATGTATAAAATACATGAACAAGGGGATTTTGCATAATAGGTGACCTTTAAGTATAACCTAAAGAGTAGAGTTCATATAGTTATCCCATAGATTAAGCCAGATTTTATTTATCATGCGATGTCCAAAAACAAATTATTAAACTATTCTAATATTTGGTTTATATTCAACATGACCTACACATAAGCAGTTGTGAACAATGCCTAGACTTTCAAAATCGTATGAATATAGTTGTTTAAGTGTACACCTTCTACCCTGTACTTTTACTCAACCTTCCATCACACATCCCAGATTCCCAGTCTCGTCTGTTCCTGCTCCCTTTAGCTCTAACCCAATATGCACCGAGAGGATTCAGAGTTGATGTGTGCTTTATTAGCAGCAGGCTGTGATCATGCTAGTTTGTGACTGAGCCTACTGCTCCCCTTCTCCTGCTCTTCCTTGTTTTGCGGCTTTGATAGTTATACATTTTGTTGTTGTTTGCAGTCAATGGTTGTTAGATTTTTTCTAAATAGTCAACTGTAAAGCTTGCTGTTAATTTCCACCATGTTGGTATTAGCTTTCTAAAATGTGTCCCAATCAGGTATAGTATATTATAGCCCTTTGCCTAGTCAAATATTGACTTTTTATTTTAATTGATAGATATAAAATATATATTTTTTAAGCATTACAGTTTTTTGTGGAAATGGAATTTGTTAAAGACAATATGTCTATGTTAAACCCTAATTATTTTTGCATGCCTTAGTCTTGTTATTGGTGTATATTGCATTCCAATGATTTGTTTTTATTTGTTTGTTGTTTTTTTTTTTTTTTTTTTCACCAACCCACACTTCGCTTGCTGGTTTATGTTAATGCGCTTGAACCCCATTGGCCCATTGCCATCATGTGCTCGCTGCCTGCTAATTAAGACTCAGTCGGCTGTCAAATCACTGAAGCGACCCCTCAACGCAACTTTTGACCTGGTACTATGACCTTTCACCTTTTAGCTTGGCATGTAGCTGTGGTGTAGTAGATATACCTTTTTAGTTGTAAAAATCTAAGTAGATGTAATGACAAAGCACTAAGGGGTGATGAACTGATGAAGCCATTCGTTTCGTATATATATTTTTTCGTAAAATGTCCATTTGCATTTTTATCGAAACATGACGGACTAAACCAAAGAAAGAAGGCCTTAAGTAGTAGACCCCCCTACATATTTTACTCACAGTGGTCAGTTCATCACCTTAAGTGCATCTCAAAAGCAAGTTATTGATGGCATGCAAATATAACATTTTAGTTGCTAATAAAACAGTCTTTGCATGATTCTGTCACTTCCCATGCATGTGTAAGTGTTAAAGAGGTGTCTCAACATGGCTTAATGTACTATTCTCATGAAGCTGGCAGTGCAGCTTTCTCTTACTACATAATTTCTGTTGTCGGTCCAACAATCAATACAAAAAACAGTTTCAGCTGTGATTACAGTTATGGTAAAAGAAAGATCTAGTTACTCCTTAGCCTGCAAAATATGTATTGAACAGTGGCGAACCGTGTCTATCACAACTGGACCTTCTGTAGACTGCAAAATATGTATTGAACAGCGGCGAACCGTGTCTATCGCAACTGGACCTTCTGTAGACACACACACACCCCACCGCCCCCCCCCCCCCCCCCTCCGTGGCATGATAATGTCCGTCTTTTCACTGAATTGTCGTCTTGAAAAGGGTACTCACAACAATTCTGCAACAACTTCATCTTCACCTGTTGCACTTGTCATTTCAACGTTAAAAACAATAAAACAGCATGAATTGCTTCGTCGCATTCATAGATCCTCTGTCTCGAGCCAGTTAACTAGCGGGCCTTCTAGAGCAGTGGTTCCCAAGCTGGGGGGGCGCGCCCCCCTTGGGGGGACGCCAAAGATCGCAGGGGGGGGTGCCAGGCCTCAGATGATTTGAGGCCAAATATCATATTTAGACTTTTATTTACATATAATTGTAAAGCAATACATGATTGTCACTAAAAGCCTTTGTTTCTACATTACAATAAAATATAAAAAATAATTGATTAATTAATTTGAATAACAATTCAAGTTAGTATTAAAGGCATACAAAGACAGACATTTATAATTCTTTCTTTAATCAGTGATGCGAATTAGTCGCTTTTCGGGCCTCCCACTTTTTTAACGCTGATTTGGGTGACTTGTGTAATTCGTGGAGAACCGAAGAGTTTTCGTTTTGGGGGTGGTTGGTCCGTCCGACTGTCAGTCCGACTGTCAGTCCGACTGTCAGTCCGACTGACGGACAACTTCTCACTTCAAAAAATAAGAAGAAATCTAGACCGCTCTCAAAGTGCACCAGATTGATGCTTTTAACTTCAATATTTAAAAAAAAAAATCTTCCCGGAGGAGCATGCCCCCGGTCCCCCCTACTAGAGGAGGTTAGGTCCCCCCCCCCCACTTAAATCATGTTCACATGGATAGGATACTAAATACATTTGCACACATCTTGTGTCCATATATTTCTGCCACAACCGTGCACATGCATGCATGCGCGAGTCATGGTAAGATATCTGGATTAAGAGGTTGCTTTTTCTTTGCACAACATGAAAGAAAGGCGAAATGAATGGGCTGTGATTTTAGTTTTTTTAAGTAGAGGTTGAGTTCAATCATTTGTATGGCCCTCGGAGGATGTTGTAAAAATTGAAAGGAAAATGGTTCCCCACCCCTGCTGTAAATAATAATAAAAACCCTTGATTTATAACTTAACATCTCTGTCTCCTATTGATCTGAGTATATTATAAAGAATAGCCAGTTAATTTAAGCATTATAGCACAGGCCTTTGTCAGATGGTATATTACGCTGTTTTTGTTCTGCTTCGAATAGTTCTCTCTTTTTTCACCATACGTGTGTTTGCATCAACGTTAATAGAAATGTTTCTTCTGCCCGTAAAGTGTCCAAACCAGGCTTTTCTGGATAAGCGCATTTTTAAAACATATTGTCCATGCTGGTTTCAGTTGGATTATTTGTCACAGTTGCTCCGATCAGATCGGTCTCCTCCATTTTGTAGATTATTTACGACTTTTGAATCCACATAAAGACATCGGCAAAATCCGGTTTACTTTGAGCATGTGTTTTAAACAGTTTAATCCCTTTGTGAATTGCTTCCACTTCCGCGTCTACCTTTAATTTCTTGATACAGCGGGAATCCAAATGAATTAATCCTGAGTCCAATAACCATCAAAGTCACTCCAATAGTGCTCCTTAATTACGCTTTCATCCTCCTTTAACAAAATACTTCACATTCATCTAGTTTGTGACAGGAGTTGTAGCATTTTTGAGACTTTTAAACTTTAATTACTGCTGTTGCGTCCCCCCTTGTGTGTGGGGGGGGGGGGGGGGGGCGCAACTTCCAACAGGAGTCATTTGGGGGGGGGCTCTTTTGAAAAAAGTTTGGGAACCACTGTTCTAGAGTACCCTGGAACCGAGGGAAACTCTGAAAGAATACGCCCATTGGCTACAAATCAATATATGATTGGTTGATCAAACTGTCAGTCCAAACATGCTCTCATTCAGTGCAACGGCCAGGGCATTCTATCAAGGATATAGACAGGGCTGCACATAACTGGTGCGCAGGTGCGCATGCGCACCTCCGCCAAAAAAAGAGCACCGGGTCATTTGAAAAAAGGCGCATTTGCGCACCAACATTGAGAGAGAGGGAGAGGGAGAAAAGAGAGGAGAGAGAAGAGAGAAGAGAGAATAGAGAAGAGAGAAGAGAGAAGAGAGAAAGAGAGAAAGATATTTGCGAGTTGCATATGAACTCAGGGCCGGCCCGTGGCACTGGCGTTATAGATGTTCGCCTCGGGCGCCAGATCTGTGGAGGCGCTGCGCTGGCAGTTCTGGGAGGGAAAAACATTTTTTTGACCGTTGGGGCTCATCCTAATTTTCGGCCTTGATGTAACAATATTCATAATTAAGTAAATGTAACACCCTTTTCACCCCGGTTACACATTTCATTTGCCCTGTACGATGGCCGCTGTAAGTGATGAAAATGGGGGATGTTGGCTTATCTGGCACCCGCAGCTCACAGCTAAAGTGCGAGGGAGAGAGGGAGAGAGGGAGGGTGCACCGGTACCGGCGCTGTTGTTATTAGAATCTGGTGCCGTGCTAGCTGCTCTAACGGATATAAGAAGAAGATGTTTCTACAATAATGTGGAGGGAGAGTCCTCTCCAGTCAGACTGAGAGGCTGATACTACAGCTCAGTGAGGTAAAGGACTCTTGAGTGTTTAGATAGTTCACTTTAGTCTAAGTTCAAACGGTTTGGTCACAATTTATGTAAACACATATTTCCAAGGCACTCCTTTATAATTATTGGGATAAACAGGTTTGAAATCATTCCAATGTATACTATAGGACAGTAACCAAAAATATCCTTTAAAACTGGAGAGATAAAAAAAATGCATAAATAAATAAATGTTAAGGTAAAATAAGATATGAATGAACAACACAAATAAAATAAGTTACATTCATTTGTTATTGGCTATGGTAGGTTATTGGTTATGTTCACATACTTATTTGATTACATCCACTTTTCTAAGATGACAACAGAGACTTTCGACCCAAACCCAGCTGTTGACTTGTGGATGCAAGCAGCTAATCACAGACTCAACCAGAGAGAAAGAAGTAGGCCTACATCATCAGTTACCATGTCTGACAGAGAGGAAGACAGTGAGGAGAACAGTCAGGAGGGTAGTGATGACAGGTTGTAGGATTACTGGTCGTGCTAATGTTGTCTTGTGTTCACCTCTGTTTGCATGTGTGTTCTGTGTTCACCTCTGTGTGTGTGTTCTGTGTTCACCTCTGCACGTGTGTTCAGTGCCGTGTGTCTGGCAAATAAAGACCCCCTCAAAAGTTAGGGTTTATTTCATTTTATGGATGAGCACCAAGCAACATCTCCAGGTGCTCCTTTGAGAACCAGGGCAAAAAAGTTATGTGCACCCCTGGATATAGAATACCTTGGTTGAAGGATATAGAGTGGCGAAGTCACGCCCATCTACTTCCGGTCCATGGGACCTTATTTCAGAAAAATAATGTATTGAAGTCAATGGAGAGAGAAAACTTATCTTTCGATCCCGTTTGAATGGTGCCATGAATTACACATATGATGTTTGTCAATCTTAAAAAATTATTTCGATGTAAAAAAAGTCACAGTTTGTCGTAAAACTGTTGAAATATAAGACTATGAAAAATACGCAACTAGAAAGACTACAAATCCCAGAGTAGCGTAAGTGATGTCACAATTGTTTTTCTCCACTAAGAGATAGCTAAAATCAGCGCCATATAGATATAATCTATCTATATGGCGCTGGCTAAGATAAGATAACTTTAACAAGATGCCTGTGTGCTTAGTACCAGGTTATTATCATACCAGCAATGGATCTTGCTCATTCTTTCGCTTCCCGTCTGATGAAAGGACCAGGATCAAGTTAGCTACCTAGCTAGCACGTTAATTAGCATTACAGCCTTGTCATTTTTATTAGCCTTAATATGAAGTGACATTAAGTAACCCAAAATGTTAAACAGTAAGAGTAGTAGTCATATTTCGTGAACCCTTTGAAGAGTAGGCTACTGTCACCGGTGTGATCATTCTATAATACACAATTTAAGCCCGGGGGAGAAATGCTAACGCTAGCATTGGCGATCGCCGATCTTTTCTACTTCATGCTATCTGCACAAATGGTTGACATTAAACATTAAAAAGACCAGGCAGTTCAGAGAGAATCAAAGGAAGGCAGGCTGGCAGCTTTGCATGACATTCGTCTGGAGTCTGGACGTGTTTCATTGTGGTGATAGTGAGGGCAGTCAATCGTTTTGTTGACAAGACAGTAGTGACGGCCATCTTGGTGACGTGTGTTGTTCTGCGAGGCCAGAGATGTAGTTCATTGAGCGTTTCACACAAACAAATGTGTTACGACACATTTTTTTTTTTTTTACTTGCAAAATTATCTTTTAAATTGACAAACATCATATGTGTAATACGTGGCACAATTCAAACGGGATCGAAAGATAATCTTTCTCTCTCCATTGACTTCAATACATAATTTTTTCGAAATAAGGTCCCATGGAGGTCCACCAGAAGGGGAGGGACTTCGCCACTCTATTCTACCCAGAGACCCAGAACAAGATCTGATTGGTTGCTTTCTTTTCTAACACAAAACCACTGAAATGCGTAGTGCATGGTCCGAGAAGGACAAACAAATCAACGTAACACTGTAATATTATAGATCAACAACACAGATTTGATTCTCATTTATTCATTTTATATACATTTTATTTATATAATTAAATCGATTTTTTGGTTGTTTTATCTGAGTGTATTCTCTGAATACCTTGAAGGCCCTGACGGTTCACCACTGGTATTGAACAAACTGCTTAATTCAAAATCATATTATAGATCTGTGACATTGTGCTAAGAACACTTTTTTGGTTATGATGAGCAAGATAAACGTCACAGTTTGTCAGCTCGCTCCACTGTTCACCGCTTGCTTGCAAGTGTCTGTAAAAGCTCTTTGAAAGGGACACTTAATCTTCTAATGAAATTCTTTTTTTCTCTCTGTCCTGAATGTCACTGCTACCATCCTCTGGTTTCCCTCACTCCCATCCCTTTATTTTGGTGTTGTCCCCTCTTCAGGGGCTCCCTCACATCTTGCCTCCTTTACCAAAGAGACCTGCACTTGAAAAATCCAATGGTGCCACCACTATGTTCAACGCTGGCATGTTCCAGTACCACCAGGCCCTGGCCAACATGCAGTTTCAGCAGCAGGCTGCCTTCATACCGTCAGGTAAGGCCAAAGCCTTCTTGTGTAGTTGGATCCCATTGCTATTGGCTTTCAAATCACATGTCTCACAACTTATTATGTTTTTACATCAGCAGTGAATGTGATTTAATTATTAATGATAAGGCGGAACATACATGCTTGGACTTACAGATGTAGCACCTCATTTCAGACTCCAGCTTACAGCTTCCTGCCTACGACCTGCCTAAGACCAGTATCGAGGAATGTTAAGCTCTCCCACTATTTTCCAGGAGGGCATTGCCAGATTTTCAATTTCAGGTTTTAACCAGGAGATGGCGCTTCATTCACAAATACAGAAAGACAAGTTTCATGGACTTGCAGTTGTGTTTTGAAGAGCATTTGAACACATCAATATTTTAGATCAACTAAAGTATATCTAATATTGTAATTCAATAATATATAGTCTTTATATATTAAATAATCATAATAATAATGTAAATGTTTACATTACACTTCTTTATTTGTTATGCTCATACTTTTACCGTTACAATCGTTTGCTTTAATATACAGTATATTTTTTGTATATTTTTGTGTTTGCTTCCTCCTGCTCCCTTTCGGACACATACTGTATGATTTATTATTATTATTAATATGAAGATATTATTAAGATAAGATAAGATGTTACTTTATTGATTGAACATTTTAGTTTAGAATGTGCTGTCCCACGGTAATTCAGAAGGCTCACAGGTCACATTCCGACCATTATTTAAAACAATAGGTGCTTTCACACCGTCTACAGTTTGATTTGTATAGAGCAGTGTTTCTCAAACTTTTTCATACCAAGGACCACTTAACCAATTAAAAAACACTCGCGGACCACCTAACTCCACAAATATCCAAAAAACACATAGTTTTTCTAGAACAGATTACAAATAGCCTGAAAATGGTACAAACAAGTGGCAACATGTGTGACGAAGGTGTTGCACTGGGCTATGTCATGCAATTGAAAGTGAAACTTAAGCTCGCTCCATTGCGGAGATATTCCCGCGAGAGTGCGGAAAACTTAAATAGATTAATTTATTTCAAATGTGAAATGTTACCAATATACTCACGGACCACTAGGGGGCGTTCACGGACCACCAGTGGTCCGCGGACCACACTTTGAGAAGCACTGAGGGAGCTGTGTGGCTGAATGGCCAGCGATTAGGTGTGGCGCATTTATCATAGGTGATCAGAACTAAATGCCTGCCGTCAGATTTCATTTAAAAAACAGGTCTGATTAAGCCCCGGCCACACGAGGACGAAAACGGCTAAACGCATAGGATTAACGCAAACGCAATCGCAAAAAAGCTTCCGTCCACACGCAATAGTCATCCGGATAGTGTCTGTCCACACGAGACAGCTCCGTTTAGCTCCAACCGCTGGAGAAGCTGCAGTACATATGCAGGAGCCTGTACGTGGCGCTGTAACTTCCTCCACAAAAGCAGCGAAGAAGCATGGTTGTCATGGTTGCCCTTCTGTTTATTCTCCGCGGTGGGGGCCGAGGGAACCGGGCAGAGTTTCTCGCCAGTCAACGTGTATTAAAGTTGAAATCTTCCGACAAAATTATAAAGTGCCGGTCAAAGGTCTTCTTTGTTATTTATTGAGCTTTAAAACAAATGAATAACGACTCTATATAATATAATAATAAAATACACGGAGCCTCTCTTTTCCTCCCTCTCTTCGGACAGCGCCAGTGTCTGTTTCATGCAGCAGCTGATCCAGTAATGAGTGACCCGGCCGACAGTAAAAATAAACATATTTATAACTAGTTTAGGTAGTTTGAGAGGTGTCTCCGTCCTGTCAGATTAGACTTCACTCGCGTTTATGTCCATATCGAGAGAAAGATAAATAATCTGAATTCAGTGTGCAGTTTACTTTGACGCGGGGGTGAGCAGCAGAGGTGGGGAGAGGCGGGGCTATTGCCTCATCATTATCAGAAAATGATCGTATAGGGCGTACACACGGAGCCGCGGACCCCCCAGAGCGTTGTGTATGCCGTTCTATCCACCTTGAGACCCGTTATCGTTTCCGCAGTCGTTTAGTGCCGTATTCGGTCGTCCTCGTGTGGCCGAACGGTCTATATGACACTAAACAGTAAGGCAAACGACCGTTGTCGTCCTCGTGTGGCCGGGGTAACAACTAAAACGGTAACAACGGACTATTTTTCTTAGTGGATGCATGTCAGTTTAAATCAATACATACAAGTTGAACAACTATTTTTTAAATCAATAAAAACATTTTTTAAATCCATAAAAGCATTTCAATTAATATTGGGAGTCATGTCGTTACTTTGTTGAGAATGTGGCCATGTAATAAGCGTGATAATTTGCAGCGACGTGTTCCTTATGGGGAAAATAACACCCTTCATGCAGATCAAGATCCCTCCGCTACGCGTTGGGATCCTGATCTGCCGACGAGGCTCCATTAAAATATAAATATTTTTAGTGAATTACTGAGTTTAGGCACGTTAATAACGTTTTAATGAAGTTGAATACAGTATATTATGTGTCAGTGATTTCATGTCAATTCGGCGAACATAAACATAAATGATCGTGGTGAAGATGATGATTAAATTAGGATTAAAAATCGAGAGCCGGGCTGCATTTCTTCCCGTTCGTTTTTTTCGACTAAACAACATTATTTTGTTAAATAACAACATGGTGATGTTTTGTAAATGATTACATGTCTCTTATTTAGCACAGAGTTTGATATCCGTGATATATGGATCTTAACAAAGTTCCGCTGTACATCCAGCGTACTGTATCTGACTTTATTTCACATGAGCTCCAGTGTGGAACCCCACTGCACCCCCTGGTGGATCAATGATCCATTGCAGCTGGCTTCATTACATTTATTTATCATGGGGGAGGTCTCAAGTCAAGCTGGAGGTTTCCCTTGAGCGAGGGCAGATCACGGCCCTCGCGTTTCAAACTGTCTGAAATGAAGCGCTACATCTGTAACTGCACACTCTCTATACCAGAGGTGCCCAGTACGTCTCAGTACGGGGGCAATGCTGGTAGATCGCGAGTCATTCTTAAAAAAAAAAATCGTGTTCCGTTAAAATAGACAAAACCGGTTTTGATCCCTCCTCCCTTGGCCTCCCTGCCACTTAATTCAGGAGTTTACTTGATTGACAGAAAAAGCGACCTATCGCTTTCCAGTCTGTTAACCCAGAATGCAAAGCGATACAAAATCAGTCAAGTGCCGGGAAAACTCAAATTAAGTTAAAGAGACTAACAAGAGACAAACAACCAAATGAGTGCGGGACCGAGCAAGAAGCTAAAGACATACCACTTCCACCCAGAATGGGAGGAAGAATATTTGTTTGTGATGTCACATTCAAAGGTTATTTGCCTTATTTGTAAAGCAAGCGTCGCTCTGCCAAAGAAAGGTAACGTGGAGAGGCATTATCGGAGTGTTCACAAGGCATATGACAGCGACTTCCCTCCGAGTAGCGAGTTGAGAAAGGTCTGTATTATTGCTACACAAACATTATCTCGCAATCTTAGTGTCGCCAACTCGTTTCTAATATGCACAAAGACAAACAAATGTCGGTGTATTTTCGACCTTTCCAATCGAGACGAGATCTCTCTCTCCCTTCTGTGCGCGAGGGGGCGGGGCAGTTTACACACACGCGGCTGCTACATGCAGAAACACACGGAGGGGATGGCGGAGAGAAGCGCTCCAAGGTGTGGTTACATGTTACCCGTCTTGAGGAGGACAATGCTCCTTGCCAAGAGAGAGTTCAGCATGTGAGGGCGGGAACACGAGCAATGTGTCGAAACATTTATCAAAAGTGCACCACATTCAGACGGAGGAATGCACCGGGTTCCACTGTCTTTCTAGCAGCTCTGTAGCCCCATCCAGAGTAACGTTTCCACGTCAGGTGTTCTGTATGCTAGCAGCAACACACGGAGTTAACTCAATGATTCAAACATGGAGTTAATGATTAGAGGAAACTGAGTTACTCTTTATTTTGTTAAAGTTTCAGCTATTCTGGTCACAGTTCTGTCATCACATTATTTAATAGGATTTGTTAAAACATTGTTGTTTCTTTTGATGCGAAATATTATTTATTTTATTTAAATAAAAAGCAATGTTAGTTTTGTAAACAATTTGTTAATTTAATAATATATGTATTTTTGAATCAAGTATTCATCTTTATTGTCTTGTTAGTTTCCACATGCCTAAAACAACCTCAAGCTAAATCTAAAAGTTGATGGCTAAATAAGAGCGTTTGAGAAATTGTGCAAGGCATACAGTAATAGTCTGAATAGTCGATTAGTCGTTTCATTAATCGATAGATTAATCGATTATCAAATGAGTCGTTTGTTGCAGCCATATTATCCCATGTATAAATAAAAGGTGTTATTCAGCAACCCTTGCAATTTGGGATTTTATTTTTGGTTGGTAGACCTCGGTGAGCTGGTCATTTCAAAAGTAGCTCACCAGCCCAAAAAGTGTGGGCACCCCTGCTCTATACCATGGAGTGACGAGTCAGGTTAATTATTAGTATTTTTAAAGGTATTAGGACTACTCTTGTATGCATTTATATCTGTATTTGCAATTTTACATTATTTTACAGTTGGTCTTTTTATCAACCACAATAATGGTTATCAATAATTCTGGTAATATCAGTTTCAATATCATATTATATATATTCAATGGCTTTTGAAAAATGTCAGGGATTTTGATCTCAAGACAATATATACTATGCAACATTCTTGTATTCACAGCTCTATCCTTGTCTGCCAAGTATTTGATTGATGATTTATGCTAGCTTATTTTCAGAATGTTAAATTGTTAAATTTCTATCTGTAAATCAAAATCCATCCCAACGTTAAATCCTATATGTCTGTTTTTATAACATGTAATTTGTTTTCTCCCTTTTCACTCCACTCCCTGTTGCAATGCATGATGGGCAGGCTCGATTTTTTGCATGACACCAGCAACAAGTATTGGTAGGTGCCAGCATTCCTTACTGATTATCTCTGAGCCCATTGCAGTCATTCACGAGTCATTCGACTCACCTCATACTGTGAGCGCAATCGCCATTTCATGAATTTAGATTTTAACATCAGACTGGAAAGGCATAATGTAAACCCTTTTCAAAGCAGCCGACAGTGTGACTGATAAAATATTAATTGTGAATGCAATGTAATTATGTCATTTGAATTAGAAGTTATATGTTTTATTATGCCCTGCAATACATCTTTGTGGTATTGAATGCACCTCGTTTTGCTCTGCCACAGATCTGTCACCTAATGCTTGTTGCAGTCCAAACCCCCCTGACCTTTGCTTCCTTATACTTCCATCCCGAGTGTTTTAACCTCTATAGCGCCTCATTACAAGAAAGGACTCTAAAGTTCACTTAAAATAGATTTGATTTAAAGCTATTTAACATATTTTTTAAATGTTTGTTATCATCTATAGATAGATGTGTAGAAGTGAATACATGAAAAGCTTTGAATCTGCTCTGCTTCAACTACCTGTGTGATCTTTCCCTTCAAGTACCCATGATGCACGGTGCTACTCCAGTCACTATGTCTGCAGCCAATACATCTCACACAAGTGTTCCCTTTGCAACCGCAACAACCAATCAGGTTTGCTCCTCTTCTGACTTTTCTCTCTCTCTCAATTCAATGCAATATGCTTTATTGGCATGAATGTCAGGTGAACAATACTGCCAAAGCGTCAAGGATAATACAATTCAATAGTGATATGATAATAAAATACAATTCATTCATTAATTGTATTAATTCTCTCTCTCTATCTCTGTCTTGCTCTCTCTCTCTCTCGCTCTCTCTTCAATTTTGGTATCAGCTCCGACTTATCAGTATATGTTGTTTTTTTTAAAATCTTATGATTCCCATGTGCCTCTTAATAAAAAATACATGAATGGCTCATCTCTAATATTTGCTAGCTTTCCAGAGACTCTTATCTTAGTTAGATACCAGATACATCCTTTTTTAATTGTCAACTTGAAGTGCCGTTTGTCCTCATTACAGTCTGACCCCTTTTCTTCTGTCTGCCTTTTTTCCTCCCCCTCCATCAGATTCCAATGATATCTGCAGACCATATGACTAGTCACAAGTATTTGACCCAGATGTAGGAGTCCCAATCAGAACAGTATGTACTGAACATCCTTCTAACCTCTCACATTCTTGCTTTAGAACAATACTGTTTGATGTGTTTTGCTTTATAAGTTAAGGATTTGCCGCACTTCATATTTAGCAGCTGACAACGTTATTTGGTCAGCCAGTTACTTGGAGTTTGGTTCTGTTAGTTTTTTCATCAGCAAGATTATTGAAAAATGTATGACCCAGTTTTCATGACTATAGGTGGAAGAGTGGTTCAAGAAGAAATCCATCTCATTTTCAAATAACAGTGCGGATGCACGTTATTTTTTTACTTTTGTTATCTTTCCTTTCTTACTTGTTTTATCCTCTGAAAAACTAAGATAATTTGTGGTTTAACAGAGAGTTATGCATTTGAGCCAGATATTATAAAAGCAAGAATATTCAAACAAAAATCTTGACATTTGAAGCACAATAAACGTTTTCATTTAACATTATGCAGGGTTTTGTATAAGGCCTTGCCACGAGAAATCCCAGTCCAATTTCAAGATGATGAGAACTGTCTAAACTATGCTTTGTTACAGTTTTTCCCACATTTGTTTTCCAGTCAGATGGACTGGAGCGAGCTGGTGTCTAGTCCAAGATATCGCCTGCAATACCAAGAGCAAAACAGAAAACCAAATCTTGGTTTGTGATAAATCTGTATGTTAACATAGGAGGCAAAGTTGGTTAGGATTATTTTCACGTGTACTTCATGCACACTATTACACAACAGAAAAGACCATAATTTGCATTAGAGACTGCCTTTCGATCTGTGAAGGCAACTTACCTTTATTCACCAGACACACTTTGAATGTTAACATGAGGTAAACGAGTGGAGCAGTCACCAGAAAAATCGACTGGATTGGTACGTCCATTGACCAAGAACCATGATGTTTGTTTGTTCATTGGTTTGCGGTCTCTGACCTAAATGTGTTTATATGTTTACACAAAGGTGCACCTTGTATTTCATTTGACATAAAAAAAAATAACTTGACTGAATCACATATGCATGCACAACGATTTTGTTTATGATTTTACTTTGTTAAAGGGAAATTTCATGAGTACCATCAGAGGCAAACTAGCAACTGAATGTCTGTAAGGTGTCTTTCAAACCATTGTAGCCTACCTTTCTATTTCTTAAAGACATGTCTTTAACCTTGCAGGCATCCCTGTAAAGTGCCATACATCTCAAACACAAATGAATGGTATTAAAGCAGTTCTACAAAGTGTTAAACTCATTAATTTCCTTTAAGACGTCTATTTTCTTTGTTGGACAGCATGTGGTGTCCAATGTTTTGACCTGTCGTTACCTGTGATCCCGATAGCACCACTGATTAGATGACCTTACCCAGATGTCTGCTTTAATCAAATATTCTACTGAATGAATAGCTTTTTCTTTTTTTTCTGCTTAGACTCTGTGGTTGATGTCAGATGTTTAGAAAGGAAATGACTGGTTCAATGCTGAGACAGAATATCAAAACGAGGCAACTGGTGATGTATTAATATGACCCGATTTGTTTTTCATTTCTATGGTTATGCAGATTTTAAATAAGATAGTCAAAGAAGATTAAGTGTAATGTATATGTAGTTTGACATATTTAAGTATAGGTGTTTAATACGTTTACCTGAGAGCTGCTTTCAGATAGTCAGCCAAAGTATTTTTGTGTCACTGTTACTAGAGTGTGGGTAGACTATTTTAAAATGTGTGGGTAGCACAAGTGAGCCCAAAGTAGGATCGGGGGTACAGAGTATATCTCTAGAGCTCTTTGTTTTGGTTGCGTTCTGGGTGTTCTTCAGGCATATTTAATTGGTGGACAGTACAGGGAAAGTGGCAGGAAAATAAACGATTGTATAACTCATCCAAAGCCTTAGAATGTACCATCGGGTCAGCACAATGCAACATGCCATTTTGAACCATCCAGTTGCCTAATCCACGCCATACTGTATTAACACACACAAAGCACTATGTAATTGTCACTTTTTGTCAGTGTTTTCTGAACTCTCTTGTGTTTTCATTTAGATGAGGAGTGTTTTACTTTTCTTTGTTTGGATAGTACGTTGATGTTTAGTTTGAATTTAAGTTTTGCTCATATTTATCTTTGAATGAATATAAGGTTAAAAAAGTGTGTGTTTGTGTGTTCCTCATGCACATTTTCCTGAAATTCCATGTAATGTTAATTTTAGTATCATTATGATTGTAACTGAATATTTTCTACGTTATGCATATTGTTGAACTGTATGCATATTGTCAATTTCTCTAGTCTGTTTGTGTTCTTTGAACAAAGATGTTTTATATGAGTATCCAACAGTGATGAAATAATAGAACAGAGAGGCTAAGTTGTCACTGTGGCAACCATCGCCGATAACTGAGTAATATTTTAAAGATTGTAAGGTTTGTAACTAGTCATATGAGAAAAAAAAGACTATTATAATAATCTAGTTCTTAGATGTTTAGAGTAAAAATGTTATTTTCTACTGTATCCATTTCAAATAGTAACTATTGTTTTAATATTTTTACTCTCCCTGGAAATTGGGCCATGTTGGAAAACAAGCTGCATATCTGATCACTTTTTGGGGGCATCACTGGCGGGGTCAGGTTAACATGGCGAGTAGGAAACTGAGTCTGCACACTCGTCTCTTACTGAGCCATCTGCCAACAAGAAGGGTGGGTGGGGAATCGTGAAGCGATAAAGGTGTTAAAGGTTGACTTTTTTGCACTCTGTACATAGTCAAAAAAGAGAGAATCATGTATATTGAGATCTTATTTTGAATAAAAAAATGATGTCTATAATGACAAGGAATTTTGCTAGGATAAAAAAAAAATGTTATGAAAGGCTGAACAAATTTGCTTGCATCAATTCGGGCACTGAGTTCATACTCTCCGACCCGTTTCAGAAAAGGCCGAGTGTTGCTCTTCTTTTTCGTCAGCAGCTTGTAGTTTGCCAGGTAACCTTCCGGAG
The DNA here is from genome assembly GCF_902827175.1 of Gymnodraco acuticeps. Taxonomy (NCBI): domain Eukaryota; kingdom Metazoa; phylum Chordata; class Actinopteri; order Perciformes; family Bathydraconidae; genus Gymnodraco; species Gymnodraco acuticeps. Next base: position 516,290 of record NW_022990647.1, on the reverse strand, counting down.
GAGGCGTCCACTACCCTCCAGCGTAAGGGCCTGACTGGGTGGGTCTGGTCCCCTAACCTGCCTGCACTGACAGGTCTGTGTTTCATGGCCAGGCCCAACCAATCACAACACGTCCTGTCTCCTTACTTTACACCGAGAGGAATGCATGTTAAAGGAAATACATATTCCGTAAAAAAAAAAATCACAACAGTAATATTGAATAAGAAAACGTGTTACACAGAAATATGTATTTAAAGTATACAATATTCTATCAATGTAATTGAATAAAATATATATAAAAATACAACAATAGAGTAGTGGTTTATTTAAGAACGAAAAAAAAAAAGATTTCTTAAAATATACTCACTACAGTTTTACCACTTGGAGAGTACATGCAACACAAACACCATAGCTATAAGTTTGTTCTTTATGTTTCTGTAAGCTGTGCTTATAGTAGATGAAACTGATCAAACAGGGAATGTAGTTCAGGCAGAATTTATGAATCATTTCAGATTGAAATACTGTTTTTTGGTTTGGTCATTAAGTCGTTAGTTTCAAATTGTGTCCTGATCATCTTTGTCATCTATCATCTCCTACAAGCACGCATGCTTACGTTTATGATACAATATAAACTTTTTTCCTTTCTTGTTTGTTTTTCTGCTTGTAGTGCTAATATGATGTATTCTGTCTTCTGCTGCAGTTTGTTTCTGCTTGGTTTCCTGCTCCAGGCCCCCTGAAAGGATATTTCATGATTGTATACCGGCCACCCCTTCAAAAAGAGACTGCAGAGAAAACGCTGATTGTCATAGTCTAAAGCCATAAATATAATCTCATCACAATGGAATGTGTTTGAAGAAACCAGGAGTTACATGGAGGTGGGAAACGGTATTTCTGAAGCTGGTCGGTGTTTGCTGGGGTTTTTATTACCTTCAACATCATGTCTGATGTTTCCAAATCTGAAGTCATGAACGTAGCTAATATGACCTGGGGTGTGGCTACTTTGATGGAAATGTGTACTTTAGAGAAAAAATATCTTGTCAATTCTTTCACGGGGCCTGCATTGCTATTTTCTTGCTGTTATGAATCAAATGTAATAAAAATGTACAAATGAAGAAGAATTTGTTTCAGACATTTCATACTTTAATGTTGTTTCTTCAAGCTAAATAAATATCTCTACTTTTTGAAAAAAAACTAAATAAACAGCAAAACACAACATCAAAAACTAAAGACAGGGAGAAACAGCTGGCTCTTAAACAATGGTATGAGGTTTCCACTAGGTGGGGGTAAAGCCCTGTTTGTAGCTCTATTTACTTTTAAAACAAAAGTATAAAACATTTTGAACTATTCCTTTTAACAAAGCCAAAGTAATATCGACCAGTCATCAATAATCAGCAAAACAAGAACAGTGATATCACGTAACTCTGAGCTATGACTTTATTCGATCACAGTGGTGCATCTTTAATTTGTAAACATTTGACTGAATAAATGTGTTGTTTCTAGTGTTATTGCAAAGGCCATAATACCTTAAATATGCTATTTCCCATTTAAATTACAGAGTTAAAGAAGATACTGGTGGCTGGCACTCTGATCAATAAGTCATGTATCTCCAACTTGGTGAAATATGTCAAACATAGATACTTTTAATTATCTGTTAGACTAGCAGCTGTGCAATTGTGATATGATTTGTTATTCTATTACGATGGTTGGATCTATTCACTAAATAATTGATATCCCTCATTTTATCTTCTAAATACATATTATGTGCAGTGACTTTTAATAATTACAAGTACTCCGATCCAATAATCATAATCATTTGACAAACACAAAAAGTGGTCCAACGTCTTACAATTTATTCTAAATGTTTTTGGTTTTTTTGCACTCATGATTCGATATCAATATCGGTGTTCATTAAAATGCTATTATGTCTACCTCACAATTTGATGCATTAGTTTTTCCTACCCACTAAAGCTTCTAATTAGGAACAAAGATTTTAATTGAGATAGCGATATGTGTCTCATCTCTTTGAGTAGCACGAACTGATAACATCTGAATGTGACTTCATTAGATACAAGTTTTAAGGCAAACTAAGTGAGTGTGGTGAGGTATACCTTGACATATTTGGTCAATTAATTCTGTTAACATCATATACACAAACTGGAGGAGAATATGTCAAAGTCAATATTTTAGCATTGAAAATATAATGAAATACTGCGTACCAAATTCAATACTTCTTTTATTTGAAGTACATACTGTACTCAAGTTGCCCTTACAAAATATGCACTGCTCCATTTTGTCCCAACTTGGCTCCTTGAACTTCGATCCTGTTGATCATATATCTGCCGGGCAAAGGATTGTGGGACACAATACTCAGAAAACATGCATAATACAAAATATGGCTGGATGCAATAGGGTATTCTGGTTTTGGCATGCAATATTTAACATACCTTGTGTTGCGACATACTCAATATTTCTCTGACTATAAATTGTTTGGTATGGGTATTGCCATGTCATGGTACACTAAAACAGGTGTTTTCAGTCAATGCTACTAAAGCAAACCTCCTGTGCTTGTCTACACAGTTCTCTCTAACTAGCCAAAATAGTTGAAAACACCTGTGCAGGTTTGCAGCGGCTTCATATGATGTCGGAAAACCGTCAAAGGTAAGACATCGGTCTCCAAAAAAAATTAAAAAGCCTGCATCTGTTTCAAAGATGTGATGCACAGAACAGCCAGCAGATAGCACCATGTCTTTGCTATTGTGAGCTCACATTCCTGCAGTGAACACAGTGTAGATATCTGCTATCACCTGTTTGTCAGTCAATGATACATTGAGTAAATCTTTTGAATATAATAATACTGATACCCGGCAGTGGCTCAGTCAGTAGGGGCTTGGACTGTGAGCCGTAGGGTCGCCAGTTCAAGTCCCCAACAAGACCTAAAATATGGAGTGTGGACTGCTATTTGGAGAGGTCCCAGTTCACCTCCTGGGCCCTGCCGTGGTGCCCTTGAGCAAGGCAACAGACAACCCCACCCCACCACTCCCATTGCTCCCCGGGCGCTGCCCACTGCTCCTGGTACTAGGATGGGTTAAATGCAGAGGCCACATTTCACTCTGTGTGCTCTGCATGTGTGACCATTAAAGAGGGTTTCTTCCCTCCAATTCTATCTATCTACTGTATTAAGTTGACATTTGTCCCTTATGCTTTGTATTCCTCTAATCTTATACAATCTGAGTGAACAACATTATTCCGTTTAAATGCCACATAAAGATGAAAGGATGGATGGATGGATGGAGTGAAATTATCTTCTGAGTAAGTAAGCTGCTGGAGGGTTTGTCAACTCACTGCCTGAGATGCTGGGAAAGTGTAGACAAAGCAAGCATCAACGGAAAGCTTCAGGACAATTTCTATAATGCATTGTTTCCTAACTCACCAATTTACATCATATTATCTACTGGAAGAATCACCAAATGAGCTTGAATTGCAGAAAATTGTGGAAATCTGTGGTTTTGTTCAATTTTTACTTTTCACATTTAATCTCCCTCTTATCTTTTGTTTTCTTTGCCTTATTGCCCAACTATAGTTTCATTCTCTCTTCTCCATCACTCAGTTGTAAGCTCCCTTTTCATTCTCTCTTCCCTCTCCTAGCTTTTGTCCTAACTTCTTCCTCTCTCCCTCCCCTCCATCTCTCTGTCCACAGACGTTAGTGGCAGACTGTGTCGTGTGGAGACTTAATGAAGCATTGCTGATCCAATAATGGCAGCTTCTGTCGCCTGCCTCACAAAGTATGATGTACGACCTTATGTCCGAAACGCGTCATCATGCCCAGCTTTTCAATTAGGGTCTTTATAAAACAACAACAATGGCTGAATAGTGTGTGAGTGTGTGAGTGATTCTGGGTGTTTGAGTACAAACAGATTGCATCCCCAGCCAAGTTGAAATGTGGGGAAAAAGGGAAGAGGAGTTGCACTGTGAACACTCAGCCGTTACTGTCCAATCATACAGAATAATTGTCCTATAATTGATTAGAAAATACAGAAAGATACAATTCAAATGTGAACACTTTGATTTGTGAATTACCAACCCAGTCTCACAAAAAAACGTGTAATAACTACGTTGGTCCACAACTTGGGACGTAGTATTTCTACAAAAACGCCTCTGAAATTGTAAGATCCCTACGTTTTTTTTCACCATTCATTCCAATGGCTGGCGTCTATGTCACGTGATCTTGAAATTTCTCCCTGCAGAAAAAAAAAACATGGCCGAACTTCGTTTTATTCTCGGTGGAAAATGCCTATTTTAAGGTTAGTTTGGCCATTAAAATGCGTTTTGATTCATTTGATGCGAGAAATATGAGTTGTTATTTCAGATTATGTGTGCAGTGGATGTACATGATCTTTAGTTTGCTAGTTATTACGAAGATTACTTCAGGAAATTGTGTCTATACAACGTTTTCATTGTTACCAAGGTGGTTGCTAGGGACGCTGCTATCGATATTATTTCTGTTATGTTGTGTAACTGTTTAATGGTGTTATCTTTAATGCTACCCCCTTCCCCGTCAATTTATAGTGTTGGTCCACAGCGCAAACTTATTAGTTTAACAAAATCCGCATCTAAAATTGTGGCATAGATACGTTATTTTCCCCTGTGCAATTCTCCATGTACTCAACAATAACACATAATTATCCTTGTGTTTATTTATTTGTTTGATTAATAAACACAAGTTGGAGTCCGTCAGGACCGAGGGTCGGAGCAGCTCATTTGCTTTAGAGAATTTTACACCCGGAAGTAAGTATTCTCTCCGCTTTGCTTGACAAACCCTGTGATAGTCCTCAAGCTCTGTGATTGGAGAGTATGCTCCGAGGGTTACGCCGAGCGTCAAACAGCACTTTGAAATGGGATGGAACCACGGCAGACTGTCCAAAACTGGATTTGAACGGGTCAAATACGTTTATTTTCTACATATCTTCTAGAAACATATTTTCTCCCACGTTACGTTCGTTATGAACGTATCTTAAATACCTTTATTTTCTACATATCTTCTAGAAACGTATTTTCTCCCACGTTACGTTCGTTATGAACGTATCTTAAATACGTTTATTTTCTACATATCTTTGCCATTTATTGTCTTGCTTATAATAATGATAATAGTCATTTATAAATATCATTTTAGAGCACACATTTGAAATTTTGAAAATTGAAAATTTCAGCAGCTCTCATGAGCGAGGCAGAAAATAATAGTTTTAACATGCCAAAAAGCTGCTGTGTCGTTTATTGCACCTCAAAGATGAAAACAAATCCAGAGTTACTTGTTTCTGTACTTCCTCTAAGAAGAAAAGACAGTAAAAGAAGAGCTCTGTGGCTTCAGGCTTGATCGCCGTTCAAATGACAGCGTTGGTTTCCCCAAAAGTGGGCGGGGCTGTAAAGTGACGTAGATTTTACTCTCATCTATTATTAAAAACCATTCTATTTATTCTAACGTAAATTACATGCCAGTGTTTTATCTTTTTATTTATTTGTTTTTATTTTAAATCGTATAATGTCGGACTTTTTTCCATCTGTGAGGAAAATAAATGGGGTTTAGAGCCTCAAAATACTGAAATCTGTATTTTTTAAAATCTTTTCCTTCTAATTTGTTATTATTTTCTAAATAACACACTGTTATTTACTCAACCATAACACACAATTATCCTTGTTTTTATTTATTCGTTTAATTCTATAATCTTGGGCTTTTTAGCCGTAAATAAAGTCACCGGAAACAGATGGGAAATTTCGAGCGATACACACCACAAACCCACCGAACTGATTACCCAAGATCCTCAGCTTGAAGCTCGTTGATTGGATGTTTTAGCCGTAATGAACGCTGGGATATGGTGTTAATAAGATATGATATCCGAAAACGAAAAATAAAATAATACCTAATTCAGAGTGTTCTTGCTTTCTCTTTGGAAGTCATCACATAACGGCATTGTAATACACGGTTCGGCTGCATTAAATATTATACATCTGCCGTAGTTCTTTATTTATAGAGCCCTGATGAGAAGACTTCTAGACAAACATGAGGAACTGCCGCCAAAACTGAATACTTGACGTGGATCATAAATATATCAACAATTAAATAACATCTTCAATTTCTTTTCACAAAATACATCTCCTTGCAGTATCAATAGTAATTCGGCTGACTTTTATATTTGATCCAATTGGTAGATAGGTTATATTTACACCATAACGGTGCACAGCTGATAGAAAAGGACTTGTAGTTTTTAAAGATATTACTGATTTTCTTTGAATATAAGAATGTAAATACTGAGTTGAGAGAATAGTCAGGGGATTTGGGTGATGGGAGACACATCTATGGATTCAGAATTCCAATAGCGTACCATTACATGACGGATATACCTTTCTGTCTGTGATGTTTTACAAATCAGATATTAATGTGTAAAAGTAAAACATGTGAAATAATATAACAATATCCTGTAAAGTTATGTAAAAACATGAATAAAACTACACATCTTCAGATGTTATACATACAAGTGTCCTACACTAATAATTCAAAGTTATTATTAGTATGATGTGTGTACCTTGTGTGCACCGCCTAGTGGTTAAAGCACGTTATTGAATTATTTTTGTTGAATAATGTTATTTGATGAAAAAAATATTAAGAGTACATACTTTCATAGGGGGAAAGTAGAAGGTCAATGATAGAAATATAGAATATAAAAAGTCAAGAAGATACTATAAGTGATCTCTACAATAAAACAGTTTAGTGCCGGATGTACAAAGATATTAATAGGAGGATGTGCAAAACAGAAAAACGAATTAACCTTTATTAACACATTAAAGAATACTTTAGGTTAAGGTCTTATTTTAAACAAGAAAAAAGCTTTGGGGGTATCTACCGATGAATATTAAGCCTGACAAAGTAATTAACGTCTAATATATTGCTTTCCTGCAATGTTAACTATGTTGAAGCACTTCTTTTAACTGATATTATACACATTAATTATACTCTTATGTATGTAGATAGAATATGAAATGTGCAGAATATGACAGTTTAATGGTGGAGGTACACACATATTGATAGATGTCTTGTAATGCACTGTTGAGGAACCTGCGACCCAAGTTGTGTATATGATCAATACACCTTAGAAAATCTTGAAATCTTGAAAGGGATGTGCAAAATAGCCATTATACAGTTTTTAATTAACTATTAGTAGAGAATAACGAGTAATGAATATACTTTATAGAGATCTGCAGATAAATGTTTAGTCTTCTCAAGCACCACCTATCAAATATCTCTCCTGATTGTTGGCACTTGACAATCACCTTCCCTGAATTTTACTCAGGTGTAACTAAAGTCTGCTTTAAGGGTTGTTTATATTTCACATCATTAATCAGAATCTGCAAAGTAACTAAACTAAATGTAGTGGAGTAAAAATACCAGGTTAACCTCTGAATTGTAGTGGAGTAGAATTACAAAGTAACAATGAGCTGTCGTGTGGGTATATATTAATGCTGCCCATTATGGATACAAGCGATTTTTACCCATTTAGTAATTACATGTTTTAAATGTGTACACACCAATGTGTTTCCTATCGCCTAAACCTCCAGGGCTGTACACAGTTTAATACTGGCAACTTCTAATTTTGGGAAAAACGTCTTTTAAAACTACAATTCCCAGTAGATACGTGCCATAGAGAACATGTTGCGAAAGCCAGCATGTGTATTTCTCGGGGGGCGTTCGAGTCCAGTTTTGAATAGTCTGCCGTGGTTTCGTTCCATTTCAAAGAGCTTGACGCTCGGCGTAACCTTGGCGCACTGCCACTCCAACATCACGGGGTTTGTCAACGGGACTGTAGTCCCAAACGATAGCTGGGGATTATGGGTAGTGTAGTGTCTTCGGCCATCCTAAATCTCGAAATGTCCCGTCTGTTTCTGATGACTTTATTTATGGCTAAAAAGCCCAAGATTATAGAATTAAACAAATAAATAAACAAGGATAATTGTGTGTTATTGTTGAGTAAATAACAGTGTGTTATTTAGAAAATAATAACAAATTAGAAGGAAAAGATTTTTAAAAATACAGATTTCAGTATTTTGAGGCTCTAAACCCCATTTATTTTCCTCACAGACGACAAAAAAAGTCCGACATTATACGATTTAAAATAAAAACAAATAAATAAAAGATAAAACACTGGCATGTAATTTACGTTAGAATAAATAGAATGGTTTTGAATAATAGATGATAGTAAAATCTACGTCACTTTACAGCCCCGCCCACTTTTGGGGAAACCAACGCTGTCATTTGAACGGCGATCAAGCCTGAAGCCACAGAGCTCTTCTTTTACTGTCCTTTCTTCTTAGAGGAAGTACAGAAACACGTAACTCTGGATTTGTTTTAATGTTTGAGGTGCAATAAACGACACAGCAGCTTTTTGTCATGTTAAAACTATTATTTTCTGCCTCGCTCATGAGAGTAACAGCTGGCGAAATTACAGCCTCGCCTACTGATTTTAATTTAATCATATATCGAGCCTGATTCTCGATTTCATAGGTGTGCTCTAAAATGATATTTATAAATGACTATTATCATTATTATAAGCAAGACAATAAATGGCAAAGATATGTAGAAAATAAACGTATTTAAGATACGTTCATAAGGAACGTAACGTGGGAGAAAATATGTTTCTAGAAGATATGTAGAAAATAAACCTATTTTAGATACGTTCATAACGAACGTAACGTGGGAGTAAATACGTTTCCAACTAAACGTAATTCAGAATGCGGTTTAGTTCTGTGGGAACGTAATTTTTAGGAGACAGGGTTGTGTATAGACACAATTTCCTGAAGTAGGCCTAATCTTCGTTATAGCAAACTAAAGATCATGTAGGCCTACATCCACTGCACACATAATCTGAAATAACAACTCATATTTATCGCATCAAATGACATCAAAACGCATTTTAATGGCCAAACTAACCTTAAAATAGGCATTTTCCACCGAGAATAAAACGAAGGTCGGCCATGTTTTTTTTTTTCTGCAGGGAGAAATTTGAAGATCACGCGACATAGACGCCAGCCGTTGGAATGAATGGTGAAAAAAAACGTAGGGATCCTACAATTTCAGAGGCGTCTTTGTAGAAATACGTCCCAAGTTGTGGACCAACGTAGTCATTACACGTTTTTTTGTGAGACTAGGTTGGAATTATGGATAGAGACAACACCATGATGTAAATGGTAGCTGTTTCGATAAAAGGGTAAGAGCTTTTTTTGTTTACTGACCCCTTGACTAGTGCTCTGACCTCATTATGAAGGCAATAATGAGAAGAGAGGGAGGGAGAGAAAGATCATTAGACAAATTGTAATACAAAAAAAAAAAGAAAACGACAAGAGGAGCCCAAATGAAGAACAAAGACAATGCAATGGTGGCAGAAATGTGCCTATACATTCACACAGATTCACAGAGCAGTATATTTGGCAGGAGTTATAATAGTGCATAAAGAAATAATGATGCTGTGTTTCCATTGTGATCATAAACAACAGATCAGAGAAAGTGGGCATCGTGAAGGGTTATATGTGCAAACAAAAAGAGATGGATAGGAAATTCCAGGGGTGATGCATGATGATCAAAAAGTTAGACAGCTAAAATTATCATCTTCTTCCCTCTTTGACACCTTTACTTCAAAGTAATAATTTCATAATTTGTATTCACCATCCGCCCCACCTTGACTTAAACCCTGTTTCTGTCTTTCCCTCACTTCTTTTTCTGTCTGCTTAGTCACCACTTGACTTTCGCTGAGTGCTACTTGGAGCATTGCTCAGACATCCAATTTTCCCCATGAGTGTATTAGGGAGTGTGTGTGTGTGTGTGTGTGTGTGTGTGTGTGTGTGTGTGTGTGTGTGTGTGTGTGTGTGTGTGTGTGTGTGAGAATGCAGGTGTATGGGATTACATTAAGTGTGTTTGTGTGTGTACACCGTAAGTGACTGTGAGTGTTTTTTCCTGTGTTGATGGAAAAAAAAGAGTGAGAGTAGGAGGTTAGTGTAATATCATCTTGTCCTGGAAAAGGAGTTGTATCGATTTGGCAGGTTGTCCATCACATAATCTACAGCAGTGGTTCTCAATTGGTGGGTCGCAACCCAAAAGTGGGTCGCGGACCCGTTTGGAGTGAAGAAAAAAAAATAGAAAAAAAAATCAAACTTTAATTTTGAAGGCCCGATTTTCTAACGCTGTGCATGCAGTTGGCGTTGGACTGGAAGTACCGGAGACCATAAACGGTTTTGAAAACTTCTGTCATGTAGTGATCATCTTCTCAATAAGTATCTTTGCTGATATTTTTTCGAGTCTTCTGGCCAATCAGAATCAAGATTGTTGCCGGAAGTCCCCACGGAGAATAACTTTGCGGTAGAACTCTTCTTTATACATCCATGGTTACAACGTCAGATAGAAATGAACAGTGAACACATAATGAAATATGACCCTCGGTTTGATGATTGACAGGTCACAGAACAATGGGAGCTATCTACCCTTACCCACAATTTAAAGTAAGTCACACAGACTATCTCCTCTTTACTTAAGATGTCAGAACAAAGTGAAAAACAAACAATGGCATAACATATTATTAACATGTCGGGTAGTAATAGATTTATTTATTTTCTTCTCAGAGTGTACCAGAATGCATAGTTTATGTTAGTATTTCTAAAAATCTCCTGGGGGAGAATCCCCCCAGACACCCCTGCTGGGGTTGGGTTTACAGCATGTGTGCCTTTTTATATAGTTCAGCTTTGATTCCATCATCTCATTAAACCTTTTTTAAAAGCATACTTTAGTTTTGTGAAGGAAAATAAGGGATATACATGTATGCACTATACTTCACTTTTATTAATATTGTATGCTGAAAAGCGTATATATTACAGCACGTTTTTTTGTTGAATAGATTTGAGTGCTTCAAAATGTTGGGTCGCGATGTATTGACCAAGTAAAAAGTGGGTCCCGAGGCCTGACCAGTTGAGAACCACTGATCTACAGTACAATACGCCGCCAAAATGAGGCAGGTGGTTTGGTTGTGTTTTTAAGGAGTCATGTAACTGAATCCCTTTTTCAATTTTGTATTCGCAACCATTTTTGGTAACTCCATGTATCTTATAGCAACACCAAAAATGTGTACCAGTACCAGTATGAAAGGTTGGAAGCAGGTACTATCTCTGGTGGATTACCTAACATTTTTTTTTAAATGTAGCCCTACCATCCAGTGGAAGCATGGCATTAGTGATGCTGAAGTTGAATTGGTGCGATTGTGTTGCTGTTGCTGTTCATATAGCTTTTTACTTCTGGCAATTGCGACATAACTTTTTGTTTGCCACAGAGCATATTTTCTGCAATTATCATGAAACAAATATATTTTCCACAATGCTAACTGCCTGATTAGCCTTCAAAAATGCATTGTCCTAACAATGTCCTATCCAAGTTCCTGTTTCAGCTAAGTGTAAATGTTGGTGGGTGGCAAAGGTGCACTTTGGATTATGAAACATACATTAAAAAGTGTATTCTCAATTATTGTTTGGTGTGGATCTAGTGAAAACAGGCAGAAGTATGAAAAGAAAATTACAAAATATGTTTTCTTAATTTTTTCCAATTAGCATCATTAAAGGCTTGTTTGTAAAAATACTTGCAAAGACTTGCCACAGCCTTCAAACTACAATCAGAACACCACATGTTATTTTAGGCATATGCTATAACCTTGAGCCTCTAGCGAGCTCCAGTGACAGAATTAGCAGTTTATTGAATATTTCTTCTCTCAGAAAACGGAAGAACAAGTCGGGGGCACATAACAACTGAAAGGGCATTTTGCTTACAGAATATGGGTCATACAAAGACAGTACTGAGGGCACAGCTGTACCCAGAGATGAACGGCCACTATTCACATGGTGACAGGATGTCCCTCGGCGTTACGTGGAGCACACAAAGACGGGAATAAAGGAAAGAGAGAGGAGGTCAGGGGAGGCATGATGTAGGTCCTATTAACATGCCAAGCAATATCCTTTATTGTGAGATTATTAGCCAGTCATTTGTCTTTACTGGCTTGTGATGCTATTTGAGGACTCGTGAAGCAGCAGTGAGGGAAGAAGACAGAGAATGAGAGCAGTACAAAGAGAGACAAAGCCTAAAGAATGATCCCACTGTGACACAAGAGCCAACAGGAAGAAAGAAAGAACATCTGTTGTAACAGCTGTGGTGTAGGCTATACTTCATCTTTTGTGACGGGGCTCTGTGGACAGCTAGGAGGATGAAGTGAACAGTCACATGTGTGAGGAGCCAAAATGGATTCAAGTCAACTCTGACACAGCCTCACCCTCCAGCTTGTGAAGGTTGGGAGGGAAGCAGAAGGAAGGTTGGGATCAACCATTTCAACCAAAAGCATATCATTTCTAGCATTATATAAATCTGCACTTAAGGGTAATCATCAGTATGCAGCGCTTGTAAGTGTTTATGTGTAACACCCTTAATCCATCCCTCTCAATAATGAGTTTCACTAACAGCGCCGTCTCTCTTTTCCTCCCTCATCTCGTCCATCTCTGCCACCCGTGTCTAGCTCATAAAGCAGTCTGTTCACTGAGGCTATCACTAGGCTCACGGCACAGTGGTTGGCACCTAAATCATGGTGGTGTAATTAATTCACAGTGATTTAGGAAGAATGAGAGGGGCCTATGCTGAGACAGGCAGTTTGGCATACAGGACCTTTAAGCAGCTCTCGCCTTTTCTCAGCATCTTGAATCACATGTTTTATCGCAACTCTTTAACTGAGGTTTAATCTGTAATGGTTACTTTTTAGCAAGTGGGTATGTTATTAGTTTCAAATTATTTTTTTCCAGAAGCTGCAACTTTCTTGCAAAAGAAAGGTCTAAACTATACACTCAGTACTTTTGAGATGTAGACAAGGTTATAAGATAAGATAAGATGGTACTTTATTGATCCCAATTTGGGCAATAGTTTTTATTGCAGCAGCATAAAAGACAAGGTATTTTACAATAAAACAAAACTACAAATAAACAAGAATAGAAAGAAAAGAAAATAGAAAATATACATTTTGGTGTCACCGGCTCTTATGCTGCCCCCCCAGCAGACCGCAGTAAAGAAGAGTGCACTGGCCACAACAAACCGGTAGAAGATCTCCAGCATCTTGCTGCACACGTGGAAGGATCTCAGCTTCCTCAGAAAATAGAGTCTGCTCATCCCCTTCTTGTACACAGTGTCAGTGTTGATCCTCCAGTTCAGCCCATTGTCTAAGTGCACTCCCAGGTACTTGTAGTCCTCCACAACAGCCACATCCTCTCCTAGAATGCACAGGGGCAGAGGAGGAGAAGACGTCCTCTTCCTCCTGAAATCAATGACCATCTCTCTGGTCTTGGCCACATTCAGAAGCAGATGATTTCCTCCAGTCCACTCAACAAAATCACCCACCAGCGCTCTGTACTCCTCCTCCCGTCCATCCCTTATGCACCCTATCACTGCAGAGTTACATTAATAATAATGATGATGATGATAATGCTTCATGAACAACATTATACTGTTAATGTTGTTCATGAAGCATTATCTAAGTTAGATCCTAAGAAACCGGCCGGCCCGGACAACGTAGAACCTTTCTTTTTAAAGATAGCTGCAGATTTTATTGCTCCTCCTCTCACTACTCTTTTTAACCTCTCCCTCAGCACAAATGCAATTCCAAAAGTATGGAAGTCAGCTTATGTCCTGCCTCTACTAAAAGGAGGGGAGGCAACTATTTTAAATAACTATAGGCCAATCTCTAAATTGTCAGTTCTGGCGAAGGTGCTCGAACGCCTGAACAAGTAAAGGAGTTTTTATGTAAAAATGACATCCTGTCTAAACATCAGTCAGGCTTCAGAAAGCAACATAGCACCATCACTGCCACAATGAAAGTGGTAAATGATATTACGAGTATCTTAGACAATAAGCAGAGTTGTGCAGCTCTATTTATTGACCTTTCCAAAGCGTTTTACACCGTTGATCATCGCATTTTGAAGCAGAGGCTACTCAGTATTGGCATATCCAGCCATGCAGTGGGTTGGTTTGTGAACTACCTCTCTGAAAGGTCCCAATGTGTTCACTTTGATGGGCTGTCTTCTGAGTGGTTAAACATTGCTAATGGTGTTCCTCAAGTTTCTGTTTTAGGTCCACTTTTATTCTCCATATATATCAACAGTTTAGGTGAAAATGTGGATGAAGCTACTTTACATTTTTATGCGGATGATACCGTGATGTACTGTGTACTCCATTAAGGAGGCTGGTGTTAAATTACAGGCTGTTTTTAACATTATTCAGACTCAGCTCTCTGAGCTTAAGCTTCTTTTAAATGTAAAGGTGTGCAAGGTAATGCTCTTTTCTAAAGCTAAAAAGACTACAGACACTGCTTTGGATATTGTTACTATGCAAGGACAAACTACTTGAAGTGGTTACCTGTTATAAATACCTAGGTATCTGGCTTGATGATTGTCTTACTTTTAAACTTCAGGTCATTCATCTGCTTAAAAAGCTGAGGGTTAGACTAGGTTTCTTTTTTAGAAACAAGTCCTGTTTCTCGCTTGAGGCCAGGAAAAGGCTAGTCACTGTGACCTTTTTACCTGTGCTGGACTATGGTGATTTGATCTATATGAATGCACCTGCCCATTGCCTGGAAAAGTTAGATGCCGCCTATCACAGTGCTCTGAGATTTGTTACTAACTGTAAAGCACTTACTCATCACTGTACCCTGTATGCCAAGGCAGGTCTGCCTTCACTAACTGTACGGAGGCTCAGTCACTGGTACATGTTCATTTACAAAGCCATGTTGGGTAAACTACCTTTTTTAGTGGGAATGCTGTTAACAGCATTCCCACTAACTAACTGTTCTTCTACGCACAACATTTTTATTATTATTCCACCGGGTTATTTTGGCCCTCTTCTCCTCCCGCATTGAACATCGCAGAAACTCCGTTCAAACATCAAAACGTTCAGCTCGGTCGGGAATCGATGGCTATTACTTTTCTCATTCATAACTTTCATAATTCCAGAGATACATCCCATAATACATCACATTTTTAACATTGAAGTCAATGGAGGAAATCTTCAGACTTCAACAAATCTTCATGTGACTTCAACTGCTAACTGTTCATTCATACTTTCACTCAGAAACCTCATTCCAACTTTAAAATGTTACAAATCGTTCTGACATTATTCGTGTAAAACAACTTTTAAATCTGATTCTTACTCTTAGAGATATTAACATTTGTTCAGACCTTGTTTTAGAGGTTTTCTTCACATTTTAACATTAACTAGAGTGCGTGATGTCACAGCTAGAGGGTAAGAAATCTTGAAATTTGCCTTCATATATTATTTTTAAACTGCCATAATTCCCAAACCCTACATTCCTGGGACATAATTTTTCATGATAAACGTAGGAAAACATCTCGTAGCTTGAAAAATGATAAATAATTAAGCAAAAAATAATTAAACAAAATGCCTCTTGAGGGCATGAAGTGACAAAAACGTTCAAAATTCCTCCATTGAAGCCCATTGTAATTTCAGGCAGATATTTCCTCACAGTAGCAGCCGCACGCACACCTTTAGTTAAACTGCCAAAAAGGCCACATTATTAACCCGAAAGTACACAAAAATTACACTTCAGATACTCAACTTCCTTGACATGCTTCACGTTTCGAAATTTCACAGATATCTGTTACGGTTCTTCCACAAAACGTTCACATGTAAGAGGTTCATCTCTCATTCAGAACAATGAAGCCTTTGAAGTCTAGGCACCTCGTTAGCTCAACTATAAACAGTGCAATGGAACACGATGATGTCATCACTCCAACTGACATTCAGCAGACTTCAACAGTCCAGCCGTGAAGACATCTTCGGGACAGTTTTGAGATTTCTTCAAATGCCGTTGCCATGGCAACACAATGCTCGCCTTGAAACACGGTTTTCTCATAACTTCCGTGAAAATACTCCAAACAGCCCAGAACTTCACAGGTTTGATAACGATGCAGCCATCAACGCATCTAAGCGTATTATGGGGTGTCATCAAATGCCGTTGCCATGGCGACAGATCATTCGCCATCAACTTAGTTCAGAAGTTTGCGGTTCAAATATTCTGCTGCTTTTCCAAGCCTTTTTACTTTCTTTTCTTCTCTCATCACACATTCAAGCCCCCAGTGTTCATGTATCATTTCAATCTAAATTCTTCACTTTCTTCTTACACATTACATTTCAGCCTAGCAATTTAGCGTCAGCTTTTCAGCATAAAGCATTCCCACTAGCAATTTCTTCAGGAATTGCATTCTCTAGTAATATCTGCTCTCTGATCTCTCGACGAATTGAAAGTACTTATTGCCTGAGATCTCATGATGTGGTTTTATTAAACATGCCAAGTGCTAGGACTGTCTTAGGGAAGAACGTTTTTAGTTGTGCAGCTCCACTAACTTGGAACAGTCTGCAAACATGTTTAAAACTGAGCACTTTGGTTCCCCTGCATCATTTTAAAACTCGGCTGGGTGACATGCTGTTTGATACTCATGGTACCTGTCACTTTAAATAGAGTTTGTGAACTGTACCCTGTACATTATGTTGTATGTCATCCTTATTGTTGTTCTGTTGTTTTTATGTTACATGTGTAACTAATGTCCTGCAGGTCACCCTTGAAAAAGAGACCTTTTGATCTCAAGGGGCTTTCACCTGGTTAAATAAAGGCTACAAACAAGAGTCATCCAAAAACTTCTGCAGGTGGCATGACTCTGAGTTGTATTGAAAGTCAGAGGGGTGAACAGGAAAGGAGACAGCACAGTCCCCTGTGGGGCTCCAATACTACCAACCACCACATCAGACAGCACACAGCTCAGCCGGACGTACTGTGGTCTGTCCGAGAGGTAGTTGGTAATCCAGGAGATGGTGGACGAGTTTACCCTCATAGCCTGCAGCTTGTCACTCAGTAGCCGAGGCTGGATCGTGTTGAATGCGCTGGAGAAATCAAAAAAGGTGATTCTCACGATCCATCCAGGAGTGAGCACGTTGCAGCAGGTAAATAATGGCATCGTCCACCCCCAGGTGAGGCTGTAGGCAAATTGCAGAGGGTCTAGGAATTATCTCACCTGCGGTCTGAGATGGGCCAAGACCAGTCTCTCCAACACCTTCATCACATGAGATGTGAGTGCTACTGGGCGATAGTCATTGAGCCCAGAAGGACTCGTCTTTTTAGGGACAGGAACAACGCAGGACGTCTTCCACAGCACATATAGATGGTCTCTAGGTGCAGGCTCAGGTTGAACAGGTGTTATATTATTTTCTGTAGCGTGGTATCGGTGTTCTCATCAAAATCTCATCATGATAGCAATGACAGTATTTCTAAATATAGCGTGAACAGATCACATACCACATTTTAATAAATATGCCTTCCAGTATTACATTTTATTCATACTTTTGAAATAACACGAAACAGGGAATGTTTATGCCATTTATAAAGAAAGATAGCAATCACAGTGCAGACGATTTACTTTGCCACAGGCTACTTAGATTTATTCTCCTCACACAACCAAGCCCGCCTTAACCTGCCATCAGGCCCTGGGGCTGATAGGTTTTGTAGGCCCCCTATTTAAACAACAAATCAAAGTCATGTATAGCCTCGGCAGGCTCTGTGATCGCACTTCTCCACTCTGCTCTACGCGCGCCTGGTCCTCTCCTCCAGATGAGTGACGTATCGGGCCTCCCTCATGTATTTGTCCGGTTGCCGTTGGCTCCCCTCCACGTAGCAAGTCCTCGTCATCCTCTCCATCTCCTCCTACATCCCTCCTGTCTGTTTTTCCTCTCCACTCCATCGCTATCAGAACCAGACGGCCTACTTGGTTCCGAGGCCCCGCGGCCGGCACCGCTGCCGCTCGGTACAGAACTCATCTGTCCTTCCTCCTCATCCTGGCCTACAGGTTTAAAATAACCTGTAAGCTTCGGCATGTTTTGTAATAGCTGCTTGTCTCGAAACTCCTTTTCCCTCAACAATTTCCTTTTCTGAGCGGCATTCTCAACTTTTTCTTCTCAAACTTTTTCTCCTAAACAACCTTCATCTGTCACTCAATCACTTGCAATTTGAATAAGTCACATGTGAAACATATTCTCATTCTGATTGGCTGTTAAGTGGTGCACACTGACTGTTTCGGAGTCATCTCTGGAATCCATCGATCTGATTGATTAGCGGAGCAAATGATCAAAATACTACGGAGGGAAGATATTTTCGTTTGGATTACTGGTCTGGGGGAGCTCGCGAGTGTGCGTGTGTGTATACGTGTGTGTGTTTGTGTATTTTTGCGTTTGTGTGTATTGTTTGTTTCCCGGGGAAAACACTCACGAGAAACACCGGCTGTTGTTATGCCTGCTGTGACGTCAAGTTACTCCATTCTCCGCTTGTAATTATGCTGTTACAAGATTCAAAGTTGTATTTATCATCTGAATTTGCCGAAACAAGTTTAATATTCTGAAAGCCAAGACTTTGTTTATTTGAAATCAGATGAAAACAAACTGTAACGGACCCTGCCGTGTTATCTATGATTACTATACGCCTTACATTCATAATTTCAGCGGGAGGGAGGGGAACAGCAGAACAGCAGAGTGGCAAGGGAGAGCTGTCTTCTTCCCTTTACAAGCTTCAAAAATGTATTTATCGTGTGATTTTGGAAATAAAAGTTTAATATTCTGAAAGCCAAGACTTTGTTTATTTACATTTTTTTTTTTAAACATCCGAAATAAAAAACTTTTTTATTTAAATTATTTATTTATTTTTTCTTGGCTCATGATAGGCCCCTGATCTCCGTAGGCCCCTGGGCTTCACCCCAGGTCAGCCCGTGCATTAAGGTGGCCCTACACAGCACAGTTTGTTTTCCCCCGAAATGAGGTTTTATCATGTTGAAGCTACAGTATCATAACACACTTTACATGTATTTTAAAAACCTGCTAAGGGCCACTAAAGAGAAATAGAGACTGGATGTTTTATTCAGGGCCGTCAGTGTAATTTCTGTGCTATTTCCTGCTCCTGTGCCCAACCCACCACCATGCTCTTCCATGTGACCTTCAGCTTGAGTGTATTTAGGAAGGCAGCCAAAACTGAGACAGGCAGTTTCTCAGGAACCTGTGTGAATAACTATTTATACATGATCGTGACTCATACAACCGCTTTGTCACACTAGAACAAACAGCTGCTCAGGAGGCTCTCTTTTTTTGCAGTGAGGTAGCACCAGATTTGTAATTTACTGATATTGACTTGACTGATATTTTTGCTAATAACAAAAGGCTAGTGTCTGATTGTGTAGCTGACAAATGAGCGGCCCGACCAAAGTAAGGAGGCAGAGGCAGAACGTCCAAATACAACCCGGTGTGGGCGTTTATGAATCATTGGCACATGATTAACAGTCGTATTAACAGCATCAATCATCCATATGACTGTCTCCAGCACTATCCCCATTCCAATGAGCCTAACACGCCACGTTTTGTAGACCCAACAATTGGACTGTACCATCAAAAGGGGTGGTGTGTGCAAAGATGGTTAGCTCAGATAATGAAACCAGTTCAAGAAAACCAAACATTACTTGAAAATAACAAACATCTATTAATTCAATTATACCTAATTAATGTATGAAAGGAAAAATATTACAAACAAACAACATCAATGTACACGATATAAAACCACCCCTGCCTCCATCCTGCTCAATAACCCCACCCGGAACGATAAAACAGAGTTCGCCGTTTCCCCGGGGACTCTGTTTTATCGTTCCGGATGGAACTTGTTATTTTCAAGTAATGTTTAGTTTTCTTTAACTGGTTTCATTATCTGAGCTAACCATCTTTGCACACACCACCCCCTTTGATGGTACAGTCAATATCCCCATATGACTGGAAGGCACATGTTTGAAGTTGTACTGACTTCCTCTAGTAGTCCTTTCTGTCACCTTATTAGGCTTGGAAAACTGTGCTCACCAGACCATGAATATGAAGATAAAAAAAAGTTCAAGTATATCTTTTCTTTGGTTCAATTGCATCTCAGAAAAGTAGGAGGGGGTACAAAACCGAAGAGTGATAGAGAGAGAGGAGGAAACGTTAATCTCCTTAAAGTTAAGGGAGAGAGTTATGCATCAATATACAGCAGTGGCAGCAGAGAGATGACATTGTTTAAGAACAGGAGAGTAATTATTAATTGGAGAATTCTTTGGGCCAAAATTGGCTTTTAGACATTCTGTATAGAGTCACGAAGTTAAAACTTTACAATCAGCTGCTGCCCCATTCTATAGAGCAATATCTATTATCTTTGATTGGCCTGACAAATACTGACACGTTATCTCTGCGATTGTCTTGCGCTCATGTGAAAAAAAGGAAGTTAATTAAATGCCAGATAAAGACTGATACACCTATATAAGAAATGAAAGTTTTATGAAATAGGAGAGTCTGCAGGCATGTGAGGCTGGAGCTTTTAGGTGATTTTATGACAATGCTAACATGATCATATTTAGCTGGAATAATGTTTATAATGTTAACAATCTTAGTTAGTGTGCCAACCAAAATCATTGGTTAAATACTAGTAACGTTGACCTGATGATAACATCATAGGAAAACTTAATTTGTCACCAAAGTAAAAATGATTCACCCTCTGGGGAATATTGAGGTATAAAATAAATTGCTAACATTACCTCCAATAGTTGTTGAGGTAGACATTGTCGACCTGCTCATCCTTGTGCATTTTAGTAAGTTTCAAGGATTAATTTTTACATTCTGTGCATTTGCATTCAATTTGTTTTCCTAACTGCTGAAACAGAACTTAAAAGTTCACGTTGCAAGTTATGTGAGAGACGGTTAACAGCTCCTACTCAACATAAAAAAAAAATCTTTAGTGCCTCTCAGTTTGAACCTGACTCTTAGCCTGCTTCTCTTCATCTCCAATTAATTGCCTGGAAAATCCCCATGGCGCACTGCTGCATTTCTGTCCTTTTCTTTGCCTCTAATAACATGAAAGGATGGATTGTTTCGGTCTTGGCGCGAGATCTGCTCCCAGATGTTACACTCTAATGCTTCCTTTCCCCTTTCTATCAGTCACTTTTCCCTCTGTCTTCAGCTCTCTGTTCAGAGTGTGCTTCCCTTGTCCTTGCTCTCTGTTCCTCTTTAATTCATTCCCTCGGTTCTCTTTCTGTCACTAACACTTCCCGTTGTCACATCTCTCTTTTTTGTGTGTGCTGTCCCTTAATCAGCCTTTTAAGTCTTCGTCCCTCCTGTTTCTCCTCCATTTAGGTCCCTCTCCTGTCATGGTGCAAAAATACTAATTAGCAGCAGTCTGACAAGGGGAGCCCATTCATTGAAACATCTGAAAAACCTTCACAAGAACTAATATTTATTTGTACTTCTTAGGCATATTGCTTTGCTAAGCTGTCTTGTGCTCTAATCTATACAATCAGTTTGTAATTAAAAACTTTTAAACATTAATTGATTGGTGTGCCATGAGGTGTGTATTCTTTTCTGGGTTATTGCAGTGTTGCATATTAAAAGTGAATCACAATACTGTGTGTGTGTGTGTGTGTGTGTGTGTGTGTGTGTGTGTGTGTGTGTGTGTGTGTGTGTGTGTGTGTGTGTGTGTGTGTGTGTGTGTGTGTGTGTGTGCACACAGTGAATGAGTCAGCATAAACTTGTTCAATCATGCAGTTCTAATTTTAACATTTGATCAGCCTCTCATATTTCATTTTTTCATTTATTTGTAAGTCTTCCTGTTCCTCTCTTTTCTTTTTGTCCGTTTAACATGGCTGCCAAATGTGCACTAACACTCCTTAACATGTTAAGACACGCTAGTTAACACTGTACGATAGATCGCTCTGTTTACTCATGCTTTACCGCTCACATGTTGTGATTCTTCTCAAATAGACCAAACACACCAACTATGTTACAGTAGCTTGGTTGCTATAGGAACACTTGGACAAAGTCATCTTCGCATGTTTCCTCCCTTTCTTACATGTTTCAGTATCTTCCTTCACAAAGAGCTTCATTCCTTTGGGGATTTAGTAAATACAATCCATTTAGATTATGGTTCACAGGACAATAATGTTAATATGGTATGGTACCATACATTCAGATGGCGCCATTCATTTACTAATTTACCTTTTCCATACAAGAAAGGATATTTCACAAAGTCACACACTCTCATAAAAATAAAGAAAACCAAACACGTAGAGCTCCTTACCTTCCACTAAGCCCGGCTGCAGGCACGTACAGTTATGTTGGATACAAATGGAAGTCATCCAGGAAATATTTAATTAAAATTGTATTTGAATCCCTATGGATACTGGCAGGGTGTAGATCGATGTGGAACTCTCCTGGAAGTAAAGTAATGTACATCCTGAATGTCTCACCAAACTCCTGAGTCCTTGTGAGTCACTATTAGCCCCACTATATGGACACACAAAGAGCTTTACGCTAATGTGCACCATTAGCCCCTACTCTTTCACCCCACTTTGCTCTAAGCATCTCAGCATTTCAGCATCCTTGTTTTCAGCTACGGGTCAACAAATTATTGAGTAATATAGAACCCTTTCCATTAGACAACCTATCAACCCCGCAATCCTCTCCATCCATCCCTCCACATTTGACATTTAAAACCCTCTACTTTGAAAATGTTTTGTCATTTGACTCCACTCTTCTCATTAATCAGATTAAGTGTCCGCAGTGTGTTTTTACAGCTTCACCATTACAAATTCAAGTTGAAATTGTGCCTGTTTTGTCATCTAAGTTGAAAGTGTTGTTCCTCAAGTTAAATGGATGTAAGGAACAGATAAGACACATTTTAAATATTGTGATATATTGATTGGATAATTATTATATAACCGTCTTAGGCACACACTTATTTATAAACCCAATCTTGGGTTGACACCTTATATATTTATTTAACAAATAAGTGAACAGCTTCATTCCTTCCCAGGACTTATTTATATTAATGTTCTGACATGAGAAAAAGAGCTCCCCTCTGCATGAAACTAATTTCCAAAAGGTGTCTCTTGTTGAATTGAAATGATTGCTGCAGAAGTGGTTTGTTCTCTCCTTCGGGAACACACCATGACATACAACGTCTGACACGGTTTAAGATTGTTTTAGGATCTAATAACTAACATAATAATAATAATAATAATAATAATAATAATTCATTTATTTTATATAGGCGCCTTTCAAGGCTCTCAAGGTCGCCGTACAAACACATACAAAACAAGATACACAATAGATAACACCAGCATAAGAAACATAAACAAGACAATGCAGTATAGAAATCAATCAAATAACCAAATAAATAAAAACAGAGGATGTGTGATGGATAATGATCAGGGTGGATATGCGAGTGTGAACATCAACATCAAGCTAGTCCTGATGTATCCTGATCATACATCAGTGTAAAGGCCAATCATCACATTACCTACTGCACATATTATGTTCTTTGATTTGTACCATAATGATTGGTGAGACTATTATTTATCCACATGCCCTTTTGTGTCTTAATCAAATTTACTGCAGCAACAAATTCCATTTTAAAATGCACTTGAAGCAACAACTACCCTATCAACATGTATTAATTGTGTATATTTTAAAATATGAAACATAAGACAGAAAGATTGCAAGGATTTAGGATAACTTGAACACTGTTTCTTCAAGTCATTTAAAACAATGATGTAATCTAGCATTATATATCTCATACTTTAACTTGTTTATCATAGGCTGCATGCTGCATTTGAATTCATTGTTGTGGATGTTCTTAAAAAAATGAGCAATCTGATTGAAACGTGAGTTTCACAACGTTGGTAAACTGTTAGTTTCTCAAGTAACTTTGTAATTGCGTAACAATGACAAGAACTGTTGTGTAAACATGCATTGTTATTAAACATTTGTGTTTTCTCTGGAATTGGATTCACTGTAATAAGTATGTGTTGACAGAACACTTTGGTTGTTCTAGGTCCAGGAGTATCTCATCTGGCTTTATATGGATGTTGTGAATGAAGGAGAATGATGCAGGAAAACAAATAATTGAAAAAATCAGTAAATACATTAAACCACAGTGTGATGGGTAAAATTTCATTAAAACTATTCCACTGTTGGAAGCTAAACACATGGCATAAGCATTCTCCATTGGAGGGCTTATAAACTGCGTCACAATTTACAAACAAAACCTTCTTTTTCCTTCTGATGAGCTACTTGTGACCTGGAAAGAAACTGGAAAGGGTATGGGAAATGTAACAGTAAACCACTTAACTGAGTCAAGTACAGTAACAGTTTGAAGACGACAAAACAGATGATTATTTTGTCATAACATTTGTTTTATGTTTAACAGGTTGTTATGGTCATCATTACAACTTTACTTGACATTGCTAGCAGCTTTTGACAAAACGTTGAATTCAGCTTACTTTCTTTTCTTTGGGAAAAAACATCACCTTGTCTTCACATCACGGTTGCCTCGCTAAAAAGGCACTTATATCCACCGTATTTTGACTGAGTGCCCTGTTAAATGCCTGAGAGAATGGCAGTGGGAGCTACATTACTGTGGTATTTACCCTGGGCAGACACACTGACCTTCTCTCTGCTTGATAGAAAACCTCTCTGACATTCAGTTTCATTGATCAGATTATAGAAAAGTCAGTTGTTCAATGCGGACCAACAAAAGTAAGTGATACCCTGCTTTTCGCTTAAGATAGACTGATGAGAAATGCAGAGAGAATGATAGGAAGGTAGGCAGAAGGAAGATAGAGGATGAAGAAAAAGATGGAGCTTATGCGGCACGTTAGGATGGTCAAAGCGTTTAGCCGGTTGATCACACCTACAGTCAGAGGAACCCAAGGGAGCTGCTGACCTTTACGTGTGTGTGTGTGTGTGAGTGTGTGTGTGTGTGTGTGTGTGTGTGTGTGTGTGTGTGTGTGTGTGTGTGTGTGTGTGTGTGTGTGTGTGTGTGTGTGTGAGGGAACACACCTAAACTGATTTGACCTTTCTTTTAAGGTCCATCTAGTGTGAATGTTAGTTCTCTGGCTATAATATCAGGAGAGCATCGGTACTTTAGATGAAGTACAAATGTCATACCAAAGTTTTCGAAGTTTCAGTGTGCCCAGACACCTGCCCGTGCTATTTAATTGTTCAATATATTGTTTTATTTGGAAAATCAAGATGTAAACACAAAATGTACACATCAACAACATCAAGTTGATAGGTGTTTTTGGCAAACTGCTGCTATTTACACATTAAGCATCTATGGTGCATTTGGAACCATATTTCTGGCCAGCTGGCATAAGTTCAATATTCAGTTTTGATCTCGACTAACTCAAACAATCTCCATGGTTTTATCAGCTAAATGCTTCACTGTGTTTGATAGCTGGATGCCAATTTGGGCAATCTGCAGTGTCAGAGCAGGCAGCAAAACGTGCATAACGTGTTTTTACTGCATCGGCTGGAAGAAACAATAAACGTGATCATTCTTGAGCGGTTGATGACTATGAGCAATACCTTTCACACGGAATTTGATTTATTGTTAATAAATACTTCAAGTAAACCATTACCTTGTTTGGTTACAAATCAGTCCAATGAAAACTAAGGATCAGTGACATCAGATCTCTTGTAGAATAAACACACATGATCTCCCCAGAAATAAGATTCATGATGCTTTGAATGCAGTTACTGTATACAGTGTACATTAACCTGTTTACAAAAGCCAGGATGAGTATATATCTTGTGGATTAAACAGGTCATTAGGCCTGCACAGTGTTTACAGCGTATTTCCAAGCATCTTTCTAATGGCATACTCAATATAAGCTTTAGTTTGAATAAGAGATAACATAAATATTATGCTTTAATTCCATATGGTCAAGATTATGAAATGTCAGCAATGTGGTCTCAACAGTCGCACACTACTCTAGACAAAACATTAACATTGTTGACAACTAATGGGCTGTAATCCCACTGTGTTCGGTGCCAAGTTTGTTACCAAGTGAGCCATGCAGTGCCATTACAGTCCCATGGGGGAAGAGTCAGCCAGGCTATCAGACATGCTATTACTGGAAATGTGGCTAAATATTTCGACCTCAGTGGTAATGGCAGTTTAGGCGGTAAACACAGCACGGCAAAATACAGGCAACTGAGAGTTTCCATGTGGGTAAAGCTCTCATTTAAAATTCAAGTTATTCAGAAAAGAGACAAGGGAGGGGGGTGTTCATCTGGAATAAAGGATGAGTTGAAGGGAAAGGAAGAGAAACATGAAAGAGGAATCGCGAAAGGAAACAGAATGGTGGAGTGATGCAGAGTGACAGAATTTTTTTTATTATTATATTACAGCTTGGTCTGCTAGACGGCTGATAAGAGAGATTAAATAAAGAAACTAATGAGTTTATTTAAAAAAAAACGTAACTACACATAGCCTGTGAACAAAGGCAGACAAGAAAAACAATGAATGGAGTGACTGAATATAGGATAAAATGGGGCGCTGGGGATCAAGAGACTCAACAGCAAAGTGGAATATGGTTTTCTCATAAATCTACAAATGTATACATTAAGATGTTCCTAATTGAATGAGACAGATTCGTTTTGGAAATATGCTAATACAGCTTACTTCCTCACTTAGTGTTGTTGCAGTCTTGCCACAGTTAATGAGAATGACACAAACAGGAAATACTATTAGCCTCCTGACTCTGATGGTGATCCAGTTGCCTAAGGAGCCAGCGAAGCAGGAAACAAAGAAATAAAGGTCAAATCCTGAGACAAATAAATATTCCCATCTGTGCTTTAAACTTGTCAAAAATGATTACATTTGGGATATGAACATCCAATCAGTTTAGACACTTTAGCATATTGGACTAAATCCACTGTTGCAGCTGATAAACAACAGGACCCAAAGGGCTTGTTAAAGTTAAGAATGTGTTTCGTATTTCAGCTGTAACTCTTGAGTATTGCAATGTTCTCTGTGCATTCTTTTTGCTTTTTACATACTTGAGGCCAAATGCCGACGTCCTCGGTCAGGATGTTTTGGACTGGAATGCAGTGATCCGTAAGTCAGACATAGTGTGGGGATGGGAGCTGCAGAAGGCATTTTCAACTCTGTCCTTATCTAACTTCACACCTGGAAGCATAAGCAGGGAAACACTGCTCCTCAGACATGGATTTGTTCTGACTGGGAACACCTGACTCACCAAAATCTGCGACATTGTGAGCGGAGCAAGTAAAGAGAAGCCAGACCAGGTTTATCCATAATTAATCATCGTCTGTGTTTTTCATTTTAATAAATATTTAATTGACTCTATTTTGTATGTACTTGTCCATAATGTCACATCTTCTGTATGACTTGTTTAAGGCAAGCCTGTGTCACTTTTGCTGGACAGCAGCCACTAGTGACAATTGATCATAGTAGATGCTAAAATATAATGCAAGAAGGAAAAAACTCACTCACTAAGCTCACCTGAATTTTTGCACCATTATCTTTGTTTTGACTCGTGTATTTGAGTCGTCACCTTTACTGAGTCCAGGTAATTTAATAAATATAACTTACTTATATATCTTTATTATATTATATATTTGTATCATATATTTATATTTAATCAATAACATGACAACACAATCCATAGTGAAGAATACAATGTGATAAGATTAAAAGCTTCATAACTGTAACGAAATGGATCTTAAAGTTAGATTATATTGTCATCAATGAATTATTTCTTTCTTTCATTGGTGATCCAGGACTTTGTAATATATTTCAAGATTTCTATTGTTGACTTGATTTTGAGATACATTCCTAATAATTATTTGTGTATATTTATATAAATATTTTAGCAATTGTTTAAGGTAGTTTTGTTCTAGGTGTTTTTTATTCAACTCCACTGAAGATTTGTTTCCAAATATGTTGTTTTTTACTGTCACTATGCCTTCATTCTTGTAGTACACACCTGTGCATGAGACGATATTCAATACATACAATACAATCAGCATAAGCTCATACAATTGTAATATAAAGAACTGAAACAACATTGGTGGTTTGGGATTTAAGAAATGACATGTGCATAATTTTTACAACACAGTTTTAAAGTATCAACTACATTGTGTCACAGAGAGTCTCTAAAACACTATTCTTCTAATCTTTGACGTCTTCACTCAGAAATAAAAAAACTAAACAAATGTATTGAATATGTTTTAAAACTAAAACAAATAGATAGACCACATACAGCAGCTCCTACGAGATTGAGGAACACTGACCTCGCCAATGTTGGTGTTGATGCTAACACATTCAAATGAATCTAACAGTGCACGTCCAGCCGTGGCCGAAATATCTCTCTCCCTGTCAGCCTCCAGAGAAATAAAAATGGAGGTCAGAGCCAAATAGGATAGGGTCATTGGCAGGAAATGTAAAGGCAGGTGCACTGAGCATATCTTAACTAAGCTCACCCTGCCTTGAGGCTTTTCATTTGAGTTGTATCTTATATGACAACACACAGTGCAGTTTGACAGGGATTTAAAAGAGGACTGAGTGAACAGATGCAATCTTAATGTCCAACCCAGTCTCACGGCATTTCGTGTTATAGTCACGACATTTAATCTATTGATTTGTGTTCACCAACACGATTTTCCCCTTTTTTTCGTGTCACACAGAACGATTTTAAAAGCAATGTATTTCTATTGGTAGTATGTTTCGTGCCTGCAGCACGTCTTTTTGTCCGTTCGGGTCTTGGAAGACCGGAAGCAGTGGGGTTCTGTTGTGTCCCGTCAGATTTGTTAATATTATTTCTCTGTTAGTTTATATTGTCAAGTCCGTGTCTGCCATTTCCTGTTTTACTTTGTTATTTCCTTTCTCATTTCAGGTAGTTCGTCTCCTACCTTGTCAGTATGTTCACTGACCTGATTACCTGCCCCACCCTTATTGTTTGCACCTGTGGAGTCCCTTGTATGTGTATATATTCTGTGTGTTCCCTGTGCCAAGTGCCAGATCGTTTTTGAACCATGTGAATGGATTACCTTGCTTATCACCACAGTAAAAACCTTTTTTTGAATCTTCTTTTGTCTGGAGTTGTGCATTTGGGTCCTATCAGTTTTTATGTGCTCCAGTCGTAACAGGTTCATAAAAACATGTTCTTACTCAATATCAATCCACGATTATTGTTTTTATTTTAAATCGTATAATGTCGGACTTTTTTTGTCGTCTGTGAGGAAAATAAATGGGGCTCAGAGCCTCAGAATACTGAAATCTGTATTTTTTTAAATCTTTTTTTCCTTCTAATTTGTTATTCTTTTCTAAATAACACACTGTTATTTACTCACCAATAACACACAATTATCCTTGGTTTTATTTATTTGTTTAATTCCATAATCTCTGGCTTTTTTGGCGTCCGTCAGGAACTGAATTTCAAAATAAAAATAACCGGAAACAGACGTAGCATTGTTGCGATACACAGCCACTGAACTGATTACCCAAGATCCTCAGCTATGGTTTAAGCTCGCTGATTGGATTTTTTAGCCGCAATGCATGTCCGAAAAACATTTCTGAGTTTAGGATGGCCGAAGACACTACACTACCCATAATCCCCAGCTATCGTTTAGGACTACTGTCCCCGTGATTAATCTTCAAGCTCTGGGATTGGATGTTGGAGTGGCAGTGCGCCAAGGTTACGCCGAGCGTCAAACAGCTGTTTGAAATGGAACGAAACCATGCCAGACTATCCAAAACTGGAATCGAATGCACCCCCAGAACTACACATGCTGGCTATTGTGTTTCGCAAAATGTTCTATGGGACGTCTCTACTGAACGTTTTCGTTTTTCCCACAATTAGAAGTTGCCAGTATTAAACACATTGGTGTTATCAAATGTAAAACATATAATTCATAAATGGGTGAAAATCGCTTGTGTCCATAATGCGCAGCATTAATATATACCCATATGACAGCTCATTGTTACTTTGTAATTCTACTCCACTACAATTCAGAGGTTAACCTGGTATTTTTACTCCACTACATTTATTTTAGTTACTTTGCAGATTCTGATTAATGATGTGAAATATAAACAACCCTTAAAGCATAAAGCAGACTTTAGTTACACCTGAGTAAAATTCAGGGAAGGTGATTGTCAAGTGCCAACAATCAGGAGAGATATTTGATAGTTGGTGCTTGAGAAGACTAAACATGTATCTGCAATTGACATGAATTGAAACGAGTAATAAAGTATATTCGTTACTCGTTATTCTCTACTAATAGTTAATTAAAGACTGTATAATTTGGCTATTTTGCACATCCCTTTCAAGATTTCAAGATTTTCTAAGGTTTATTGACATATCATATACACAACTATGGTGTAGTTATGCAATGAATGAAAAACTTGGGTCGCAGCTAAGGTTCCTCAACAGTGCATTACAAGACATCTATCAATATGTGTGTATACCTCCACCATTAAACTGTCATATTCTGCACATTTCTTATACTATCTACATACATAAGAGTATAATTCATATGTATAATATCAGTTAAAATAAGTGCTTCAACATAGTTAACATTGCAGGAAAGCAATATATTAGACGTTAAGTACTTTGTCAGGCTTAATATTTATCTTTTGATACCTCCAAAGCTTTTTTCTTATTTAAAAGAAGACCTTAATTTAAAGTATTATTTAATGTTTAAATAAAGGTTAATTCGTTTTTCTGTTTTGCACCTCCTCCTATTAATATCTTTGTACATCCTGCACTAAACTGTTTTATTGTAGAGATCACTTATAGTATCTTCTTGATTTTTTATATTCTATATTTCTATCATTGACCTACTTTCCCCCTATGAAAGTATGTACTCTTAATATTTTTTTCATCAAATATAACACATAAAAACAATAATTCAATAACGTGATTTAACCACTAGGCGGTGCACACAAGGTACACACCATAATAACTTTGTATTATTAGTGTAGGACACTTATGTATGTACAACATCTGAAGATGTGTAGTTTTATTCATGTTTTCACATAATTTTACAGCATATTGCTATATTATATATATATATAAATTATATATATATATATATATATATATAATTTAACTTCTGTTAATGCCATACATTTTTGCATACATTCACAGTAAATATTTATTCAGTATGATAGCTGTCTAACAGAAGTTACATTTATTTCTCACTTATTCTGACAATGTACTTAACCCCAAATAAAAGAACCCAATAAAAAGAGTTGTTAAATAATAGTGAAGTCACGTTGTAATAACAATAACTCATCTCTCTCAAGTTTTCTTTTTGAGCTTTGCCAAAAGCCACTGTGTCAAGTGTACTACTTGGGTTGCCGTCCGGAGTTGTCCAATATGGCGGACCATCTCGCACATGCGCAGTACAGATCGGGCAGGGGGACAGATCGGGTAGTGACACAGTGGCCGTTTCTCAATCGCGAGGATACTGGCTTCCAAGCCAATATTTCAAGGATGCTACGTCATCAAGTGGCGCAGCAGGACCGTTCCAATGGCCAGCATACTTGTAATTCCACAGAGGCCGCGTCCTTGGTTTGGGGGAAATTTCGAGGCTGCACATGGATAGACTTCGCGTCCTTCAAATCCCCACAATGCTTTGCGCACGGACCAATTTCCCCAAATCTGTGGCGGAAAATGTAAGGCAGGGCCTCTCATATGATGCACACCTGCACACTTGCTAGCCTGTTCCACTCTTCTTTTTCTGAATGCCAGGAAGGATTCTTGCCTAGCTTCTGAAGGAAGTGACTCAGAAGACATGTGCTACCAAGCCAGCGTACTCGCGATTGAGAAACGGCCAGTGGGTCCTTCTCAGATCGATTATTTTCATTTCCTCGCTCCTCGGTCCTCGGTATCACCGGAAGTTGATTTGTCTGCGCCATCTTGAGTACCGTCCCATGGCGCTTATTTCTGCCGGAGGACCGAGGATCGAGGAGTGATAATGGAGGAGCGATAATGGAGGAATCACCAGACCATCCTTCGATGAAATCCACAGATACTCGCCCCGCCCCCTTACTGTGTATCACTCACTGATTGGACGATGCAGTGCATGCACTGATCTGATGCTTCTTGACATGAGAGGAGTTTCCCAGCGGAGTGAAGAAAATGCATGAAACTCACGAGAGTATGGAAGCAAACAAGAGACAGAAGTATTCGAATTGTATTAGACACCGAATTTATAGCATTGAAAATAATTACTTTGAAAATCATGTATCTGAATGTTTTTGCTCCGAATTTACCTATGTGAAATAAAAATGTAAAAATTCAAGTGAAAAAAATTCGAATGTTCAAATTCAGATCCCAAAAATTCGACGTCAAAAAATTCGATGTAAAAAAATTCGGTGTATAAAATTCGATGTCAAAAATTGCGATGCAGCATCATCCGGGCTACTCAGACAGGATAAGCAATCGAGCCCTAATGCAATCAAACTGACTTGGCCTATCAGAGCACGGCTTTGTCAGTCATGTGATCACAACAACCCGGGAGAAAAATGACGGAGAACAGCGGGGCTCGGCGCTCGGGTAAGTAGTCAGTTTGTGCTCTTTATCTTACAAGCAGTGAGGGCTCGACAGCATTTGTATCTTACATTAGCTAAATGAGTGAAGTAGCCTTGCTGTTAGCAAGCTCCGTAGTTATCATTAATTGAAGTGAATCACAACGTTACCGTGTCCTTTTGTGTGTGTGTGTGTGTGGGGGGGGGGGGACGGTTTGCAAAGTAACGTAACGATCACTTCGGTTAGATAAGTCAAGTAGACCATGCTACACTATACGAAATACTTTTTTTTTAAATGTTACCAAAACAAAATCTCTTGTTTTGGACTGACAGTAATGATTCAAGAAATAGTAGATAAATAAATACACACACATCAATGTGTTGTGGATGGAACACAACAAATGGTGCTCTTACCTGTGATGCCTCCTCCACACATTATAACCAGACTGTATCATTCAAACTATAAGTAACAGTTCTAGCTACTTGACTTCAGACAAACAATTCAAAAGACAAAATCAACACAAT
Source organism: Gymnodraco acuticeps (assembly GCF_902827175.1). Lineage (NCBI taxonomy): Eukaryota > Metazoa > Chordata > Actinopteri > Perciformes > Bathydraconidae > Gymnodraco > Gymnodraco acuticeps. Next base: position 483,273 of record NW_022990647.1, on the reverse strand, counting down.
GTATTGAAAGACCAATCTTTATTTCTCTCCTTTTGTTTGTGTTATTAAACCCTGTCAATCTAAAAAATTGAGCAACTCAACAGTTAACTTTATATTTCTTATTGTCCAAAGCATCTATTACACTATTTGTTCCCCTCTCATATTCACAGGATGGATGATTAGAGACTTTGGGGGAGACCTCAGCTTTATGAACGTCCTGTCTGTTGCTTTGGCCGGAGAGGGCTGAGGGTCTTTCCCTGCGAGGAGTCCTCCTCGCAGGGAAAGACCCTGCAGGCCTGAGGGAGGAGGACCAGACCTGATGGAGGAGGACCTGCACCACCTACAGAACTTAGCCCATGCTGGGCATAGCTGTTACCACCTGCACAGGCCTAGCCTGTCAATTAACAGATTAACATTTAGTGTAACTTATGTATATTATTTCGTTTTTATTTTTTTTAAAAATGGTGATGGTTCATGCTTGATAACTTTTAGTTCACATTTCAATAAATTGTATTTGCACTCCTTTTGTCCGTTATTCTTACTGAAAATGTTAAATTACACATTCACATCTGACTGAAGATTGGTACCATTTATTTATGACGTTCCAAACTCGGCGGCACAAGGCACAAGTGATGTGAAGCTCAAAGTGCAAATGCATTTGATCAGCTGACTTTTTTTTTGCCAAACTTTATAGGCCTGACAATCACACTGTCTCTGTGCAACGTAAAACACAAAACAACATAAATGAAGTTCCTGTTAGACTACAAAACTATTCAGTGTGCAGGTCTTTGTGTTACAATACAAGTGTCTCTTAGTGAATGTCCTGTACTGCTCTTAAATCTCATAACATCAGCTTTTCCTTTCCCTCTTGGATGTTCTTCTGGACCCTCAGAGAAAGAGAACATGGTGAAGCAGTCCTGTCTCTCAGGCGTGTCCTTTCCTAACAGAAATATCAAAAAACATATTATTGCTGAGCAAGTGTGTTATTTAAGAAAGAGGTGTGTTTGTTTGTTCATAAATATAATGATTTTTTATTTGAATGTGTTTTTTAAATCCAACAGTGTACTGCAAAGATAATCAGATTATGAATAAACCGTTCTAAATTCATCAACATTGAAATAAATGTATTATTAAAATAATATTTAACTGTTATCAAAACTTAGTGCAACTGTGGAAGCTTGCTCTGTCCGGTTGTCTCACTGAAAGACAAAGGGTCGCAGCTCTCACTATGTGATGTTGCTTGGTAAAATGTAAATGTAACCTTTTGCTAAGAAAGTACACTCAACATCACTGATGTGTAGGTGATCTAGTATTCAGTCATGTTTAATGGCATGTCTATCAGTGTATTGGAGTCATTACTTTATGCATTCTTTGTAAAGCATGAAAAAGGTGTACCTTGGAATCCGTGCTGAAGTTCTCTGCTGCTAGGACTCCAGATCTGTCTCTCCTCCTCTGGTCCAGGTCTGTCTCTCCTCCTCTGGTCCAGGTCTGTCTCTCCTCCTCTGGTCCAGGTCTGTCTCTCCTCCTCTGGTCCAGGTCTGTCTCTCCTCCTCTGGTCCAGGTCTGTCTCTCCTCCTCTGGTCCAGGTCTGTCTCTCCTACTCTGGTCCAGCCTGTCTGGATCACCTTAAGGAGACTTTGAACAAACAGATGTAAAGTTACATGCGTGGGTTACAGACTTCTTTCCATGCAAACAACTTTTTATCTTCTTTTAAAAACAGGTCATAATCTTATTGTTATACTTCAGAAATTGCTGGATATCACAGTCCTTATACTGTATCAGTTTGATTGAGTATTATTGTGTAGGTCCTTTTTATTTTACTGTTACTTTGGATGAGGTTTTCATGAGTCAGTCAAATTAATTTGTTTTCATATGCCATATTCATATGTATCACACACGTAAGGGTAAGACACAAACCTATTGAACAAATGCAATGCAATGGATAAGCTTAATTTCCACTGAAGTCACAGATAACGTCATATATAATATTTAAACAAATCATTTCCTTGTCACTAAAGCATTGACTACGCTATTCATCGTCCTTAAATGCAGGCATTAAGTTACATGTTCTGTTCTACAGCCACGATGAGGCTGTTTCTCAAGTGTGAGGATAATACAATTAAAAGAGGCATTGGTAATAATATTAAAAACAACAATGTTCGTCGGATAGGCGGTTAGCTGCAATAAATAACTCCAGTTCAACAAACCATATTACAATATCTAAGGGAGCGTTATTATCTTGAAATGTGACGTTCATATTTTAAAGATACACATATTTCATTGTGAGGTTGATTTAATATACACTAAGCCTCTCTTCAACAATACGTTGACGTTAGCTAGTCTATTGTATGCTATAGTAGAGCATAGCGAATTTAAATGAACCTTAACAATGCATACAGTAACCTAAATAGCAAACTAACTATCTAACGTACAAGGATGACCTTATTTGAGCAACCTCGCACAGAAGCCTTTTGGTAGACAGTAGCATCCCACTTAATGTTTTACACTCTTGGATGCTACGCATAGCATCGTTAGCACAGATGGAGCTACGATTGCTCAAATACTACCCCAACTCTAAACATTCATTAACGTTAGCTTAATAAAAACACCAGTAACATAACATAAAGTACGCAGGGTTGACTTACCGAAGAAACTGCATTCATGGACGGTCTGTTTCAACGGCAGATAAATCCTATATTTGCAGGACGAATAGTCCACCAGGAACCAACACAACAAACATGGCCGAGTTCAAGTAGTGTTCTCCTCAAGAGCTGAGCCGCTGTAGCATCACGGAGCTAACGGAGCTAGCAGAGAGGAGCTAGGAGCAGCAGCCCCGTTGTCATGAAGGGGGAATCTAACTATATACAGAATATGTTTTTGTAGATCCAGGCTAGAAACATGTTCATTTTCTGATGTTAAGTTGGACATTTTAACAAAGGGTCTACGGGAATTGCTCCCATCTGCATCCATCGCCTATAGTTTGCAGCATTGGGCTTCACCGCACTGTCCCGGGGTTTGCCGCTTGGCTCTGATAGGCCAGAAGTCGGTTTGATTGCATTAGGGCTCGATTGCTTATCCTGTCTGAGTAGCCCGGATGAGGCTGCATCGCAATTTTTGACGTCGAATTTTACACACCGAATTTTTTTACATCGAATTTTAAACACCGAAATATTTGACGTCGAATTTTTTTCACTTGAATTTTTGGGATCTGAATTTGAACATTTGAATTTTTTTAACTTGAATTTTTACATTTTTATTTCACATAGATAAATTCGGAGCAAAAACAATTCAGATTCATGATTTTCAAAGTAATTATTTTCAATGCTATAAATTCGGTGTCTAATAAAATTCAAATACTTCTGTCTCTTGTTTGCTTCCATACAAGAGTCACTCCTCAGTCTATACTGTGTTTTGTTGAAATTAATGTATCATTAAAAAAAATATGTTATTCATTTATTGGAAACATTTTCATGATCGCTTTTTTCGTTTATACATTTTAAGAATGGCGTTTATCTTTTTTGAGGATGAGTTCTTATTTTATTTAATGTATTTGGGTCTACAACAGATGATACAAATGTTTGTGTCAGTAAATGTGTACTAACAGAGGTTTGTGAAAATGGGGTCAGAGCTGGCTGCTGTCAGACGATCAGCTGTTTTGCGTCATCACAAACGGACGTAGCTTCACGTGACGCTCCGGAAGAAAGGACGTCCCATTGCTCTTAAAACTCATTTCCTGCTTCTCGTGGTTTCCTTGCATCTCTCCATGCTTCCCTGGTGGGAGGGACTAAACGCAGGGAAACGACGCAAGTGAGGGACGCAAGGATTACATTTAATTAACTTGAGAAGGACCCAGTGGCTGTGTATCGCAACGATGCTACGTCTGTTTCCGGTTATTTTTATTTGGAAATTCAGTTCCTAATGGACGCCAAATAAGTCCGAGATTATGGAATTAAACAAATAAATAAAACCAAGGATAATTGTGTGTTATTGGTGAGTAAATAACAGTGTGTTATTTAGAAAAGAATAACAAATTAGAAGGAAAAAAAGATTTAAAAAATACAGATTTCAGTATTCTGAGGCTCTGAGCCCCATTTATTTTCCTCACAGACGACAAAAAAAGTCCGACATTATACGAATTAAAATAAAAACAATAATCATGGCTTGATATTGAGTAAGAACATGTTTTTATGAACCCCACAGCTTCCGGTGTTAGTACCATATGTGCTCGGCCTACCAGATCTGTTCGGGGTCCGTCGCTTACCAATGACGTCACGCGTTGTGATTGGCTGTACGGTAATCGCACGCTGATTGGTGTAACTAGGGGCGCTGACTAGGGTATACCGGGGGTCTGATCAAAGACGAAAAAGGGATCAGAGCTCAGAGTTCAGGAGACTAGCAGGAGACTGATGTCCAAGAATGAGTCAAAGCAGGACTTGTGCAACCTGGCAAAGTTCAAGAAGTCAGAAGATTGCTCTTTGTAATCTTATCCAGTTATATACAGTGGGGCAACAAAGTATTTAGTCAGCCACCAATTGTGCAAGTTCTCCCACTTAAAAAGATGAGAGAGGCCTGTAATTTTCATCCTAGGTATACCTCAACTATGAGAGACAAAATGAGAAAAAGAGATCCAGAAAATCACATTGTCTGATTTTTAAATAATTGAATTGCAAATTATGTATTTGGTCAATAACAAAAGTTCATCTCAATACTTTGTTATATACCCTTTGTTGGCAATGACAGAGGTCAAACGTTTTCTTTAAGTCTTCACAAGGTTTTCACACACTGTTGCTGGTATTTTTGGCCCATTCCTCCATGCAGATCTCTAGAGCAGTGATGTTTTGGGGCTGTCGCTGGGCAACACGGACTTTCAACTACCTCCAAAGATTTTCTATGGGGTTGAGATCTGGAGACTGGCTCGGCCACTCCAGGACTTTGAAATGCTTCTTACGAAGCCATTCCTTTGTTGCCCGGGCGGTGTGTTTGGGATCATTGTCATGCTGAAAGACCCAGCCACGTTTCATCTTCAATGCCCTTGCTGATGGAAGGAGGTTGTCACTCAAAATCTCACGATATATGGCTCCATTCATTCTTTCCTTTACACGGATCAGTCGTCCTGGTCCCTTTGCAGAAAAACAGCCCCAAAGCATGATGTTTCCACCCCCATGTTTCACAGTAGGTATGGTGTTCTTTGGATGCAACTCAGCATTCTTTCTCCTCCAAACAGTTTTTACCAAAAAGTTCTATTTTGGTTTCATCTGACCATATGATATTCTCCCAATCCTCTTCTGGATCATCTAAATGCTCTCTAGCAAACTTCAGACGGGCCTGGACATGTACTGGCTTAAGCAGGGGGACATGTCTTCTAAATAAAACTTCCTGTTTTATTTAGAATTATTATTATTACCTCTTGGGTTGCCGTACTGCCAATGCATGACGTCATTGGTAAGCGTAACGGACCCCGAACACATATGGTAGGCTGAGCACATATGGTACTGACACCGGTCTTCCAAGACCCGAATGGACAAAAATACGTGCTGCAGGCACGAAACATACTACCAACAGAAATACATTGCTTTTAAAATCGTTCTGTGTGACACAAAAAAAAGTGGGAAATCGTGTTGGTGAACACGAATCAATAAATTAAATGTCGTGACCAGAGTTGGGTAATAATATTACTTTTGTCGGTAACGGAGTAGTGTAACGTGCTACTTTTATAATTCAGTAATCACACTACAGTTACTAACATTGCCCCGACACGTGTTACTTCGTTACTTACTAAAATCAGTGATAATAAAACCTCAACAAACACCTGCAAAGAACACATGCTAAGGTGAAGCTAACGCACAGCTATTTGTTGTTTGTTTATCTCACGTAGTCTGTTCTTCTTCTCTGTTTTCCGGTTGTTGCCTGTTTTGAATGATGAATACACACTACCGCCGCCTGCTGGTAAGGAGAGTTATTGCCACTCACGCATGCGCAGTTCGTACGTGCTCGGCTGAAGTCTTTGCGGTGTCTGGTTCCAGTGCAACACATGGCCAACACGCAGGAGAACACGCCGACGCAACAGCGTGAGCAGAGATAGACTGCGCAAAATATACAGATAGCAGGAGACAGAGGACAGCCATGGTCAGATAGGAAAACATTCAGGATCTGGATCAGTCTTAAGCGACAATGGAAACTGAACTAAAGAGAACATTTGAAACTTTAGCAGTCTGCGTGATCTGCCTGCAGGGAGGGGTGGGCCGGCCCTGCGAGTAAAGTAACGAGTAAAGTAACGAGTAAAGTAACGAGTTACTTTATGTAGAGAGTAACGAAGTAGTGTAATATATTACTTTTTTTTAGTAACGACCCCATCTCTGGTCGTGACTATAACACGAAATGCAGAGAGACTGGGTTGTAATGTCACATGTCAAACTTTCTCAACAGCTACGTTTTAGGGATAAGTTTGCCCAATCAAAATGACTGCAGAAATCTGTTTGGATTGAAGTCTTTCCCTCAGTGCCAACAGATGCCCATTTGCTATGTTCACACTCAACAGAAAGGATAATCCACAAGGGGCATATTTCATCACACTGTGTGTTTGTGTTGGCAGATGCACACTGTAGGATATCTTGAACTAATAATGTACCACACAGTGAGATGTTATGCTGAAAGTTTATAATACTGCACATTTAAAACAAGGCCAAAACTATTTGAATGGCTGCACCCATTTTGCAGATTAGTAGGGCAGAAACATAATTTGGGTTATGTGCTCAAATGTTCATTTATTTTATTTAGCAATGGAGAGTCAGGACTCAGAGAGACACGAGGAGAGTTGGAGCTTTGATGTCAAACACTGATGGTTTATTTGGAGTTTCGGCCGGAGAGTTGTCAAGACAGGTGGTGTGTCACGAGTAGGGCTGAAACAAACGACTAATTTGATAATCGATTAATCTATCGATTAATGAAACGATTAATCGACTATTCGGACCTTGCACAATTTCTCAAACGCTCTTATTTAGCCATCAACTTTTAGATTTAGCTTGAGGTTGTTTTAGGCATGTGGAAACTAACAATGAAGACAATAAAGATGAATACTTGATTCAAAAAAACATATATTATTAAATTAACTAAACAAATTGTGAACAGAATTAACATAGCTTTTTATTTAAATTAAATAAATAATATTTCACATCAAAAGAAACAACAATGTTTTAACAAATCGTATTAAATAATGTGATAGCATAATTGTAAACAGAATAGCTGAAATTTTAACAAAATAAATAACTCAGTTACCTCTAATCATTAACCCATGTTTGTATCATTTAGTTAACTCCGTGTGTTGCTGACGTGGAAAAGTTATTCATGGGTGGGGGGGAAACAGAGCTACTAGAAAGACAGTCGAACCCGGTGCATTTCTCCGTCTGAATGTGGTGCACTTTTGCTAAATGTTTAGACAAATTGCTTGTGTTACCGCCCTTACATGCTAAACTCTCTTGGCAAAGAGAATTGTCCACATCGAGACGCCATCCCCGCGGTGTGTTGCATGCATGTCGCAGCCGTGTGTGTGTAAACCGCCCCGCCCCCTCGCACACAGACGGGGGAGAGAGATCTCGTCTGGATTGGAAAGATCGAAAATACACCATAGACGCATTTCTTTGTCTTTTTGCATAGAAACGAGTTGGTGACACTAAGACTGCGATATAATGTTTTTGTAGCAATAATACATATATTTTTTAAATGTCTCCAGTAGGCCTACCGATAAAAAGACAGATAACGTTGGAGCTCAACGGCGTGTAAAACACACGTGATGACGTCACCAACGAATCGACAACTGAATTAGTTGGCAACTAATTTGGTCATCGATTTTAATCGATTTAGTCGATTAGTTGTTGCACCCCTAGTCACGAGTTGACACAGCGGTTGCCAAACCAATTCTGAAGAACTCCTTCTGTAGCTCGAGGTTTTAACTAGTTCGGAGTGTAATAATCAACATTCTTCATCAGTGAGACTAAACATTATGGACCCTGAATCTAACTAGAGCTCTCGTCCATAGAAAAGAATGCGCGCCAGGGAACCTTCATCCCTGAACAGTACACTAGGCCTACCTCATGGACTGGCAACAACAATGCGCCCAAGCTGCCCCTCCTTAAGAGAGATAGCAGCAATACCCAAGGCCGTATAACTATGCCATGGAAAAGAAGACAGTGAGAAGAGAAAATGATGAATTGTGTCAAAGGTTGAATACCTAAGCAAATTATTCCCTAACATACATTATTGTCTTACTTTTACACATGGCTCTGACTGGGACTTATTTGACTGTTCCTCTATATATAAATATATGTAATCATGAGAAATGACATGTCACATGTATGGGACAGGTACAATTGTACAGTTGAGTTTCTTCAGATTTGTAATTAAAACAATTGTACACAACTTTGTCTAGATGGCTTCTGCAGCTCAGTCTAAACAGCATGTTAGCTAGATATCCTTTTAATATTATTCGAAGCATTGAAAGTAGGAGTATCGAATTTCACTGCACAATAATCATAGCCAGCAGAATGTAGATCAACTATTTTATTACATCCTTTCCAGGAAACTTGCTAAGAAATTATTGATACATATCAGTTCCTTCATAAAAAGTTATTCGGAAACCACAGGCATGGTCAAATGAAATGTTACTTTTGTTTTGTGTCTGTTTTCTAAGGGTTAGTTTAGAAGGACATGCTAAACTCAATATGTTTTATCTATCGGTTGCTTTGCTGATGTGTTTGTTTTGTGGTTTCAAATAAAAAGAAACAAAGAAATTGCTAAGTGATGTAATGGCATGAAAAAGCCACTTAAAACCTGTTAAGCGCCGAGCCTGTTTTTCAGGTCTCAGGCTCCAAAATGACATTCCCAGAACAAATGACCATATCTTCCCTTCTAAAAGGGTTAAATTAATTATCTTTTTTCTCAAAGCAAGGTTACACCTGTGAGTTGGATGTAGAAGTGTCAGAATCAATATAGATGTTTTTATTTTTAAAGTAAATTCAGATTGAACACAGTAAAGCAAATTAAATTATTGTGCACGTCCAAAAAAAAATTACTTATAGTGAAAACCACCCTTGAATGATGGGATGGTAGACTAAAAGCTTTAGGAATCCAAACTACAACATTTAATAAGTACCCTGTATCAAGATTGATGTAAAACAAGTGAAATTTGACCTTTTTAGAGAGATTTAGCACCAAAAAAAAAACACTTCTGGGGTCATTTGGGTGGATTTTCCATATCTCTGGCCCCCCTTGCTCGATTTAGCTGATTCACATCTATTTCTAACCGTCAGAGCCAATGGAATCGAGGGGAACTCCCACATACTCCTTATTTGGTAAGGTGTGTGTGTGAGACTGACGCATAGCCAAAACCGGAAGCTTAGATAACTCTGGTGGCTACCATTAGCAGCTAACTTTTACTCTCCGATTTTTACATTAAAATGGAATTATGGATTATAAATAATTATTTCAGTTCCACAGAAACATTATCAACCTATGGATTAACCGATTCAGCCACGTTTTTTCTCGTTTTAATGCCATTGAACAAGTATTTTGATCAGATTGACAGCTACGGTGAGACGATCTCCCGTAAAAGCTCCGTAAAGGTACGTGTTGTGATGTCTGAGTTTCGCGAGTTCGGATCACTTAGTGATGATACTATACCTAAATAATATGTGGAACCTCAGCTTTAATCGGATATCTTGTATGTGCAGCTACGATAAGTAATAAGGGTACTTTTATCTTGAGTTCTGTGCTAAAGTGCGTTAGCATTTTTTCGCTCAGGGGTCATTTAGATGCTTCTTATGAGACTTGTGTTTTGTTTTGGTAAAAATTGTTTGTATCGTCAGTTAGCTGAGATTCTTCCCGTTAATCTGGTATAACACATTAATAGGTTCTTAAATATTTAGATGCCCTGAGACACAGTGTCGTGAAAGAAAAAAAAAAGCCTGTTGAGGGGGGCTTTGGGGCTTAACGGGTTCACCTAATGGACCACACATTTCATGGAGGACATTTATTAGCGGTGTCGTTAGATCATTTGCTACAGTCTTGGCTAACTCCCTCTTTTGAAAATGTTCGAATGTTTGGCATCACAGCATAATTAACTGAACCTTTGTCTTTGTCTTTCTCTATCTCTCCTTACTGCCAGCTCTCTTCACTAGTATTCAGCGAGCTCCCTCGGTCTGCTGCTTCTGCCAGTGTTTGCCTTGTCCTTGGTTCCACACATCCAGCTGTCTGCATCAGCCTTTTGGGAGAAACAAAGTGACTGTCTTGATACAAAAGGTTATTCGTTTTTTTAACGTTTCTGCCATTTCTGACATTGTGAGAAGGGGCCTTTCATTGAATCCTTCAAATGCAATTGCAATGACAAACCTTCAAATCATGACTTATAGTCCATTATTGCTTTGTCCTTATCAACAATATCACCTGGTAATGTACACTATTCCCACTCTGATATAAGGGTCTAGTATTTCTTCATGATATTTTGAATTGAAACAGAAGTAGTAGTAATACAATTATCACACCTTGTGGTAAAATCACAAGCCTAATAAGTAAATGGTGTCATTGTTATTCTGGTGTGATGGCAAATAAGAGCAAACAATAACTTCGTTGAGTACAAATCTAATTTATGTATAGTATGGATAGGCTGCTGCTCGTGATGGCTGCTCACATCTGATAAGGGTCCAATGAGAGGAGGGAGGAACTGAAAGAGCGCGCACGGGAGACGGGAAGCGGCACTGTGGTTTAGTGTGGTGCGCACCTCCCCTCTCCACAGCGCACAGAGCCTCTCGCTTTATGGAGCCTGCTTGCAATTCCTGATCTTCGTGCCAGAGCCTGCAGCTGTCTCTGTTTGCCCCGCTGCCGCTGCTGTGGGAAATCGAGGCTCCGCGTGACGAAACGACGGCAAATCATTTCCCCCATTTTCCCCTTGAGGAAACCTGAAGGATATCGCAACTTTTAAACAATTTCCAACACAGTTAGGAGACTGAACGATTACACCTGACAGCTCGTAACGTACCATCCGCGTGTTGACTGAAATCTTTGCAACTTTTAAGGCTATAGGAATGTGGAAAACAAGTCTAACTCAGCGGTGAGTGTTGTAATAGGTTTATTATTCCTCTCTCTTTTTCTCTCTCTCTCTCTCTCTCTCTCTCTCTCTCTCTCTCTCTCTCTCTCTCTCTCTCTCTCTCTCTCTCTCTCTCTCTCTCTCTGTGCGTGTGGTCGTGTGTGCGTGTGTGTGTGGTCGTGTATGTGATCGTGTGTGTGTGTGTGTGTGTGTGTGTGTGTGTGTATGTGTGTGTGCGTATACTCCAGTGTTTGTTAGATTGAACATAGGCGTTCCGCAACATTAAGTTTGGAGCTTAAACGTGGAGTCTGAGCACGACCGGTTTTGAATGCAAACGCCTTTACATTCAAACATAATGACTACCGATATACCAACATATCACTGAAATATTCAACCTATAATTTTATGTTCAAATCTGCCCTTAATTAAATACCTACTATTTCCTTTCTGTCCACCCCTCTCATGCAGTAAAAGGACCTTCCTCTGCCCCTGACACCATGACCACGGACCTGAACTTGACCTCCCTGCTGAATGTATCAGATATCCACAATCACACGAGAGGATGTTCCCTCACCAAAACCGGTTTCCAGTTCTACTACCTGCCCACTGTTTACATCATGGTCTTCCTCACAGGGCTGGTGGGCAACAGCCTGGCCATTTGGATGTTTGTGTGCCACATGAGACCCTGGAGCAGCATCTCCGTCTACATGTTCAACCTGGCTCTGGCTGACTTCTGCTACGTCCTCTCTCTGCCCTTCCTCATCTTCTACTACTTCAACAAAACAGACTGGATATTCGGGGATATTCTGTGCCGACTGCAGCGTTTCATTTTCCACGTGAATCTCTATGGGAGTATTCTGTTTCTGACCTGCATCAGTGTTCACAGGTACACCGGGGTTGTGCACCCGCTTAAGTCTCTGGGCAGACTAAAAAAAAAAGATGCAGTTATTACCAGCGCGTTGGTGTGGGTGGTGGTTATTATAGCTATCTCCCCCATCTTATATTATTCTAGGACTGGCTTGAAGCGTAATGCCACCACTTGTTATGACACCACCACTGAAGATGAGTTACCCGGTTATTTTATCTACAGCATGATTTTGACTGTGTTCGGGTTCTGTATCCCCTTCCTTATCATATTATGTTGCTACGGCATGATCGTCAACGCATTAATCTACAATGATATGAACAACGCTCCCCTGCGGCAGAAATCTATCCACCTGGTTATCATCGTGCTTGCAGTCTTCGCCGTCTCATACTTGCCTTTCCATGTGATGAAGAACCTCAACATGAGAGCCAGGCTGTACTTCCAGAGCCCGGACATGTGTGATTTTAACAACCGTGTCTACGCCACATACCAGGTGACACGGGGGCTGGCCAGCCTCAATAGCTGTGTGGATCCTATTCTTTACTTCCTGGCTGGAGATACCTTCCGGAGAAAGCTGTCACGGGCCACTAAGAAGCCCTCAAGGAAGGGGGACAATGTCATCCAGTCCAAGAGCGAGGAGACGGCTCTCAACAGCCTGGCAGAGTATGTGGAGAATGGGGACCGGAGGCTGTGAAAACTCACCTCTGTGTACCCGGTTACGGATGTGGATCTCTATTAACTTTAGAAAACCATGATGGACTTTGTATTGAATACATGAATGCACTGTGTGGACTGAAGGCTGTTTAAAACTTAATGGCTGATGGTTTATAGAACTGTAGGATAAATACATTCATTTAACCCTGTGTTAACCAATTGCTCGCTTGCAGCCTGTCGATGATGATAAGCTATTGTACTGTATTGTCACGTACACGTATTGTACTCTAAATGTCAGAGCCATCACTCTTTATTCTTATCAAATAGTCTATATTACCTATACGTCGGACAAAATGAACATTAGGATCAGACAAGCTGCGGGAACTAGGTTTCCCTACAAGCTTTACAGTCCTGTTCATCCATTTTTTTCTGGAAAAATAGGACTGAACGGATGGCACCTCTTAGTCATCGGGCTGATACTTAATCAATAGCTATTAAGCAGGTGAGAATGTGGTTAAGGAAGCATACCTGCAATGGCTCTTAGAGAAAAAGTAAATGCACTGAACCTAAGACTGCTGGATGTGCCGTGCAGACATTATAATGCACTATGACCGGGGACTCTCGGCTCAGAGAGCTACCCATCACTCCTCGTTTATTTCTCCATCTATTACTGACTCTGCGAGGAATGTGGTCGACTAGTTTTTCAATTTGACAGCACTGAGTTTAAGGTCTGCAACGGCTCTGTTACCACAATCTTTCTCTCCTTGTAAACCTGTTCCTTACAGAGAAAAAGAGAAGATAATACTTACAGTATTTTTTGTGTATATGATACTACACTGAATGTTCTTTGATGTGTGCTGTACAGGATGTTGTGACGTTTCAGGGTAGTATGTGTTGGTAACTCTTCAAGTTGGTATCACCAATCCATACCTTTAGTGCATGAGTCCAGTATCAAATACCATCAGTAAATAACCACAGTATCTAATGTAGTGTTTATTGCAGTCTAGGGAATAACAATGCATTTTAAATGAGCATAAACGATACACACACTCAATCATCTGCTTTGGGACTCCAACATATTGAAGACATGTTTGTATAAAATACCTCAAAGTAAATACTGCACTGTGTCCGTGTTTTGACAGATAATCATTTCTCTTTTACATATGTTGTAATCACTTTGCAGAAATGATCGTGGAGCTCTCAGGGTGTGTTTTACCCTGGACTAGGTGTTTGATGTCTGTACTAATACTATTGTAAATCTGTAATGTGGTCACCTTTTGTCAAGAAAGGAAGTGAATCACCTGTACAGGATATCTGGGGCCACGTGTATCTTTGTCAATAAACTTTTTCTATAAACTGTGCCAGACAATTTTACGAGACTCACATATTTCTTTCAGGCTAGTGCCTCATTTTAAGTCTAAAATGTAATGGATTAATGCCTCTTTGTTTGTGCCAGCTGCACGTGTTCTTAGTTAAGCCCGCTCACTGTTACGAGTGAACAAACACTGTTGGTTGTGTAGACATGCATGCAGAGTCCCTCCATTCGCTGCTCCTCTTGTTTCTCCACGGTCTTGTTTACTTTGTTTTTCAACATAGCCGGGAGGAAGCGAAGGGACGAGGGAGGAATAAAGAGTGGCACCTTTTTCTCCTGGCTTATCCTAAGACAGCTTTTGTGTCTTTCACAATAGTGTGGGGTTATTGATGCAGACAAGGGTGCGAGGCTGTTGCCAGAACCCCTGAGCTGCGCCATGTTGTGGGAACAGGAAACCAACTAACCTTCTTTCTCTTAACAGGGTCCATGAAAACAAACACCTTTTGATTTCCTGGCTTTGAGGTGCAAACTGCATGGCTGGACTTGGCGCACAAGTGTGTGTGTGTGTGTGTGTGTGTGTGTGTGTTTGTTTGTGTTTGTCTGTGTGTGAGAGAGAATGTGTTTTTGCCCCTGTTATTGAGCCGAAAGGCAATGCAGGCCTTCTTCAATAGGTGACTGTTATAGCTGTCACTAGTTGTTGCCGTGACATGGACATAGTTTACAGGAATATTCATATCTGTTTATTTGTATTATATGCTGCATATGCTATTGCCCTGTACACTTGATTTGATTAAAGGAAGGTTATATTCAGACAAAACTAAATCTCAAGCCAAAATCAGAGCTTTTGAGTCTGAGTGTCAAATCTTGACTTGCAGAAAGCTGGGATGTTTGCCAGTATCTCCTCCCTCCTTTCTCAGCCACCTTTCACCTCTTTTCTTTCACATCCTCCTCGCTTTATTCTGAATCTAGAATTGGAAAAAAGCCTTTTTCTTCCCTGCAATTTTCCACCTATTCTATTTGCATAAGTGTTGGTAAGACAAAGAAGGAAGAGTGAAGTGTGCAGAGTAATGGCATCTGTGGAGAACAAAGTTTGTGTTTGTTTTTCCCAAGGAAACTGTTGGTGGCAGGGGGGCCCACATTAGAGACAGCTAAACTAAAATACTGAGCTTTGTTCTTGGAGATATACCGTGGGAGCTAGCACAACCACATCTATCACAGGGGAACCTGCTTTAGCCAAGAACTACCGCTAACCACACAAAACCCGAACATGATCAAAAAGCATTTAGTATTTGGTGAGGAACTCATGATACAAACAATCATGGGACAGCATGATCGCAGTGATGTGGGAAAGCTGTACAATTCAGTGGGTCCACAGACACCATGTGACAGAGCTGTAAAGACCACTGGAGCAGATATAAGAATATTAAGTTCCCACTATGAGCCAGCATTATAGTGAATCATGCCCTAAAAACCCCAATAAACCCTAAAATCATAAGCATTTTACAGATGTTACGTCTTACTTTACACTGAATTTTGTTTGGCAATGCACAACACTTGGAGATAAACAGTATGCACTATTTAGGCGGAAGGTCTTGTGTTTGTATACTTAACTATACCGTTTTTCAAAAGAAGTCACACAACCAGTCACATGTTTTCTGAAACTGTTGCAGTTAAGTAAACATCTTTGAACAAATATTTTGTGATAATATATCTAAGCGTAGCAGTAGCACAGTGTTGTAAGCAAGGTTTGAAAAACAAATATTTTGTTTTTCAAACCTTGCTTACAACACTGTGCTACTGCTACGCTTAGATATATTATCATGTGTTTATTTTTCCCTGATCAGGCATCCACCTTCCGTCCAACAACAGAGCGTTATTGCACTTATATGGTAATGTCAGTATGGAAGTGAAAACACTTCCAGTCGTGTACTTGTAGCGGAAGACTTAGACCAAAGATTTCTTGTCAGGTAAGGATGGCTCTCATCTCACTGACAGGCTGTTGATGCATGATCGAATGCATGATCAGTCTGAGACAATGGAACCGCACTCATCACACACCACAGGTAAGAATGTGCATGGCATTTTATGGACTTGGGTAGTTGACGTGGACTGAAAGCAAAAGTAAAATTATATTTTTTTCTGAAATGTTACTCAAATTACATATCACTGAATGACTTAATACGTGAATAACTCAAAACTTTGTGAGACCCAATCTATTTCCTTAATTATTTGATATAATATGAACTTTTCTGTGCGGAAGTCCTAATAATTGTCTCCTGGTGTGACATTATGTTTAATGATAATATTTAATTCAGAGATTGTCAGACAGAGAAGAAATATATGCTCAACCATTATCAACTTGTTTTAAATATTCCCCTACAACCATAGTAATCAATTTAAATTTATAATCATGTTATTGCCTTACTAAATGATCTACACATAGGGACTTTTCATAAAAGTTTGGGTTATTTTCATTATAATAAGTATGAAACCTGATTGAACTAAAAACTATCTTTACATATCCATAGTGATGCTCAGAGGTGTGGACTCGAGTCACATGACTTGGACTCGAGTCAGACTCGAGTCACACATTTTATGACTTGAGACTCGACTTGACAACATCACAAAAGACTTGCGACTCGACTTGGACTTGAACACCAATGACTCGGGACTTGACTTGGACTTGAGCCTTCTGACTTGAGGTGACTTGCTACTTTAATTCAGAGGTCTCCAACACGCCGATCGCGAGCTGCCGCTAGAATAGCAGACTCCCGTCGGGGAAAGCAGAATCTTCAGCCGCTCCTACTCTTGCTGAGAATCCTTGCAGGCAGGGGCGGGTCTTTATTTAGCTGGGCCACCATGCGGCCAATCATATGCGAGGACACACTAGGATCATACCATTATGTGAAAGAAGGGTGGGGGCACAGCATGTGCAGAGCGACGGGGAGACGGGGAGCCGGATTTAAATGCAAGCGCGTCGGAAAAAGTCAAGAAATGAGCGAAAACCGAAAAAAGAAGCAGCATCTGGCTGCTTTTCAATGATATTGGAGAAAGCAAAGCTGAGTGCAGGATTTGTAAAATGAAAATAACCTTCAGAGCAGGGTAAACACTCAGGATTTATTGTCAGAGGTGGGAGAAGTTCAGACAATTAAAAAAAGTTACAATCAGGGTTCCCGTGGGGTCTTAACAAGTCTTAAAAAGTCTTACATTTGATAATCAGAATTGAAGGCCTTAAAAAGGTCTTAAATATGATTCAGAAGGTCTTAAAAATTATCGGATTTGAAAGGTACTTCTATGTTGCGATAGCGTCTAAATGTGTTTTGGGGGAAATGTACGGGCTGCAAAGTAACCAGTACGGTAATAGCCTTTCAGTTCCCCCCAACAATTTGTATTGAATTAAATCAACATGGAACCAGTAATCACTAACTTTGTTTCCCCCGGCCCCTTGTTGGAGAACACCCAGCTAGTAACCTAGCAACCAAGCTTCAGCTCATGTAGCCTATCTTCGAATCTACTTACAAATAAATATGGGGAAGTGTAAGTTCAACCGTATTTGGTTGGAAAACATCTAATTTAGTGCTTGGTTGAAACCAGTGGAGGGAACGTGTTTGAAGCCCGCTGCACCTTTTGCAAAATAAATTAGTGTTTGTTTTGCTAGTGGAGCGTTAGCTAGTGCAGCGTTAGCTAGTGCAGCAGCAGCTAATGCAGCGTTAGCTAGTGCAGCAGCAGCTAATGCAGCAGCTCCCGCAACAACACCGGGGGACCTCCGGGCTAAGTTTGGGTCTACGTCAACCCTAAAAGCGGAGGTGCTGTAGACGCTAAATACCGTAGCTAAACACCAATCATACAACAGCAACGATGAAATAGTGTAGCCAAGGCAGCAGAGCTCTGAATATAGCTCTTGTCACTCTCTCTCAGAGACACACACACACACACACACACACACACACACACACACACACACACACACACACACACACACACACACACACACACACACACACACTAGGGCTGCTCGATTATGGCAATAATCAAGATTATGTTGGTCAATAATTAATATCACGATTATTAAATATGATTATTCATTGACTTTGAAAACATCCATTTATTGAACTTTAAAACAGATAATAATTTGAACAGTATCTTTTTAACTGTTGATTACCATGAACGTATAATTCAACTGAAAAACCAATACAAAAATTAATTAAATAAATGATACATTACTAAAAAAATAATTAGATCAAATATGGTGTAGTGCACTGTCACAACCTAGCAAAGCAAAATAATCGTTTTTTACGATTATGTTGTTTTCGTAATTGTGGCAGGCGAAAATCGTAATTGCGATTAAAATATGATTAATTGCACAGCCCTAACACACACACACACACACACTCAAGCACACACAGACGCACACACATACACACACTTTTTGTCTAACACGCTAACACAGTTCTGTACTGTTACGCTGTTGTGTTCAGTCACTGTTCTTATGTTGAACATGAATACATTTACTTTGTAAGTGATTATGGGACGTATTTCTTCTTTATATACATTTTCCTTCATACTTTATTGCCGTGAAATAGGTCTTAAATTCTATTCAAAGTGGTCTTAAAAAGGTGTTAAAAAGTCTTAAATTTGAGTTGGCGAAACCTGCAGGAACCCTGTACAATAAAAAGTCCTGCATTCAAAATGTTACAAGTAAAAGTACAAAAGTATTAGCATCAAAATATACTTAAAGTACCACCTGCAGAGGGATCTAGATTCAGGTGTTCTTTTCCCCATAGAGACCGCCTCGCTGCACATTATCCCTTGCATAAAGATAGATTGTGGGTCCCTTATAACATGTTGTACACAGTAGAAATAAACATTCTGGTTACCTCAACATCAGGGATCTTATACATTAAACTCCTTCTGAATCAAACCGTCACGGTAGCCTTACCTTACTGATCCCTCTTAAATTAGAAAAACACACGTTACTTTACCAGCAGAGAGAAAATGGATTATTAAATTATTAATGTGACTAATAAAGAGCAGTTTGATTATTAAGTATTATTCTGTTGATCGATGTCATTACATTTGGTGAAAAACACATAATGACTTGTTTATGACTCGTTTTGTCAAAGTTTAGGACTTGACTTGACTTGAACTTGCCCATCCTGACTTGAGACTTGACTTGGACTTGCAAAACAATGACTTGAGACTTGACTCGGACTTGAGCGCAAAGACTTGAGACTTGACTCGGACTTGCAAAACAATGACTTGGTCCCACCTCTGGTGATGCTGATGCTATTACTCTTCTTCTATTCAACACTTTTCTCAGGCATTTGAGAACCAAAATGCCTATTTTCTTTACTTTTCGTCGCACCACAGGACATTCTGTCACACCGATGGACACCATTACAAAATATGCCAAGTTTTGTAAAAAATCTTTATTATTTCATCTCTACTCTCTAAGGTTATATTCTGAACATCAGAACCAACAGTGCTATTTAAAAATGTGTATTGGCTAATAGCCATCATAACATCATGTCACATCATAACATGGACATAAACGGAAATGTGAATAACAATGGATAGCTTGAAACATATTCAAAACAATTCATTAAACAATTCATCTATAAAACTCATTAATGTTCATTCATGAAACATTCAGTAGAGATAAGCAATTTCATTTTTCAGTAAAATTCATTGAACAATTGATAAAACTAATTAATAAAAACATTCAGAAAAGATAAACACATTCATTGTTAAGTAAAATTCAGTCACATCTGTAGTTTGACTCGAGTGGTGAAACAATGTCCACTAGCTTATACTGTATAGCTTTTGGTGCTTGGGACTCGCATCATGTTTCTACATTCTTTCAGATCTCATTGAATAGTAACCAGTCATATTTGGTGAGCCGTGCAGCACGCTGGTTGGGCTCTGGCTCGGAGATGACACTGGCGATTTGTTCTCTGTGGTAGAAAATGCAGTCTGGCTTATTAGGCCACTTGAATACATTTCTCTTTCCATGCTGAACCATGCAGTTGATTTCAATGTTGTCAAGAAGTAGCTTGGTGATCTGACCAACAAATAGTTTGTTGTCATAGCTAACTATGACAAACTTTCCCACAGTGTACTCTTCATTCTTCTCCACATCAGTACTGGGACTCTCAGCATAGTGATCAGGTGATCAGAATTTGCATTCGAAGAATCGTCCATCCTCATCTTAGTTGGTTTGAAGCATTCACACATCTCTGGGTATTGGCAGAAGCAGCTGAGATCCCTGTAGTAAATCTCTCCTGGACAGAAAGAAAGTATCTGGTGTGTTTTAAGAAGCCCTGGGACTTTTGGAACTGATGGTGGCAACATTTCATTGAAGACATTAATGTCACTTTCATCAATCCATTTGAATCGGATGTTCTCGACTTCTCTGTTGATCAGAAATTCATACAAGTCGTTCGGATTTTGTAAGTCTTTCCCCCCATGGACATGGTTGTCCGCCATCCGTTTCACAGCTCCACCAACTCCATCAGGTGCACCCTTACCGTGGGCTCTCTCTGAGTAATTCCAAGTGATTTGCTTGAGCCCCCAGGTATAGGGTACACTGCTGAGGAGGAAACAGTTTTCCCTATTTCGATACTGTGTGATTGGACCGTCACTTAACACATGGAGCGTGTCAATCTTTTGGACCGAGTTTTCCATAATTTCCTGCATTACAGGTTTGATACGCAGCCCGTTCATTATGGCTGAGAGAGTCAGAGATTGTGGCATACGATTGTGAACCTGTTGATGTGTAAGCCACTACTGTGTGGATGGATGCCTGTTGTCGATTTCCTCCAAACTGAAATGCTTGAATCTCTGTGTTCAATTTACAGGCATAATTTTCAGAGAAGTCAACATGGAGAACTATTTAGTTCTCTCTCAGGTTATCTTTCAGTTGCCTGAATTTCTGGGCCTGGTGAAGCCAGTTGAAATGATGGATGGCAATGGCGTCCAACTCTCTGTTGAATTCCTCAACAAGTTTTGACACTGTACCATTTTCTGTTTTCTTTACCCAGTTTTTATATGTTTTGTTCCCAACCACCACGTCTTCCTTCGTCCAGTGTTCCCATCTGGCTCGCTCGTCTGGGTTATAAGCCGCAAGCTTGATTTCATCATAGCAGCACTTTGTGCATGTTCGATTCATACAATGTAAGTCTTCAGTATTACAAGTAATACTTGAGAGGAGATGTGATAGGCTTTTTGAGGAGAGTATACCCCTCTGTGACAAGCTGTCAATTCGGAGCCACATGTTTTCATGCTGGTAGCAGGCACATGTATTACGATCATTTGATCGGGCTTCTGTGACAAAGAATGGATTATATCGTACAAACTGTCTATATGATATTGCATGATGTGCTTTACATGTCTGGTTGTACTCTTTGTGCAAATCAACTAAAGATGTTGCTAGTACTCTCCTCTGCATTTTTTCTTTCCTACCAATAATGTATTTTTTCCCAGGGAGAAGTCTGCTGTTCTCATCTCTAGTCAAGAAGGACTCCACTTGTGTTTTTCTTTGTCCAACAATGTATCCTTGTTTGGACTGTTTTGTTCTTGAGGGACTTTTCCCACAAACGTTCCGTGTCTGTATGAGGCGTTGATTCTGCCTTCTAAACCTCTCAGCTTTTCGTTTTTCTGCTTTAACTTGTTTAAGTAATTTCTTATTTTGAATCATTAGCTTCTTCAGCTGCTTTTTGACAGCGGATTTTCTTTTTAATCCCTTGGGTTTGATTGGAGCCATCTCATTGGGGGAATGTGTTGGTGTACTGCATAAAAGAGGTACTAGGACTTCATTGACCTCTTCATGGTCAGAAGGTTGATCATCAGCCTGAGGTGGAGTTAGTTCAAGTATAGCCTTAATGGCCCTGTCCCTTGCCCTACATCTCCTTTTTGAGTTCTTCCATTTTTCTTGAAGCCGCTTTTTTGTTGCTGCTGACACAGACTTCACACTGAGGCTAACAATTTCTCCATTCACTCTTTTCTCCTGATATCTGCAGAAAAAATGACAAAACCTTAAGCATTTCTGCCCATGTAATGAAACATTTTAGTCGTTTAATCATTCTTGGTGGCATGTTATATTTACTTTCTGCGTCAGTCTCTCAAGAGATCCTCTCTCCTCCTTGGATCTTCATTCAACCTCTCCCTGTACTTTCTTGTCCTATCCTTACTAGTCATCGTCTGCCTGTCTCTCATACCTTCCGCCTGGACCTCAAACTAAACAAATAGAAAACAGTAGAAATGTTTTACTTTCGGTGTACTCAAAAGGTTAGAAAACATATTATATAAGTAGTCTAAATTAATTTTAAAATGCATCTATCTAGGCCTTATTTATAACCTACGTCCACTGGTGTGACAGCCATTTCCACTAGTGTGACGCTGACTTTACGTCACACTATAGGACAATGCTGTCACACCAGTGGACATTTTCAGTTACATTGTCAGTTTGTGGCCTAGCTGTATGCTAGAGAGCCTTCAATCCAAACTTACAGTGTAAGGTTCAGAGATGGGGTCGTTACTAAAAAAAAGTAATATATTACATATTACTTTAAAAAAAAGTAATATATTACACTACTTCGTTACTCTCTACATAAAGTAACTCGTTACTTTACTCGTTACTTTACTCGCAGGGCCGGCCCGCCCCTACAGGCAGATCACGCAGACTGCGGCGCACCTACAGTGTAAGCGCGCCACAGTTTTGCCTCTGCGAGACTCCACTTGCACCCCCAATTACTATTGCATTAAGGAAGACATAACACAAGTCTTTCTTTTTATATGCTCTAAAATAGGCTACCAGCCTATTTTAGAGCCTATACCACAACAAGCTAACAGTCTGTGAAACGTCAAGACACTAATTAATGAAACCAGTTCAAGATGCATTATTCTTATCATTCTTTATGAGCGCAGTAACGGTAAGGTATCTAATTACTTATTTATTTAGTATTCCATAATTTAGTAACAGAGATGGTCAAACTAAAGTGGTAGAGACATGGCAGAATTCCTACAATGAAGCGGGGCATTGAACTGTTCACCCGTGAGAGGGCGATCAACAAAAGAGAGCGACCGGCCCCGTTGAGGGAGTTTACAGATGAAAAGACTCAGCCATGTTTATGCAGCACTGCACGTGGAGATGTGGTCTCGCAAATCGCGCAGATTACATAGGCCTACATGTATATAAACCATAGACTGTAAACCTGCGGCGGAAACCCCTCTTGTCTGTCAGTGAGTGTGATTATGTTATAAAAGTAACGAAGTAACGCGTGGCGGGGCAATGTTAGTAACTGTAGTGTAATTACTAAATTATAAAAGTAACGCGCTACACTACTCCGTTACCGACAAAAGTAATAGTATTACAGTAACGCGTTACACCCAACTCTAAGGTTTACATCATATTTAAATGTAAAATAATATAAATTTATTAAAATGTTCATATCAACAATTTCATTAAGTCACACCAAAGGACAGCGTTATCGGTCCCATTTCTGACAGTGCAAAAAAATAGCAATATTATGATAAATATCTGAGCCAAAACTCACCCTCTGTTCATTGCATGTGGTCCAGGGATGTCTTCTGGAAGTTTCCTGGATAAATAAGGCCCTCTCTCAATGATGGGTCCCCAAATTAATGCCTGTTCTATATTCACAAAATCTGTTTTGTGGACAAAATGTAATGCGTCATAAGCATTTGGATTTTGTACATGAATACTTAAAACCTATAGTTTCATAAAGTAAACATTGCTATTATGTGTATAAAAGGTATTTAAAGTATTTTATTGTATTATTTTGTTTATTACAGTAGTTTGAATATTAGCAATGTGACCCCGGACAGTCACACCAGTGGACAATGTTCATGTTTCAAACCAAATATTTAAATATTAGAAGTATAGAGCTCATGAATTACAGATGGATTGGTTATTGAAGATCAAGATGTTAATAAAAATAGAGATTTTAATAAAACATCACAAGTTATTATATATATTTGTCACCATGAACAGAAAAACAAATCGTCACGTCAACCACCCACTTGCCAACCCACACAAATTAATGCGGGTGCAACCAGTGAGAAAGTGGTTGCAGTTGAACAAATACAAAAAGATGAATTGTCAAACTCACAGATGATGATTCAAAAAGCTACCAGAGACTTAAATGTCACATTCTGGGGTTGCTGGGGACATATGTCCCTACCATTTTTTAGAAATAGCCAATTTTGCAATTAGGATTGTTTGTTAAAAATGTTCTGAAAATAACGTGCACAAAGAATTGTAAACTTTGAGTCAGGTTTATTTGCACAAGAGAACATGTACAATCTCGAGGACTGTGTTCACACTTTTTGGGTGTATTTCTGGTAACCCAAGTGGTGCAATTTGGACATGCAATGCATGTGTATTATTAGTAATAATTGAATAGAGAATAGTAAAGCAAATTGTTGCTCCCACTTTTCAACAGCGTACCATAGATACTGCACTAGATAGTGCACAAAATAATTGTTAGAATATGTATGTACATATGTACAGTATGTTGTGTGTGGGGGCGCTAAGCAGTATTGCTTTTTGAAATCTGAATTTTTTTTCCAACAAAGTGACGCCGATGTTAACCTGATGTGTAAACTGGGCATCACATACCTGGTCCTTTTATACAACTTTAATGTGTAATTTGTGAAAGTGCAGAGTATTTTTACATTGTATTTACTTTGTGAGGTATCTGAATAAATCTTCCACTACTTGTGTTAAAAAAGAAAAAGAAAAAAACACATATCAGGAATGTCAGGAAGTAAATATTAGTAGTGAGAAGTTTTCTTTTTTTAATAAGTTGCATAGGGTAAATACAATAATGACCGCCCAGTCTGTTGGATTTGAAGCTTAAAATCTAAAACAATATTGCCAAGATAAAAACAATGTACAGCATGAATAATGGCCCATCAAAACTACAGATGACCTGTGTGGCCGCTCTCAACAGTAAAAGCCATTTCAAAAGATGGAGGGTCTTCAGGGCAATATGTCCACTGTCACCTCTGAGGCTGGCTTACTGTGACCTTATGTAATGACTTCATGTTCATCATGTTGTCAGACAAAGCCTACTGTATATAAAGTAAAGCTAAATATAGACCTTGATCTAACATGTTTACCGATATAAAAAAAAGACACTCTCCATGCTCTGTTAGTTAAAAGATGGTGTGCACTTAATGCTAAATGGCATCATTATAAACTCTATGGTTGCTGTTAAGTTGTGCTTAAGGCTTTGGCCCCTGCCAGTAACAATAATTCTATAATGGTATTGTATATACAGTATAATGTGCGAGGATTAGTTGGGATGGAAAGAATAAGTTGGAGTGGGAGTCTGAGAGAGAGCGGGGCTGTCATATTTCAGCTGTCAGAAGGTTTATGATCAATATCTCTGCAGCCACTCCCGTCTGGCTTCTTGTTGATTTTCTGCCACTTTTTTGGCGTCGCCATCGATCAACTTGAACGATCGGCTTACCGGCTGACATCCAAAAAGTATGCCTTTGATTTCATACAATGGGGTATGATCAGATCAATTGGTTTGACCTGGACATAAGAGGCTGAGATGTCTGAAAGTCTAAAAGTGTGTTGGCGCTGTTGATGTACTAAATATATTGATATTCATTCGTCAAAATCATACTGAAGCTTTTTATGAAATATAGGTTATATCTCTCACAGGCTCCGCCCTCTACTGGACTCTATGGGTACTACCCCTTGATCATATCATGCAAGCATTCATCCACTGAGACCTCAATAAATGTAGCCGGCCCCAGGGCGGGCCTACCTGAATGTGCGCGCATCTCACCGTATAAAAGGAGGCCTCGCCTCCTGACTGTCATCCTTTTCTCTTCAGCGAGCAGGATTAAGCAACCTGAGCAGTAAACGAGAAAAGAAAAAGAAGAAAAGCATGGACTCACCACTCCTCGAACCCCGGACCTGGCTGTCCGACATGCCCTGGCCTAACATCGTGGGGATCATTTCCGGGTGAAGTTCGGCCCGGCGGAGGAGGCGGAGGATCAGGACCTCGAGGTGGTGGAGAAAATCTGATTTTGTCAGAAATCGGGAGAAATGCGGGAGAAATATGACCCCGGGAGGAAACCGGGAGAGGGCAATGAAATCAGGAGTCTCCCGCGAAAATCGGGAGGGTTGGCAAGTATGCCCTGGCGGCGGAGCGTGTGGGCCTACCGCTCCCCCCACCGCTGCCACCAAGGCCAGTAAGCCGCCTTCGACAGGGGTTTTACGGCCCGGTGCATCCGGCGCAGCCGGCCTTCGTCTCACCCCCGTTGCCAGATATCTGGCAGTGTGTGGAAGCGACGTCGCGGCAGCCATTGAGGACGAAGGCCCCAATAGCAGCCATGGCAGGTATCATCAGGGTGCAAAGCCGGTGTGCCACCCCTCAACGAGAGCCTGGCGGCCCATATGCTTCTGCAGGCAGCTGGTTCGGCGGAGGGAAAGAAACCTCTGCCCCCACTGTCGCGTGACCGAGACACCAAGGGTTAGAATATTTGGATAAAATATTCAGGCTCGGGGTACAGATGGCGGCTGCGTTGGATGTGTCCCTGATTACCCCTCAGACGGACACCCCCGCCCTCCCGCCTCAGGACGGGAGCGATTATCCGGACCGCTGCATTGGTCAGATGAACAATCTGATCCATGGAGCGGCCGTCGCAGCGGGGCGGGTGATGTCCTTAGCCACGGTGGCATCGTGTCACGTGTGGTTAGGACTCACCGTCCTATCCAAGAAGGACCGAGAGGATCTCCTTGGAGCCCCCGTGTCCACGGAGGGGCTCTTTGGGTCGATAACCTCGGTCACTCAGCACTTCAGCCGCCTAGAGGAAGAGAGGGTGCAGCTTAGCCGCATGCCACCGCTGGCTCTTCCTCAAACGCCGCAGCGCGCTCCTCCACGGGCTTCCCTGCAGGCGAGGGAGCGCAGCGCGACGAAGCGAGAGGCGCCGGCACGGGCTGCCCGACCCCGGCAGGCTCTGCAGCAGAGAGCGGCCGGGTGGGGTGCTCCGTCATCGTGGAGCTGACTGGCGGGGATAGGAAGCGTCTCGGCGGAGGGAGAGAATCTCACCCCCCGAGACGCGAGGGCGAATCCCGCAAAGGTCAAAACATTTTGTGATTAAAAATGATGTTGATATATATCCAAGTCTAAGTGTCATTTGTTTCCACAATTCTACACTTACACATAATGTTGACCGTACAAATTCCCCACTCGCTGCCCCAGTTGTAACTCCAATAAAGGAGGTAGCTAGTGGGCGCAGATGAGAGTGATAAACCGCAGGAAGTGCTATCAAGGCGCTATGCGAGTACAGGGGCATTATGGCTGGCGTATTACTGTCAGGGAACACACTACGCCTAGAGTAAAGACTCAGATTAATGCAGTTTACCGTAGGGGTAAAGGGGACATTATGGCGGAGCGCGCACTCACACAAGAGCACGCGTTCAGTGACCTCAGTAAAAAATCGGCCCTTTCTGTGTCGACCTCCCATGGAACAGAACTTCCCTTCACGGGGAGTTTTGCGGCGGGGCGGGTCACCAGGGAGTACCACAGCTTTATAACTGGGGCCCCACAGCTGAGGGCTTGACCTCTAACATAATGGAAACTCAGTTGTGTGTTAACAAAGTGGATGGACAGGACGCTGAAACAGGGTTATTCACTCCAGTTTTGAAGCATCCCGCCTCCATTCAAAGGCATACGAGAGGTAAATCTATCATCCCAGAAGGAGATGGTTTTCCTCTCGGCAGATATTCAGGCCTTGGTGCAAAAACAGGCGGTGTCTGTCGTGCACCATCAGCACAGAGAAAGGGGTCTTTAGTCCATGTACTTCCTGATTCTCAGGAAGACAGGGGAATTCAGACCTATTCTAGATCTCCGCAGCCTGAATCGGCACATTGCCTGCAGAAAATTCCGCATGTTAACTATAAAACAGTTACTGGGGCTAGTGCAGCCGGGCAATTGGTTCACCACCATCGACCTTAAAGATGCGTACTTTCATGTAGAAATTGATCCAGAGCACAGAAAGTATCTGCGTTTTGTCTTCCAGGGGGTAGCCTACGAGTACAACAGATTACCGTTTGGCTACTCCCTATCCCCACGCACATTCAGCCACAGTTCTCTTTTATCTGGACGACCTCATAGTCATGGCCAGGTCCAGGGAATGGGCAATGTTTTGCACAGCTCAATTGATCCTACACCTAACAAAGTTGGGCTTTGCGATCAATTGGAAAAAGAGCACCCCCATACCTCACCAACAGGCGCTGTATTTGGGAGTGGTGCTCGATGCAGGCGGGCTACGCACCACCCTGTCAGAGAGCAGACTGCGACAGGGGGCAACAGTGACAGCTTTGACTATCATGCAGACTCTGGGTCTCATGGCGGCTGCTCACGTTGTGGTCCCGCTCGGGTTACTGTATATGCGCCGCCTGCAGAGGGGGTTCTCATTACATGACATTGCATTTAGCTCTTTGGTCGCTCCAGCCTGCGTTTAGATCCCAAGAGGCACAAACGATGTCTGGTGAATATCCCCCCCCCCAGCGGAGGATAACCTCCGGTTCTGGGGTCCCCGGAACACCTCCGGAGGGGGTCTCCACTGGGACGGGTGACCTCCTACATCACAGTGTTCACGGACGCAGAACAGGATGGGGAGGGACCTGCCTGAAGAGAGCTATAGGTGGGCGCTGGTCTCTAACAGAAACACGGCACAGCAACCTCCTAGAGCGACAGGCAGTAGTGTTGGTTCTCCAGCATTTCAAACCCTTAATTCAGGGGAGACGTGTACTGGTCACGAGCGGAGTCCGCTCTGCCGCCTTGTTGACCACAGTGGAGAAACTGTGGTTATGGGCTTCAGAGGTGGTGTTGTCTTTGAGAGCCCTCCACATCCCGGGACTGGAGAACAGGGGGGGCCGACCTCATGTCGAGGGGCGGCCCCCAGCCAGGCGAGTGGGCGCTTCACCCGGAGGTGGTGAAGCAGGTCTGGACCCAGTTCGGGAGAGCAGAGGTGGACCTGTTCGCCAGCCGGCGCAACAGCCACTGTGCCCTGTTCTCCATGGCACACAGCGACGATCCACCCTTGGGGGTGGACGTGTTCGCACACGAGCCTTGGCCAAGAAAGCTGCTCTACGCTTTTCCACCGCTGCGTCTCATTCTCCCTCTCCTGGGGAGAGTGAGGCGAGAACGTCTGTCAGTCATCCTAGTGGCTCCGGATCGCGTCGGGGCGCCGTGGTTCTCAGAGATGACACAGATGAAGGTGGGCCAGCCCTGGGCGATTCCCCAGTTCTGGGGGGCGATGTCTCAGGAGGCAGGTGCAATCGGGGCGTTACCCACTCTGGGTCAACCTCTCGCGGCTTGGCTCCTGAGAGGGACAGGCTTAGACAGGGTGGATTGAGTTATTCAGTCTATCCAGGCAGCTAGAGCGAGATCCACTACAGACTGTTACAGGCCAAGGTGGCTGGGATTCCAGCGATGGTGTGAGGAGCGGAGAATAGAGCACCTATCTTGTGAGTTGGGTTCTATTTTGTCCTACTTACCGGACAGAGTGGCTCTGGTGGACAGAGGGCTTGCTCATTCCACAGTGAAAGTGTTTGCAGCAGCCATCTCACCCTGCCATGAGGGATTTGCCGGCAGGTCAGCCTTTAGTCAGCCACTGATGTCGCGGTTTTTACAGGGGTCAGGAGGCTGCACCCTGTAGTGCACGCCTCCGCCCTGCAGTGAGACCTGCCGTTGGTGCTCGAGGCTTTGGTCACAGAACCATTTGAGCCTCTGCAGCTCTCCTCCCTGAAAGCACTGTCATGGAAGACAGCATTGCAGTCTGCGATTAGCTGCTTGCATCCACAAGTCAACAGCTAGTTTTGGGTCGAAAGTCTCTGTTGTCATCTTAGACAAGTGGATGTAATCAAATAAGTATGTGAACATAACCAATAGCCTACCATAGCCAATAACAAATTAATGTAACTTATTTTATTTGTGTTGTTCATTCATATCTTATTTTACCTTAACATTTATTTATTTATGCATTTTTTTTTAATCTCTCCAGTTTTAAAGGATATGTTTGGTTACTGTCCTATAGTATACATTGGAATGATTTAAAACCTGTTTATCCCAATAATTACAAAGGAGTGCCTTGGAAATATGTGTTTACATAAATTGTGACCAAACCGTTTGAATTTAGACTAAGAGTCCTTTACCTCACTGAGCTGTAGTTAACTTATCAGCCTCTCAGTCTGACTGGAGAGGACTCTCCCTCCACATTATTGTAGAAACATCTTCTTCTTATCTCCGTTAGAGCAGCTAGTACGGCACCAGATTATAATAACAACAGCGCTGGTACCTCTCTCCCTCGCTCACTCGCATTTTGTCTGTGAGCTGCGGGCGCCAGATAAGCCAACATGCGCACCTGCGCACCAGTTATGTGCAGCCCTGTTTATAGAAGTCTCAGTGGATGAATGCTTGCATGATATCATCAAGGGGTAGTACCCATAGAGTCCAGTAGAGGGCTCCGCCTGTGCTTATATAACAAGGGTTACCATACGTAACCCCTCGTTATGTGCATTTAGTACAAGGTAAAGGTCATGCCCTTTAACTAATATCAGAATTGACAGTTTTGATAACAGAGCGTTGTCAGACAGCGCACAGACATGCTGGCTCTGAAATGAACTGAGATTAAATACAAATGTGGCCTCTGCTTTGGAGGATAGAGGAGGGAAAAGATAAGACAAGATGTGAGAACAAGAAGCTGAGAACCATGGTGATAAAAAATGTGCTGTGGGCATAAAAATAACAGCTGCAGGAGAAAGAGAAAGGGAGTGTTAAGGAAGTGTAGAGCTAAAAATAAAAGGGCACCTGCTGTTCTGTGAAGTGCAAATACAGATTATACAGGAGTTAGTGAATGATGAGAGAGGAAGAAATTAGATCAAGGTCACAATAGTTAAATAGAGAGAATTGTATGAGAAGTAAAGGTTCAAACAAACCTTTACTTAATGAAGCCGATCATCAGTCCTTCAAATCATATCATATATGTGATTTAAAATATGGAACTCTTTTCTCCAGGCCTGAATTGTAGAATATGTTTAATTGTATGTCCAAATACATGTTCAAATCCAAGGGAAATATAATAAGACCAATGGCCATCGTTTGGGCATTGTGAAGCTAAAAAGAAACAAGCATTTTGTAATACTTTCTCAAAACAATTTTGCCCAAAATTAAGTTTGAAAAAAATGAATACCAAGGGCTCCATTTGAAGACCCCGCTGTGAAGACAACCGTAACAAAAAAAAGACATTGTTAAAAATGTGAAAGAAGACACTTATTTTCAAGCTATTCTCTGCCTGCAGTTTGTCTGTTGTGACAGTGTTGAGCTATGCACTCTACTGAAAGTCCAATGTTTTTATAAGCTGGCAACCAGTCAGTCTGACCGCTGCCCTGCTGCAGGGGAGATGATACATCTCTTAAGAACAAAGTTTATGCACAGGCAGATTATATAATTGCTCCATGTTCACAGTGTGTCACTGTGGGCGTTACAGAGAGTGGGAATCCGTGTGTATGAAACCAAAAGGGAACAAGAGCATTGCAAAACCAGTGGTGTGTAGGCACTTCGATATACAGCAGGTGAATAATGAAAGAATCGAACAAACATAGCCATATATGTCATCTAAGGAAGTAGAGGGGTCGTTTTTCGCCTTCGCAGGTTCACTCCTCCTCACCACTCTTTGCTTGCGGTCATACAGATCCAGAGCTGTATTTGGTAAGACAAAAGCTTGTGTTTCTGTAAGGCCTCAGTACACCCTGTGCTACAACATCCCAGGAAAATCCATTTTTGTTTAGATCTGAATTGATCGGTCTCTATAAAACCACTCTTTAGTTTGCTAAGCATCTTAAATAAAGCCCAATGTATGACCCTGAAGGGATATTTATGAAAATACGTTTTCAAGCAAAGTAAAAAGGTGTTAATTAGTGAAGGCTTAACACTGAACATGAATTAAAAGTCGAAATGTTGGTATGCCTTAGCACTTTTATGCCAACTTATTTTATTCATTCAAAAAATGATGAATCAAATCAAGTTTTATTTATATAACACATTTATAAACGATTTTTGGTCGAGCCAAAGTTCTGTACATAAAATAAAAATAGCCTACAGTAGAGACACTTTACAGCAAATACAACAGCACAGATTGTTCAGAATATCAGTATGAGAAAAACGACACCCTCTGTCCTTAGACCCTCACATCGTACAAGGAAAAACTTCCAGAGAAAACCCACAGTTTAAGGGGAAAAAATGGGAGAAACCTCAGGGAGAGCAACAGAGGAGGGATCCCTCTCCCAGGACGGACAGACGTGCAATAGATGCCGTGTGTAAATCGAAGAGATAATACATTTTACAGCATATAGACCGAATGTTAGGAAATGCATGTGTCTGTAATAAGAAGATGAATCCACGAGGAATGAAGTCCCACATATTAGTGAAGGGCTAACAAATCCTTTTCAATCTAATTTAGTGGGAATGCTGATAACAGCATTCCAACTATCTGTTATTCAACACACGAAAAGTTTATTATTATTCCGCCGGTATTTTGCCGTGCTTCTCCTCCCGCATTGGACATCGCAGAAACTACGTTCAAACATCAAAACGTTCAGCTCGGTCGGGAATCGATGGCTATTACTTTTCTCATTCATAACTTTCATAATTCCAGAGATACATCCCATAATTCATCACATTTTTAACATTGAAGTCAATGGAGGAAATCTTCAGACTTCAACAAATCTTCATGCGACTTCAACTGCTAACTGTTCATTCATACTTTCACTCAGAAACCTCATTCCAACTTTCAAATGTTACACATCTTTCTGACATTATTCGTGTAGAACACGACCTTGTTCAGACCTTGTTATAGAGGTTTTCTTCAGATTTTAACATTAACTAGAGTGCGTGATGTCACAGCTAAAGGGTAGAAAATCTTGAAATTTGCCTTCATATATATTTTTAAAACTGCCATAATTCCCAAACCCTACATTCCTGAGACATAATTTATCATGACAAACGTAGCAAAAATAATTAAACAAAATGCCTCTTGAGGGGATGAAGTGACAAAAACGTTCAACAGTCCTCCATTAAACCCCATTGTAATTTCAGGCAGATATTTCCTCACGGCAGCAGCCGTGCACACCTTTAGTTAAACTGCCAAAAAGGCCAGTTTATTAACCCGAAAGTGCACAAAAATTACACTTCAGATACTCAACTTCTTTGACATGCTTCACGTTTTGAAATTTCACAGATCTGTTACGGTTCTTCCACAAAACGTTCACATAAGAGGTTTATCTCTCATTCAGAACAATGGAAACCTGTGGTCACTGCACACCTCATTAGCAGCGCCATATAGACTGAGAGTTACGTCATCTCCGTTCACTCCAATGGACCACTTTTTTACAGCAATGGCGGATCGTGGAGCCTCTCAATCATTCCCCGGAAGTTAGCGCCAAGGCTAGCAGAGCTGTAGAGTTGCAGCATAATATAATAATTCAAATTAACATGTGTATTAAAGGATGTCAGTGGATTATCCCTAAATTAGTAGATTTAGGGAACGTTTACAGATAACAGATTAAGCTAGGATACCGAATCAAGTTAGCAACACACGTTGAACAGCCTTTGAGAGGCTGATACTACAGCTCAGTGAGGTAAAGGACTCTGAGTGTTTAGATAGTTCACTTTAGTCTAAGTTCAAACGGTTTGGTCACAATTTATGTAAACACATATTTCCAAGGCACTCCTTTATAATTATTGAGATAAACACGTTTGAAATCATTCCAATGTATACTATAGGACAGTAACCAAAAATATCCTTTAACACTGGAAAGATAAAAAAAAATGCATAAATAAATAAATGTTAAGGTAAAATAAGATATGAATGAACAACATAAATAAAATAAGTTATATTAATTTGTTATTGGCTATGGTAGGTTATTGGTTATGTTCACATACTTATTTGATTACATCCACTTGTCTAAGATGACAACAGAGACTTTCAACCCAAACCCAGCTGTTGACTTGTGGATGCAAGCAGCTAATCGCAGACTCAACCAGAGAGAAAGTAGTAGGCCTACATCATCAGCTACCATGTCTGACAGAGAGGAAGACAGTGAGGAGAACAGTCAGGAGGGTAGTGATGACAGCTTGTAGGATTACTGGTCGTGCTAATGTTGTCTTGTGTTCACCTCTGCATGTGTGTTCTGTGTTCACCTCTGCACGTGTGTTCAGTGCCGTGTGTCTGGCAAATAAAGACCCCCTCAAAAGTTACAGTTTATTTCATTTTAAGGATGAGCACCAAGCAACATCTCCAGGTGCTCCTTTGAGAACCAGGGCAAAAAAGTTATGTGCACCCCTGTGTATAACCCTTTCTCCTGTCTGTTACTCCCTCTTTCAGCACAAGAACCAGAGGGGGATTCAATGGAGCCTGAATACCTGCACTGAGACCCTCACCCTGCACCCTGAGTCTCAACTCTGTGTTTTTCAAGCCTTTCCCTGTTTTTTTGTATTAAACAAAACATTAAGCTTTCCCAATGGTGTGGTTTTCGTTTTGTGAAAAAGTGCAAATGCAGTGTTTGTATATAATTACATCAAATATGTTTTTGCTGTTGGTTGTGAAATTGCTCCTGCTGACTTGAGCCAGCCATTTTTTCCTCCGCTCTGTGTCAGTGGGGAAGCCGTACATTCGTACTCCTTTCTAGGAGCGATTTGAGCATCCCCAGGCAGTAGTGATGTGTCGGTCGCGAACGAGCCGGCTCTAAGAGCCGGCACTTTTAAGTGAACGACGGGAGCCGACTCTCGCCCGCGAACGAGCCATTATTTTTTTACTTTTTTTTCACGGGCGCTCCGCGTACATACAGTGACTAAATCTCACGTGCATGC
Organism: Gymnodraco acuticeps; assembly: GCF_902827175.1. NCBI lineage: Eukaryota > Metazoa > Chordata > Actinopteri > Perciformes > Bathydraconidae > Gymnodraco > Gymnodraco acuticeps. The sequence continues at coordinate 448,468 of NW_022990647.1, read as the reverse complement.
TGTGATCACATGAGGATAGACAAGGAGGGAGGGGCTGCGTGTGTGGCGTGCTCAGTGCTGGTTGCTGAACAGAGGGAGAGGAGAACACGTGTCAGTTTGCGTCGCGCTAATAAGATGAGTGAACGGAGGAAAAGAAGCAGCATTTGGCTGCATTTTAACAGTTGTGCAAACACAAAGGCAGAATGCAGAATTTGCAACATGAAGCTCTCATATAGAGCAGGGTCCACAAACAACCTCCACAGACACTTGAGAACTGTGCATCCAACAGTTCAGTTGGAAGAAAAAAGGCAGGCCAGACTGCCTGCTTCTGCCAGTGCGTCTACTCCACCAACACACTCTCACTCCCTAAGCGTCCAATAACGACGTTTGGTCAGTGTCCGTGGCGTCCAGTTGTGACGCTCCTAGGCTCCTTCAGCATCATAAAGTGACGCAAATAGCTTTCAACTGATTGCAATGTATTCCCATCTGCGGCGGGATTTGACGCTCATGGAAGCACGGCATTCGTTTGTGTCGGCTGCCCTTAAAGGCAATGTGAGCGTCCATTCCCATTGGATAACGGAGAATTGTACACCCGGAAGTAAGTATTCCCCTTACTGTCGATTGATTTTACAGTGATATCTGCACTACTCATCGACTAAAAAACACCAGATTATCCTTGTTAATTACACAACATTGATTGGTTTAAATTGTGTGCAATGCTTTTGTATTTTTCCCCTTCGATTCGGAGAAACAAATATGTTTTCGGAGTAAAGGATGGCAGAAGACACTACACTACCCAGAATCCCCAGCTATCGTTTGGACTACACCATGTGCTCTGTTTGACAAACCCGTTTTTTTTCACCATTCATTCCAATGGCTGGCGTCTATGTCGTGATCTTCAAATTTCTCCCTGCAGAAAAATAAAACATGGCCGAACTTCGTTTTATTCTCGGTGGAAAATGCCTATTTTAAAGTTAGTTTGGCCATTAAAATGCGTTTTGATGTCATTTGATGCGAGAAATATGAGTTGTTATTTCAGATTATGTGTGCAGTGGATGTACATGATCTTTAGTTTGCTAATTATTACGAAGATTACTTCAGGAAATCGCGACGTTTTCATTGTTACCAAGGTGGTTGCTAGGGACGCTGCTATCGATATTATTTCTGTTATGTTGTGTAACTGTTTAATGGTGTTATCTTTATTGCTACCCCCTTCCCCGTCAATGTATAGTGTTGATCCACAGCGCAAACATATTAGTTTAACAAAATCCGCATCTAAAGATACGTTATTTTCCCCTGTGCAATTCCAGTCTCACATCTCACAGCACATCGTCATTAACAAATACCGGAAACAGACCGAAAACATTTAAAAAAAATAAAATAATACTTTATTCCGAGTGTGCTTGATTTTCTCTTTGAAAGTCATCACATAACGGCATTGTAATACACGGTTCGGCTGCATTAAATATTACATATCTGCCGTAGTTCTGTATTTATAGAGCCCTGATGAGAAGACTTCTAGACAAACATGAGGAACTGAAAACGTGACGTGGATCATAAATATATCAGCCATTAAACAACATCTTACATTTATTTTCACACAATACGTCTCCTTGCAGTATCAACACTAATTCGGCTGACTTTTATATTTGATCCAATTGGTAGATAGGCTGTATTTACACCATAAAGGTGCACAGCTGATATATATATATATATATATTTAGATATTAATAGGATCCCTATAAAGTATATTCATTACTCGTTATTCTCTACTAATAGTTCACTAAAGACTGTATATAATTACTATTTTGCACATCCCTTTCCAGATTTCAAGATTTTCTAAGGTTTATTGACATATCATATAGGCCTACACAACTATGGTGTAGTTCTGCATTGAATGAAAAACTTGGGTCGCAGGTTCCTCAATAGCGCATTACAAGACATCGATCAATATTTGTGCGTACCTCCAGCAATGTTAACTATGTTGAAGCACTTATTTTAACTGATATTATACATAATGTATTATACTCTTATAAGATGTATGTAGATATTTCATCTCCGGCCTTGTCAGGTATTGAACAATCAATACATAAAGAACACAGAATTGTTAAATATAAAACACAGCATTTGTGTGATTATACTAAATGATTTACAAATAAACACCACTGCATAATGTACAACTGTAACACATGCTGATGTAACGCAAATGTTTCCAACCTGGGATCAATAAATTATATCTTATCTTAAGCTGATCGATGGCTACTGCCATATTTGCAAAATTTGCCTCTGAACCTTGACAAGTGCATGTTTCAGGCTTATCAATTAATGTAATGTAATGTAATGTTATCTATTAACAACAGGAGGGGTAAAAAACATAAGACCAGCTGTTAAATAAAGCTCTTCTGACCTTAGCTGGCATGTGTGCTGTATATATATATTAATGCTGCCCATTATGGGCACAAGCCATTTTCACCCATTTATTAATTATATGTTTTACATTTGAGTGTTTCCTATCCCCTAAACCTCCAGGGATGTACACAGTTTAATACTGGCAACTTCTTATTATGGGAAATACGAAAACGTCTTTTAAAACTACAACTCTCAGTAGAGACGAATAGCCAGCATGTGTAGTTCTGGGGACGGGGTGGGGGAGGGGGGACGCAGTGGACCCGTTCAAATCCAGTTTTGGACAGTCTGACGTGGTTCCATCCCATTTCAAGTGCTGTTCGAGAATCGGCGTAACCCTCGGAGCACACTCACCAATCACAGAGCTTGAGGACTATCACGGGGTTTGTCAAACAGAGCACATGGTGTAGTCCAAACGATAGCTGGGGATTCTGGGTAGTGTAGTGTCTTCTGCCATCCTTTACTCAGAAAAAATATTTGTTTCTCCGAATCGAAGGGGAAAAATACAAAAGCATTGCACACAATTTAAACCAATCAATGTTGTGTAATTAACAAGGATAATCTGGTGTTTTTTAGTCGATGAGTAGTGCAGATATCACTGTAAAATCAATCGACAGTAAGGGGAATACTTACTTCCGGGTGTACAATTCTCCGTTATCCAATGGGAATGGACGCTCACATTGCCTTTAAGGGCAGCCGACACAAACGAATGCCGTGCTTCCCTGAGCGTCAAATACCGCCGCAGATGGGAATACATTGCAATCAGTTGAACGCTATTTGCGTCCCTTTATGACGCTGAAGGAGCCTAGGAGCGTCACAACTGGACGCCACGGACACTGACCAAACGTCGTTATTGGACGCTTAGGGAGTGAGAGTGTGTTGACTCCACCTGTTGTTGCTGCAGCTACAGGATCTACCCCCCATGCATCAGGTACTCAAAAACCAATAGCTACACAGAGCTCAATAAGCCAATTTATATCAAAGGCAATGACCCCAGTTAGACAGAACATAGTGGATGAAGAATTGGCCAAAATGATCGCAAGTGATTTCCAACCATTTTCCATTGTGGAGGACAAGGGATTCCGAAGCTTCACACAGGCTCTCAATCCAATGTATGTTCCTCCAAGCAGGAAAACACTCTCTCAAAAAATAATTCCGAGACTGTATGATAGAGAACGTGCTTCACTGCAGGCCAGGGTTAAAGAAGCTACTGCAGTTTGCCTTACCACTGATTGCTGGACATCAAGAACCACCACCTCTTTCATGTCTGTTACATGTCACTTTATAGAACATTATAACACGGTGGCCTGTCTTCTGGACTGTTTTGAGTTTAGTGACAGACACACTTCAGAAAACTTGGCAGAGGAACTGCTAAGAGTGGCAAAAGAGTGGGACATTGAAAATAAAGTGGCTTGCTGTGTACAAAGGATGTATTGAATCATTTAAGTGATATATGTGTACACATATAAATAATTAGTCAAAACAGGGCTACATTCGATTGAATTATAAAAGGTATAATATGTGGTAAACTGAAGAGCCGTTTGGGAGCCGAAAGAGCCGGCTCTTCTTGGTGAGCCGAGCCAAATGAGCCGGCTCACCAAGAAGAGCCGGAATTCCCATCACTACCAGGCAGCACAGCAAACCATGGTGGCGACTAGGAGGCAGCACAGCAAACCAGGACAACACGGAGGAAAAGGCACAGACAAACTGCATGATATGCTATTCAATGTTTATTGAATTCCATGTATTTGCAATGGATGTTCCTAAAACAACACATTTAACATCATCATGCTGCTGCTGCTGCTGCTGCTGCTGCTGCTGCTGCTGCTAGTCCTTTGATAGTCACCTGTCGGTCTCCTGTCCTTTCTGAAAGCCATAAAGATGACATTAGTCATTTAGATAACTTGTGTCCTCAATTACCATGGGATTACTGAAACTACCATGAATTTAAGAAAATGGTAGAAATTAATCTAATCTGAATTTTAAAGCATTACTTTAGATCCCCTCTCTCTAAATATATCAATACACATTAGAAAGTGATGCTCCTGACTACCATACAAGTTTAAGAAGATAATATTGGTTTTAAAGAATTCAAAGCTATAAATAAACAGCAAAAGGCTCTTTAACCAAGGCACTGTTAGCCTAACATGTAAACTAGTTGTTCACACTAATCCTAATATTATCACTTAATATTAGCAAATTTTATTTTTTAAAACATATTGATGTAAATACATACACATATCGATTTGTTGTATAAATATTGCAAATCAAAACCTTTATTCACTAATAATTACCAAAAATCGTAGTTCTATCTCCTGTTATCAGTGCATTCACATTGCCCGCCATGAACTTCCGGGGAACGATCCTCGTCTACATGAACCACGTGACGATAACCGTTTTTGGACTTCCGTTGTCGTAACTCTTCTATCTATATGGATAGTTAGCTCGTTAGTTCAAATATAAACACCTGTGTCATGGAACACGATAATGTCATCGCTCCAACTGACATGCTCAGATTAGCAGACTTCAGATAAAGGATAATGGTCCTGCCCTCAACAGCTATACGTCAATTATGGGGTGTCATCATATGCCGTTTCCATGGAAACGCATCCCTCGCCATAAAACATGATGTCGCTATAACTCCTATGAAAATGTTTAAAAAGTGCTTAAACTTCACATTTTGTGCTAACAGTCCAGTCTTTTTACTTTCTTTTCTTCTCTCATCACACATTCAAGCCCCCAGTGTTCATGTATCATTTCAATCTAAATTCTTCACTTTCTTCTTATACATTACATTTCAGCATAGCAGTTTAGCGTCAGCTTTTCAGCATAAAGCATTCCCACTAGCAATTTCTTCAGGAATTACATTCTCTAGTTATCTTCTTCTTATTATTATTATTTCACCAAATAGTTTGGCTCTCAATAACTTCAGCATACTTTCAGCTACAGAAACCATTCAAATATCAAACTATTCAGCCTTTTCAGCACATAAACTTTATGTCAATAACCTGCTTAAAAAGCTGAGGGTTAGGCTAGGTTTCTTTTTCAGAAACAAGTCCTGTTTCTCGCTTGAGGCCAGGAAAAGGCTAGTCACTGACCTTTTTACCTGTGCTGGACTATGGTGATTTGTTGTATATTAATGCACCTGCCCATTGCCTGAACAAGTTAGATGCCACCTATCACAGCGCACTGAGATTTGTCACAAATTGTAAAGTACTTACACATCACTGTACCCTGTATGCCAAGGCAGGTGTGCCATCACTTACTGTACGGACCCGTTCAAATCCAGTTTTGGACAGTCTGCCGTGGTTCCATCCCATTTCAAGTGCTGTTCGACGCTCAGCGTAACTCTCGGAGCACACTCTCCAATCACAGAGCTTGAGGACTATCACAGGGTTTGTCAAATAGAGCACATGGTGTAGTCCAAACGATAGCTGGGGATTCTGGGTAGTGTAGTGTCTTCTGCCATCCTTTACTCAGAAAAAATATTTGTTTCTCCGAATCGAAGGGGAAAAATACAAAAGCATTGAACACAGTTTAAACCAATCAATGTTGTGTAATTAACAAGGATAATCTGGTGTTTTTTAGTCGATGAGTAGTGCAGATATCACTGTAAAATTAATCGACAGTAAGAGGAATACTTACTTCCGGGTGTACAATTCTCCGTTATCCAATGGGAATGGACGCTCACATTGCCTTTAAGGGCAGCCGACACAAACGAATGCCGTGCTTCCATGAGCGTCAAATCCCGCCGCAGATGGGAATACATTGCAATCAGTTGAAAGCTATTTGCGTCCCTTTATGACGCTGAAGGAGCCTAGGAGCGTCACAACTGGACGCCACGGACACTGACCAAACGTCGCTCCTGGACGCTTAGGGAGTGAGAGTGTGTTGGATAACTACAGCTCAGGGGCCTCATTTATAACGCCGTGCGTAGGATTCACGTGGGAAGGTTGCTTACGTAGTAGAAATCCAAAAAATAGGTACAGAAATCTTCCGACATTTTCCGATTCACCAAACATTGCGTACCGGCGAGGAAAGTGCGTACAGCACTTCCTACGCCGGTTTCCCTTTATAAATCACAATCAACTCGAAATGCGTGCAGCTTTTGCGGGCTTCACGTAACGCCCATATTTGCCTATAAATAGTAAAAGAAACGCCCATTCATTCATTCATTTTGACTGACTTTATGAAGAAGATAGCAGGAAATGACGACAGAACAGCTAAAAAAGACATCTCACACCGTGCAAGATTTTGGTTATTTTGGGGAGGTTGAGATAAATCATATTGTTTGGTGGTTGCAGTTTGAACCAGAGTAGCAGCATGGAGGTCGGATCGTCACCAAAATAAATAAATAAGTGGTCCGAAAAAGGTTAATGACAAAATAAATACACATAGCCTTCCTCAGGCAGTGTGTTTGTACCGGGGACAGGAGACACCCCCTTGATGAGAAACTGTAAGAAATTATCGGGGAATCCCTCCGGAGTGGAGTCATGACGACTGGATCTGAATTATTTGTTTGTATTTGGTGGTTTGTGTTCCAGCTGTCGATTAGCTGTGTGCAGCGTCTCCGCTGCAGCCTGTGCATCTCAACCCCCCCTCCCGGCAGCAACTCTATATCCACCAGTTAAAGGAAATACATACAACTAATGTGTTGCGTTAGGCTTAGTTTACATATATCCTGTGTTTTACGAGCGACTTATCAAGTCTTGGCAAACGGCATAAAACACGATTAAACATGATAGTAGGCCCAGTGGCGGCTGGTGGAACATATTTTTGGTGGGGCTGTTGATATAGTGAGTAAAAAAAAATGTTGGGGGAGAAATGACCCCTTAAATTAGGACTTCTGGTGATGTAATGGCGCGTTTCCAGTGCAGCACGGAGCTCGCTTTACTGCTGCGTTCAGACCGGACGCGATGCGAATATTCGCTTCGCTCTAAACGCTCCTATCGCATCGCTCCTATCGCATCGCTCTAGTCGCTCGAGTTTCACCGTGGCTGCCAGCTGTGTTTACTCACATCATTCAAACAAGACGCGCTCGGGAGCTATAACTAAAACAAAATGAACATATTTTACCGTGATTAAATTGTAAAACACGTTTCTAAATGATGCCGACGTAACAACATACTGATACCGGTTAGTAAAAATCATGAATTAATGCTTTGACAAGTCTGCAGACAGACGGCAGGCGAAAAACCTTTTAGAATGCTTGTTTTCTGAATGGAGCTTGGCTAAGCTAACGTTATATATGCTCCGACCATCCACACTCACAACAACGGTCTATACACATAAATAAACCAGCGACTGTATTCTCCATGACACAGACAGTCTGTGGTTTGTACTTGTTTAACTTTTGTCTAGTTTCTGAACAGATCGTATCTGTCCCCGGCTGTTTGAAGAGCAAGCATGGGAAACAAAAGACAGCATTTACCTGTTTGCATCCAGCTAGCCATGCCTTTCTGGTGTACCAGCTACGAAGCCTCGTTGATACGTTTTGTCTTTTTCACGAGCTTGCTGCGATATATACAAATCGGGTTGTTCCGGTCTTTAAGCAACAGTTTATCTCCCAAACTTCTCCTTTCGAAAGGATTGGAGATTAGCTCTTGAACGGAATTGGGCGGGGACCGAGGTCCGGCGACTCCACCTGCACACGAAGCCATTCTCATCCAACTCATCCAACACCTTGGTCACTCACGAGTCTAAAAAACAACTCACGTCAACGCACGTAAGCAACGTGGGCGCCAACGTGAGCGCCCTCGTGACCAAAATATTTGACGGCGCTGATTGGCTGAAATTATGTTTCGGCGGCACAGTTTACTATTGAGACTTTTGCAACGTGCTGGTTGCTGCTGTTTGGCTCGGGGGCTCCTTGCACGGCGCCTGGTAATGATAAACTAATGCCACGGGCAAGGCCAGGCAGGAAACATGTGACTTATCAGTAACTTTAGACATCGTAACACAATTTTAAACGAGATTTTATTGTAGATTATACATGTTACTGATACCAATTGTATGATATTTACCTTGTTCAATAGAAATATAAAATATATATATTTTAAAAAAAATTTTAATTTAATATTTAAAACAAAAAAAAAATGGTTGTATGTGGGAAGAGGTGGGGCGGTGCCCCTAGCGCCCCTATGGGCCGGCCGCCACTGAAAGGCCTATATAAAACCATGCTCAATGCAAAACGGCGTCAGTTTAGACTTAGATTTAGAATTCTGTCCTCCTGCTTACCGCATCATTTATGAGAAAACATTTCATAATATTAACACACGTAAACAGGTGTTTGATAACGTTGTCACCATGGTAACCTTTGATCTCAGAGGCCTGTACGACTGTTTCGCTTAGCGGGCTAACTTCAGGGAAAACTCGGGGTTTCCGGTCCTACGACGCTGCTAACCTGGTCCGGAGCAGGTTAGGTTGCAGGCTAAGAGATCAAGTCAGTGAAAGCACCGCCTGCTGACCAATCAGAGCTCAGTGTGCGGAGTTTAAAGCGATCAAGTCATATTACAGGAGAAAGGAAATACAGTTTAAACTGCCGTTGCAGGAAAGACTGTGTGAACGTGAAAATTAATAGAATATCACCTCCCATCTTCAGAGCATTCTGACTATTATAACATTAGCGTTAAGAAAGCTTACTTAAAGGACACCTATCATGCTATATTTGAACAATATATTGTAGGGCCATACCTATATAAAGTATATAAATATTTTTTTTCAAAATACCAAACAGATCCTGCATTTTAGCCATGTCTCATTTCGCTCTATTTTCCCTTTCCAGCGCTGTTTTTGCAGGGGGCTGATTCTGTGAGCTGCAGCTGACCACGCCCCCCTGCAGGAGAGGGGAGCGTGCTCTGAGATCAGCTGCTAGGCTGCTGGGAGAAGAGGGGGAGAAAAAGAGATCTCCGTCCACCGTGTTTTATTCTTAAGAAGAGAAGTAATGGGGCAGAAACCCTCCTTTTTACGCAGTGGTCCAGACATAGACATCAAACGGCGACACATATTCAGTTGCCAGTTACCTTTGGCATTAGGGCAGGGATATCTAGATACTTTCCAAGGTTTGACATAATGAATTGTGCTACTTTTAAAGCAAGCAACGATGTTTTCAAATCTGTAATCAAAAAGCTCCTCAAAAACACTATTGAAGCAGTTCCTGCCGTTGCTACGTTAGTTCAAACAGTAACAACGGACTATTTTTCTTAGCGGATGCATGTCAATTTAAATCAATACATACATTTATTTTTTAAATCAATAAAATCATTTTCTAAATCCATAAAAGCATTTCAATTAATATTGGGAGTCGTATCGTTACTTTGTTGAGAATGTGGCCATGTAATAAGCGGGATAATGTGCACATTGCATAATGTGCCTTCATGCCGATCTAGATCCCTCCTCTTCGCGTCGGGCTCCTGATCAGCCTGTCGGTATTATTTTCCCCATAATGACCGCGTCGCTGCACATTATCCCTTACATATGATTATATAGAGTCATTATTCATTTGTTTTAAAGCAGGAGGCGCAAAAGCTTGCCTCGGGGAGGGAGAAAAAGAGCCACAGCGGAGAATAAACAGAAGGGCAACCATGCAAGGGAAGTCTTCTTCGCTGCTTTTGTGGCAGACTACAGCGCCACTTACAGGCCTGGCATATGTACTACAGCGTCTCCTTCCGGGGGAGCTCCATGGGACCTTATTTCGAAAAAATTATGTATTGAAGTCAATGGAGAGAGAAAGATTATCTTTCGATCCCATTTGAATTTTGCCACGAATTACACATATGATGTTTGTCAATTTAAAAGATAATTTTGCAAGTAAAAAAATATAAAATGTGTCGTAAAACTGTGAAGTAACACATTTGTTTGTGTGAAACGCTTAATGAACTACATCTCTGGTCTCGCAGACTCTCACAACAACACACGTCACCAAGATGGCCGTCTGTCTTGTCAACATAACGATTGACTACCCTCACTATCACCACAATGAAACACGTCCAGAAGAATGTCATGCAAAGCTGCCTGCCTGCCTGCCTTCCTTTGATTCTCTCTGTCTCACGTCACGTTCACAGTGAAAAGTCCCCAAACTCGCGCCGAGTAAATTGCAGACAGACAGCAGAACTTCTAGGATTAATTGTATATTTCGGATGGATAGATTTGTTCTTAAATGCCCTCGCATTGAGGTACAAGTCGAACAGGTGCCAGAGTCACACGACCCACCTGAAGAGTGAATAGTGAGTTTTGAATATATTTTGTAATAATGGGTCATTTGAAAAAGTGTTTTGTATGACAATAGAGACACAGGCCACCTGTTGTGTGCTGTGTCTGTTTCTCTCTGTTTACCTGTGTCTGTGTCTCTCTCTCTGTCTCTCTCCCTCACTCTCCCTCTCTCTCTCTCTCTCTCTCCCCGTGTCAATTATATATGCCAACTTTTCTTGTTTCTGCCGCTGCATAGCATGTTGTAACAACGTGGAATTAGCAGAATAGGCTATTGTATTGTTTAACTCACACCTGTTTCTCTCGATGTAATCTAGCTAATAAAAGCCTCACGCGTGGCGTTTCACTGTCAAGGGGGGCGATATAGCGTGTATGTAATTATATTACAAATACTGATTTGAGCCCCACCACTGTATGGGTTAGCCCTACTATAGATTACCCAACAAAAATACTCTGGCGCCGCCACTGCATATAGATAGATTCTATATGGCGCTGATCTTAGCTATCTCTTAGTAGAGGAAAACAATTGTGACAAAGGGTTAGCAGCATTTGTTAGCGCTTTTACAGGTGCTCAAAGACGCTTTACAGATATAGTGAAGGGAAAAGAAAAGGAAGGAACAACAAATAAATATATAGTTAAAGGTAAAGTCAAATAATTAAAAAAAATAATCACACATTACATCACATAAGTTGATGTAATTACCAACATTATTACGTCAACACAACTTATAAATTAATGTTTGCAACTTAAAATGTTTATCTAAATCAATTAACTCACATTTTTATCTTGCAACCATGCATTTAATTAAGTGGAGGTGAAAGGTCGCCTGAATTCGTTTTTAGAGTGTAGTTGTGATTTAGCTATTTTAAAGTCAATCACTTCAACGTTATTCTTCTGTGCCTCCATTGTTTTGTCACTCCCCTCACCGTACTGTATGTGCTTGGGAAGTAGATTACAGCACATTGGCCTCGAATGCTACTACATTGTGTTACAACCCGGCTCGTGGGCTGTAACATAAAGCAGGGAGGCGAGACGAGAGGTAAGTATAATATAGTTTATTAGTTTAAACACCACAAACTAAAACACCAGCATCAGGTCCCCGAAGCTGGCGCAGAGAGAGTGCACATAGAAACGTAACCGGCTGGGCTCCTCCTATATCCTGTTTCAAGAGGTGTAGCTCATCCGGCAGGTGCGCCTCATCAAACCAATAGAGTCTGGCTGCAGACCGCAGCAAGGAGGCGGATCGTATAAGGGCAGATCGTATAGGGGCGTTTCCTAAAGGGTTATGAACCCCGCCCCCACGTATTTCTTAAAGGTATAGGACGCTCTCTGTTTCTCATTTATTTTAATGCTTTGAATTAATCATAAACGAACTTTGAAAAATAATAATTATAATTAATTTGCATAAAGAATGAAGAGTATACAACCCACAGAGAAGACAAATTCATAAATTGTAGGCATATCATTTATCACTGTTTGTGCAGTGGTAGTAATTATTATTCAAATCAATCAACTACGTTTTATGGAAGATATTGCTGTATATCATTTAACAACATGAGTAGAGGTTTCTGTACACCTAAAATACTGAAGTTTAAGTTACTGTCCTGATGTGTATCATTCATTTGTTCATGTTGTGTCTGGTGGTAAGATTAATAAAAAAATAAAAAATATATACAGTACATACAAAGAGGAAAGTCTTTATTAAACAAACATTTTATTCTTGGAAGGTGCCTCCAGCATCATAGAAACAGTCAATGCTGCAGAATCCTGCCAGCTCATCTTTTCTGATGATACCATAACTAATGTTACATAATTATAGAAGACACATCCGAAGTGTTATTTTTACATATTGATTAGCAGCCGACATTTACTGAAAGGATGCGTCCGTCTCTCGTCTGGTTCATTACAACTAGTAGTTACAAACTGTTACAGTTACAACCTTAATCAGTACCGCACATCTTATTACTCAATTCAACCAACCAAGCTAGCCATGTTGTCTATCCGAATCCATACCATAGTATTTGATTAAGTTACAGTATGTAGGGCAGCCCTACTTATATTTCCAAGATAATACAAGAGTACACTAGCATCATGCTAAGTGCTGGTTAGCATCACAGCATATACGCTAACCTTAGGTCAATTAGATGATCAGCTTTGGTAACACAAATCAGTATTGTTACCGAGCCTGATAATCTATTGACCTATCAAAGCTTAACGTTATTACAACAGTAGAGTAGGCCTGGTTGCAAACGGGACTATAGGCCAACATGTTTATAGCATCATGCTAAGTTAGCATTTAATACCACAAACATTTTTACCACATACAACTATTATTTACTTTATTAACGCTTAACGAGGTTGGACAGTCGATGTTGTACTTTGATAACGAGACAATTGTGTGTTAAGAAAAATGACATTACAATAAATATAAACATGCATCTCTGGAAAATACTATTACCGCTGTTTCAACTTGTTGTTCGGCCATCGTGAAAGAACGAATGACTTATTCTTAATTTACTTTGGAGAGGAGCATTTCCTGCTGCGTCTCGCGGAGCCGATTGCTCTTCCCCAAAGCACCTTCCTTCATTTACAACCAAACCCCCCCACAGAGTATGGCCCCCCCTCAGATTTTTCAGAAGTCCCGGCTACATTATGGGCAAAACACAAGAATCATGTGGGTTTTGTTGCCTCAGCGCCTCCACATCGAGTAACACTTAAAGCCAACGCCAGATTGCCAGCTATCAGACAGTACAATTTGCCCCATAGAGCCATTTTGGGGATTGAAGGAGTAATCCAATCTTTGCTTGATCAGGGCGTGTTAATTTACACAACTAGTCCCTGTAATACTCCAATTCTACCCATACCTAAACACAATCGCCCTGATGAGTGGCGCTTTGTCCAAGATTTGCAAGCTATTAATGCTATTGTCGTTCCGACAGCTCCTATAGTGCCGGACACCAATTCGATTTTAGCTTCTCTGCCCCCGGACTCTAAGTACTACACAGTGATTGATTTATGTTCAGCATTTTTCTCTGTTCCTCTGCATCCAGACAGCCAGTATCTGTTTGCATTTACTTTTAAAGGTAAACAAATCACATACACGCGCCTCCCACAGGGGTTTGTTGAATCTCCGACAGTGTATGCAGCAGCTGTGAGGAGAGATCTGGACACTTTGGTCCTGACAGGAGGTAGTACCTTGCTTCAGTACGCAGATGACCTGTTGTTAGCTTCTCCCAATAAAGACGCCTGTCGCATCGACTCCATTCTGCTCATGAAAAGACTTTTTGAATGCGGACACAGAGCATCCCTGGCCAAGTTGCAATACTGCCAGACTGAGGTCACGTATTTGGGTCACATTCTGAGGGATGGACACCGTCTCCTCTCGCCAGCAAGGATTTGTCTGTTGAACAAAGTACCACCACCTCGCACAAAGAAGGACATGCTTTCCTTCTTGGGCATGGCAAATTATTGCAGACACTGGATTTTTGAGTATGCTGCGATGGATTCTGTCCTGCGTGCTGCCACTCTGCAGGCTGCCCCTAACATTGTTCAATGGTCTGAGGACATGCACACAGCTTTTCAGGACTTAAAGCAGGCCCTCACATCTGCTCCTGCCCTGGGGCTCCCTGACTACCATCAACCTTTTCATCTACACGTCCATGAGAAGGGGGGCTTTGCAACAGGCATCTTGGTGCAGAAGCATGGCTCTAATTTCCGGCCTGTTGCATACTACTCATCTCGACTCTCCCCTGTGGTGCTTGGTATGCCTTCATGCCTGCGGGCTGTGGCTGCAGTTGCGATAGTTGTAAAACAATCCTCTCCCATTGTACTGGCCAGTGACTGTGTAGTACATGTCCCACATGCAGTTTTGCATATTCTGAACACCTCTGCTACTCAGCATATGACGGCAGCAAGGCGATCTGGTTATGAAGCGGTAATTCTTTCAAGTCCACACATCACTCTTAAACGTTCCCCCCCCCTAACCCCAGCAACACTGGTGCCAATTCCAGATTTTGAAATAACACATGACTGCGTCACAACGATTGACATGTCTTCCTCCCCCAGAGCTGATATGTTGCAAACTCCTATCCCTAATTCAGATATGATTCTATACACAGACGGGTCTGCGAGCAGGCCGTCTGACACAGTACACTTAGCAGGCTACGCTGTTGTGAATGACTGGGAAGTTTTAGAAAGCCGGGCCTTGCCAAATGGCACGTCAGCTCAGGCTGCAGAGTTGTATGCTCTGCTCAGGGCGTGTATTTTGGCTCAAGGTAGAGTTGCAACCATTTTCACAGACTCCAGGTATGCATTTGGTGTGTGCCATGATTTTGGTGTCTTGTGGAAAATGCGCGGTTTCTTAACATCGGCTGGTAAGCCTATTCAACATCATGCGTTAGTAGCTGAGCTATTAGACGCTATCCTGCTCCCTGCACAGCTAGCAGTAGTTAAATGTGCTGCTCACACAAATTCTAATGATCCTATTTCGCGTGGAAATGCGTTAGCCGACACCGCGGCTAAACAAGCAGCAGTTTCCTCCTCTTCTATGGTGCTCCAATGCCCCTCGACACAACCCGCAGAAACCATTTGTTTGCCTTCCTTTAATGATGTCGCGGACATGCAAGCCCGCGCTGATGTTAGGGAGAAAGATTTATGGCTAAGACGAGGTTGTACACTTGACGCTGAGTCCAGCTTGTGGCTCCACCCAGACGGCCGGATGGTCTGTCCCCGTTCATTCCTCCATGTTTTGGCACATGTTGCACATGGCAAATCACATGTAGGAAAAGGAGGGATGAATGGGATTATAAAGTCACAATGGTTTGCTCCAGGCATTACACTAGCTACACAGACCCTTGTAGATAGATGCATGATATGCCAGCAGACAAGAAGAAGAAAAGGTCCAGTTCAGCATGAACATTTACCGCCCCCCTCGGGGCCCTTTGTAAATATGCAAATTGACTTTTCGCACATGCCACCATGCCAAGGATTCAAATATATTTTGGTAATAGTGTGCCAGTTCTCCAAATGGGTAGAGGCCTACCCTACCAGAAAAGAAGACGCCAGAACAGTTGTAAAGTGTCTTCTCAAAGATGTTGTCCCTAGATTTGGTGTTCCAGCAGGGATTAACAGTGACAGAGGTCCAGTATTCATTTCTAAGATAACCCAGAGTCTAGCTACAGTGTTAGGGTTCAAATGGCAATTGCATGTTCCCTATCATCCACAGAGCTCAGGTCAGGTTGAGAGAATGAACTTGACTATAAAGGAAAAACTCACTAAAACAATGTTGACCACAGGACTAAAATGGGTAGACGCGCTGCCGCTAGTTCTGTGCTCAATCAGAAACTCACCAAATGCAACGACAGGGCTCAGCCCACACGAAGTATTGATGGGAAGGCCAATGTTCACAGGATCTAGTCCTCCAGTAATGCCCCACAGACTCACTCTTTTGTGGACAGAGGATTACATGACTAACTATGTCAAATATCTAACTGACATGTTGAGAAAGTTTCACAGGCAGGTGGCTGACAGGCTCCCCCAGCCTGGTGAGGAGCCCACCCACCCTTTTCAGATTGGTGATAATGTACTAATCAAATCGCTTGAAAAAGATTCTTTGTCTCCCAGGTGGAAAGGTCCTTTCCAGGTATTAATAGTGACCAGAACAGCCCTGAGAGTACAAGGTAGAGCAGAGTGGATTCACGCTTCAAGATGTCGTCTCTCTCCTCTACCGGATGCTGGCGTGTGAAGGCAGTCACCATCATCGTCATTCTGGGTTTACTGTACCTGGCCAAGAACGCCCTGCTAGATGAAGCTGTGAAAATCCCAACGACAGGTGGCGAGGGACCTCGCCCGTCTGAGGGAGAAAATAAGGTGCTCTTATCTAAGAGCGCAGACGACTTGACCACTCAGGGTCCAGACCCTGAGGGCAAAACAACACCAACGGGCAAAGAAGTGCCTAGCGACAAGGACAGGTTGTATCCAAACACCACACAGACATTCAGTATGGTGCAAGAGACACAAAGAGAGAGAAAAGGAGGGAGAATAAGGAGGATTGTCTCCCTCCCTGATCATAAGTCAGAGACTATTGCCTTTAACTGCCCAAGTTCAATATGTGACTCATCTAACTGTATTATTGTGTTTCCTGTGTCCTCAGTTTACCCAACATGGGAGATATATCCAAAAAGCCAGTACGCTTGGTTCAGGTTCGCACCAGAGGGGGTAAGGATGGCTCTTAACACCATCGAATAAATGCCCCCAGAACTGTGGTGTAGCACGATAGAACGGTTCGAGGCACTGATAAGGAAGGAGGTAAAATGTACAGTGCGGAAGCCAGATTACCGCGTTCCCAATCTAGGTGATACTGCATGCACATTTACTGGACCAAATAGCAAAACAAATGTTCCATCTACTCCACTTAAACAATCAGGAGGCGAGGTAGATTCTTCAAAAAAGGCCTTAATTACTCCTTTTAAACAAACTAAAACTAATTCTGCAGTAAGTTTAATGTTAGACTACGCACATGAACGTAATGTTAGCAACTGTTGGTTGTGCCAAAATATGCCAGAATCAATGCATTCTCCTATGTTTAGCCCAATTCCTTTCACAAAAGCTGATTACGGTTTAGTAAACTGGAATGACATAGCATCTAGAATTAGCGATGAGGCTGAGGATTGTTATACTCCTTCCTACCCCATAGACTCTGAAAAACCTTTACAGTACAAGGGCTTAGTCTCTCTCATTGTTGATACAGTAAATAAAGATTACCTGCCTGACGGTTTCAAACGTTTGATGTTTTTAAAACTAATATATATGAAGAAATACGTTAACCTAGCTTTTGAATATAGATTCCAGTTAGCTCTAGCTCAGACTAATTGTTCGGCTAACTTTACAAGTCCAACATGTACAATGCAACCACACACACCCGCTTTGTTAGTTGAAGCTTTGGTAACAGTTGTGCCCTGGTTTGGCTCTAGAACAGTGGACTCCGTTGAGGTTAAAATACATGACTGTACGCAGCCAATACCCTTAGGCAAGCCCCCTACACGTGACTGCTCAGTATATGTTCCCCCAATTGTTGTGCATGAATGGAAGAATGTGTCCATCTGTTTCCAGAATGCAGTAGGATATCACACCTCTCCTGATTTGGGACACAGCGACTGTAACGCCATAGTGAGAGTACATATAGCCAGAATTCCCCTCCCACAGAGAGTTTACTTAGTTTGTGGGGACCGGGCCTATGGCTGTGTGCCATATGATGTTTTTTATGGTACCTGTTATCTAGCCTACCTAATCCCTTTAATCCGTAAAGTAGAGGCTACTGAGATTAAAGCAATACTTCCCTCTCTACACAGGAACAGCAGGTCTATTACATAAGGACAACAGATAGCTAGCCTATTCTTGCCTTGGTACGGTATTTATGTTACTCAGCAGGAAATTGTCGCATTGTCTAAAGTGGTAGAACATCATTTAAATGTATCCACCACAGCGATGTTAGCTGAACACAAAGAATTGCAGGAAGTTAGGACAGTAGCACTACAGAATCGTATGGCGCTTGACCTCCTCTTAGCTGCCCAAGGAGGAACATGCAAGGTGATAGGAAGTGAGTGCTGTTCTTTCATATCTGATGCCACACCTGAAGTTATGGACATGGCTCATGATACTGCCAGGGGAATAAAATAATTGCATGAAACTCATGGGTTTACATTTGGGGAATTAAGTGGAACTTTTGGATCTTGGGGAGCGGGGCTGGTTAAATTTGTTGTTACTGTTTCAGTGTTTATCTTGGTTGTGCTGATCCTAGTGATCTGTTTGATCACTGTGGTTAAATTAGCCATACGAAGGGTTGCCAAGACTGCCCTCCAGGCCCCACAAAGGCTAGTTGGACATTCGACTGTAATGGACACAGTATTAATGTACAATGCCGAGCTTCCGGACCCCTGGGTCTCCATCGTGATCTCCGACCCGTGGGTACCTCCATTCAGCGATTGAGATGTTGTTTAAAGTTGATATTCTGAATAAAGAACAGATATTTTGATAATTGATTACAGTTGATACACTGGATTAAAGGACAAATGTCAGATTTTTTCCTTTTCAGGTTGTTATACAAATAAAATGTCTGATTTTCCTTTTCAGATTTTGAACAAATGTATTTGAATGAAATAAATGTATTACTAAGTGCCTTACTCTTGAATAAAGCGTAATGAAGTAAACGTAAAGTAATGTTAAAGATTGAGGACACTGTAACTTTACAGATTACAGATTGATCGATTCATCACTGTGAATTTATACCCTAACTAGGAACCTTAGCTGGATCTCTCATGATTCTGATTTATACCTCAATTGGATTTCTCATAATCCTAAATTATACCTCAATTGATTTCTTATAATCCTAAATTCTAATTGTGTTTTTAATAAGTAATTGCCTTAAAGTAAATCTTTGAGATGTAAGCTGATTTAGAATTTGTGTTTGATGAATGAGATTAACTGAGTGATAAATGATAAAAGATCTTATTTTTGAAACATATATTTTGCTATAATATTTTGTATCCCATGTGTTTATTATTGTGCCTTTTGACAAAAGATGCCAAGCACTGAAGAGAGATGATTTTTATTATGATTGACTGTGTTCAATCATGGTGATTGAAATGTTTTCAATCTTGTTCTACTTTTTAATGTAATGAATGTATCTGAGCCCACCCAACTCTGAAGACGCCTATTGATTTTAAGTATTGACTGAAATATTCTTAGACTAATGTTAATTGGTTATCAATAGATTGATAAAAGAGTGAATCTGTAAGAGAATATTTTAATCTGATCTGTTTATAGAGTCTCTTATAGTTTTTTAGAATCTGTGATACTGCAAACATCTGCTTGTAGTCACTCAAAGACTCCTCTATAAATTGAGGTCACAGGTCAAACGCTTCTCCTATATCCGTGGGGGAGGTTTGATACCTAGCTGCATCTCTTTGAGACAAGGAGATTATTGTCTCGCATTTAATAACTAATTAGGTATACGCGGGCTTTCTGTGGGCCGGCCTCTCCTCGTGTAGCAGCGATGTTTGTGGCTTTGGGGGCAGAGATAAGCAAGGTGGACCACGGGACGGTGGGAAACTAAGATGATCTCCCGGCCGTATGTAATTAATGTACTGTGATCAATAAACTCAGTGCTTTGGCTAATCGACGTTCGAGACTCCTTCATTCTACCTCAACATTGCAATAACAGAAGTTTACCTTCACAATTACACCAGGTGCTCTAATCACCCAGTGCCCAAAACATGCCTTCAAAATAAAAGCATAGAAAGTACTTTAACTTATGAGACTAACTAAGAATACATTTACAATAAACACTATAAAACAGCAAGAAAATAAATGTTAAACTATTAAATAATATAAAGAGATATATAGCTCCAACATTCCGGCCCCTAATTGTGGCCAGTGTAAACACACAATTACTTAAATATATATGGAGCTATACTCTATCTTTATCCTATCCATACAACATACAAATAATCATCTGCATAGTTTTCAGGCAACAGCCTCCTGGAAAAGAAATGGAGAGAAAGAAAAATAGTCTAAAGAAACAAAGAATAAATGTTCATGATGCCACGCTGCTGCATCCAGGAGCAGGCGGATCTTCAAACAGGTCTCTGACACTGGTCTTCATTTGGGGCTCACAGAGCTGACCAATCCTTTTCTGTCCGTCCTTCCCTTCATCCAGGGTCCACTTGTATTTGCAATGAAGAACATATCTCCCGTTGGAAATTATTTTCTGAGCCTTTTCCACTCGCTCTGTCATCCAAATCCTCTTCATAAGGAGGCTCCTCTGTGTCTCCATCACTGTTCACACCATCTATCTTGAGGTTGGAAAGCATTTCTTCAACCTGTGTTTCGGTCTGATGTTTATGACTTTGTTGACTCTCTGCTGTCTTGGAGCTGGTCTCCTCTTTGTGGTTTCTTCCCTGCTCCTCACTCTGTTGAGCAGGAAAGCAGTGCTTTTCCCATTGCACTGCTGATGTTTTTTCTTTTGAATCATGATGAATGCGAAGTTTGATGAGCATCTTCTCTTGTTGTTCCACTGCAAGCTGGGAGGTTAATACAACAGGGCAGCCAGAGCTGAACCCATTGTCCTGTCCACCGGCCCCAGTATGAACACTTGTCTCTGACTGTCCAGGTGAAACATGTGCTTTGTTGAAGGATGTGCCTGTATCCTCATCTTCAATGTGAAGGGCTGACCGTTGCTTCTGGTGACACACACTGCACTTCAAATATCTCCAATAGTCTTTGATTATGTGACCAGCAGGGCAAACACAACTAGATCCATCCACCTTTATGGAATCAATCAATCAATCAATCAATGTTTATTTATATAGCCCAATATCACAAATGTTACATTTGTCTCAGTGGACTTTACAGTTTGTACAAAATATCAGTATGACAATACGACACCCTCTGTCCTTAGACCCTCACATCGTACAAGGAAAAACTTCCGAAGAAAACCCACAGTTTAAAGGGAAAAATGGGAGAAACCTCAGGGAGAGCAACAGAGGAGGGATCCCTCTCCCAGGACGGACAGACGTGCAATAGATGCCGTGTGTAAATTGAAAAGATAATACATTTGCAACATAGGTAGTCCAAATGTTTGGAAATGCATGTGTGTACAACAGGAAGACGAATCCACGAGGATATCCATCCAGGACCTATGATCCAGGACCACAGCCACGACTCAAGATCTAGGGCTCGCAATCCAGGACAGAGGAGCGCAGGATCATCCATGACTCCGGATCCCGGCGTATATAGACACCAAAAATAAAGACATTTGGGGAAGCTGGGTTAATCGGAACATGAGAGTACACAGGTATAGACAGAGAGAAGGAAGAAGTAAGATGTCCCCCGACAAACTAAGCCTATATCAGCAAAACTAGGGGCTGAATCTAATCAGCCCTAACTATAAGCTTTATCAAAAAGGAAGGTCTTAAGCGCACTCTTAAAAACGGATAGGGTGTCTGCCGCCCGAACACAAACTGGAAGCTGATTCCACAAATGTGGAGCTTGATAAGAAAAGGCTCTGGCTCCCATTGTACTTTTAGAGACTCTAGGAACAACCAACAACCCTGCATTCTTGGAACGCAATGCCCTAGTAGGACAGTAGGGTATAATGAGTTCTTTAAGGTAAAATGGCGCCTGCCCATTAAGGGCTTTGTAGGCGAGAAGAAGAATTTTAAATTATATCCTGTGTTCTATAGGGAGCCAGTGTAAGGCAGCCAGAACAGGAGTAATGTGGTCCCTTTTCCTAACTCTGGTTAGTACACGAGCCGCAACATTTTGAATCAGCTGAAGCGACTTGACTGACTTCTTGGTACACCCTGATAATAAAGAGTTACAATAATCCAGCCTTGAAGTAACAAATGCATGGACTAGTTTCTCTGCATCGTTTTGAGGCAAGATATGCCTGATTTTTGCAATGTTACGTAGATGGAAGTAGGCGGTCCTTGAAATTGATTTTATGTGGGCGTTAAAGGATAAATCCTGATCAAATATAACACCAAGATTCCTTACAGTCTCACTGGAGGCCAAATTAATGCCATCCATAGTTAGTATATCCTTAGATAATTTGTTTCGTAGATTCTTCGGGCCAAGTACAATAACTTCAGTTTTGGTCGTGTTTAACATCAAAAGTTTAAGGTCATCCACGTTTTTAAGTCCTTAAGGCAGTCTTGAATTTTATTTAGATGATTAATTTCATCAGGCTTGATTGATAAATATAGTTGAGTATCATCCGCATAACAATGAAAGTTTACAGAATGATTCCTTATAATATTGCCTAACGGAAGCATATATAATGTGAACAAAATAGGTCCGAGCACTGAGCCCTGTGGCACTCCATGGCTAACTTTGGTTTGCGTGGAAGATTCATCATTGACACGTACAAACTGAGAGCGTTCAGATAGATAGGACCTAAACCAGTCTAAAGCAGTTCCCTGTATGCCAACTAAGTGCTCTAGTCTTTGCAATAAGATATCATAGTCGATAGTATCAAATGCAGCACTGAGATCGAGCAAAACAAGAATAGAGACACGTCCCTTGTCAGAGGCTATTAGAATGTCATTTGTGACTTTAACCAGAGCTGTCTCTGTGCTATGATGTGTTCTAAAGCCAGACTGAAAAGCTTCAAATAAATCATTGTTTTTTAAGTAATCACACAACTGTTTTGCGACCGCTTTCTCAACAATTTTTGAGAGGAACGGAAGATTGGAAATAGATTGGAATTTGTTTCGTCATTATGTATTTTCATATTGAAGCTTGAACATGTATCCTGTGAGTGATGGTTGTGTTGGAGATAAAAACAGTTCTAGTTTGGGGCAGAAGGAAACTTTATCTTTTCAGATTTCTGTTTGTTACCTTTTTCAACAGATCCTTTGGATTCACGCCTCGAGTGGATTTTCAGTATGTCAAGTTTGGCATTGAGTGCAGTCAGTTTTAGGTCAAAAGCAAGTTTTTCCTTTTATTTTCTAATCACCTCCTCTTGGATCTCCAATGCATGCTTCCTCTTCAATGCAGCCATGCGTTCTTTAAGGACTGCTAAATCATCTTCAGCTTTGATTATTGCAGATGATCTGTATGATAATCAGTCTAAAAACTTGCTTTTGGATGAAAAACCGGAGGAAAAGTTTGTGAAGGAGCAGCGGCATCCAGACAAAGAAACAATGACTCCAGCACTCCAATAGTGAGGCCGTATTCCAGCCACTGGAGAAAATGTTCACATTGCCGTGCCGTTGTGGAAGTCCGTCCAGGGCCCGGTGTGTCTTTTAAAGTGAAATCCAATACTCCACTTCAAACGCGGGCAATCCAAAAATCCATAAAAAAGAACTTCAAAAAACAAGTCCGCTTTGACGGCAGGGTTTTTTACTTTGTAGCGGCCAAAATCATATAGAACTAAAACAGATAGTTAGATAGCCGCTGAGGCACTAGTTAGCGGATCTTACGCAGGGCAATGATCCAGGTCCAGACAAGATTCTCCGTTGTGCATTTTATTCCTATAACAAAATATAATGAACAGGTTTCCTATATCTCTTTCCTTAAGCCTTTCCTATGGCTTTCCCTTGTGTAGCTTGAAACACCCTGGTAAAAAACCGTTTGAGAACTTCCGTTTTTTTCCAGAATAAAATAGCATTTAAACTGACGGTATGTTTAAGGTACATTATGCCATAAAACATTGATTTTAATTTCTAACATTACGCATTAGGCACGAGCTCTCATTCCTCATTGGTGGCATGAAGACTGAAGAGCAGTGATGGCAAGCGAGAAGCAGGCGCAGCCAACGCTAACATTCGAGGGATGGAGGTATTCCCATTACTTCGAACTTGTTGAAACTAAGGGGAACAATGTGAGTGTAAGGTGTACGTTGTGCCCTGGCCAGAAACTTGTGTCCACTGCCGTTAACTCCACTGCCAACCTCACCAAGCATTTGAAAGGAAAACATGCTAGCAGGAAGCTAGTAGCTCAAGATCCCCGGGGAAATGATGATATTTCGAGTCCAAGCCTATTTAGTAGCCTATTGATATGATTTGCACTAGCTTTGCACCTATTTTGGGGCTAGCCTGTAACCCTTAATGATTATGATTTTATATTGATATTGTTTGATATTATTGTTTTGTGGTGGTGTTGACGCCTATAGCCCAATGTTTTGTTAAGTGCTCCGTGGCATTTTTTTTATAATAAAGAGCACAAAAGACATATCTGTTATGTTCTCCATAGTAGAACTTTATGTAAGCCTACACATTTAGGAACAGAGATGGGGTTCTGCCCAAAGTCGAGCAACATACAAGTAACGTAAAGGTAACGAGTAACGTAACAAGTTACTTTCCTTGGAGGGTAACTAAGTAAAGTAAGGGATTACTTTTTTAAAGAAGTAACGAGTAACGAGCAAACACTACTTTTTAAAAGTAACTTCCCCAACACTGCCCACCAATGAAGCCTTTCCCACGTGACCACCACTTTCTGACTAGCAATCCCCCATGCAGCTGACAACCCCTGGTGACACCATTTCCATCCTCGGTGGAGAGAACCGCCTCAAAAAACGGACTGAGGGAGACATCCGCTTTCTGCTCCATCACCAACTCACTGCGGGATACCGACAACAACAAGTCAGGAATAACCACAGAATCTCTCGCACTGACCTCTTCACCCTGCTCAGATTCCTCCTGTGCACGGCTCACAGCCCGTGTCACAGAACAAGCCACAAACACTGCAGGAGAGCACTTGGCATTCTCCTCTGCCTTAACAATCCCAGTAGGTGAACATGACTGCATGGTAGGCGGTGGACCCTCAGCCCACACACGGCTGCCAGCCAGGCCGTTACCCAGGATAACATCCACACCACCAATTGGCATTACAGGACGGACCCTCATGGCGACCTCACCCTGCACCAGACCTGAGTAAAGCACAACAGAATGCAGAGGAACAGGCACAACATTCATTCCCATCCCTCGCATCCGGACAAAATCCCCAGTTCTAGATTTGTCCGAAAACGGTAACACAGAGCTCAGAATATATGAGTCATACGATGCAGTGTCTCTCAAAATCTTTACCGGCACGCTGACATCACTTCCCACCAATGACACGTATCCGGTTGACACAAATGCAGAAAACGGTGGGTCCTTCAACCCGCATGGCTCATTAATCTGCTGACAGGGAGAGATGACAGGTAACGGCACCACAGACACAGCACAAGCAGCAGAGTTAAACTGGCCTACACAGTTCCCCCTGCTAGCCTAAGCTTTGGGACAGTCAGCCTTCCAGTGCCCTCCAGTGGCGTTTTCTCCCGGAGGCCAAGGGAAGCCAGGCTTCCCCTGTTTTTTCGGATTGTAGTTATAATTTAAATAAATAAATAAAAACACTTTGTTTTGTTTCGATAATTCTCCTTTGCTGTGTGTTGCTGCTGGCCCGTCTCTCCCCCATTCTCATTGAGTATTTTACAAAGAGTGAAACAAACAGCGCCCCTCTAGATGTTATGGTGAAACAGTAGATTGCATTCACTGTTGCGAGAGGAGGCCAGCCGAATCTGGCTTCCTTTGGTGAAAAAAATTGAGGGATTGACCAATCAGATGAGGCCCATGTGATGCCCCTGCCAACTTGTGATTGGTCAGGGCCATGCCAAGGGAAGCCAGCCGCCTCTTGCTTCCCTTCAGAGGCGGCTGGCGATTTGATTGGACACTGCCATCCAATCAAATCACATCAACATCAGTTTTAATACTGTAACTGTCATCACCGCCATTAGAAATTATCAAGCAAATGAAGCATTATGGAGGGAGGAGATTTGGCGTACTTAATCAAACATAACTTTACTAAACTTCCGCTACAGCAGCAACTACAAATTAAATCAGATGACAGGCCAATGCCCGCACTCGAGCTGTGTGTACACAGAGGAAAAAGGGAGAGAATCGGACGTTCAATGAGGACAATTATGTCCGCACGGAGTGGCTAACTGGAAGCGCTAAACTTCAGCGTCTATTTTGCTGGCCATGTCTTCTTTTTGACAAGGATTCGTGCTCCCTGAACAATCCTTGGGCAACTTCAGGATTCATCGACTTTGCCAACCTGTCACGGGCAATTGAGAGGCACGGTAAATCCAAAAATCACATAGATTGTGTGATTGTCTGCATACATTAATAAGTAAAATGCTTAAATTAATAAGGAGAGAGTTTCAGCTGGAGAGTGCGTGCGGACCTTTCGGTTAGATAACAGGCGTGTGCAAGTCCTGCATCTGTGTGATACAAATGTGTGTAAAATGATACCGGGCGCTGTAATCACTCATCTGGTTACGTTATTGACCACCCCCCCCCCCACCCAAAAAATGGGCTTCCCCTACATTTTTCCCCACGCCACGCTACTGGTGCCCTCTCTCCCTGCAGAAATGACAGATTTCCAAATCACCATGTGGCGCTCTCACAAACTCCTCCACACTCTCCATCATACAACACTGAGTGCACGCTCACGCTACTACACAGCCTACACGCTACCGTGGCCCGTCCCTCTAATGCGGCTTTCACACCAGCGCTTTTCCCTTTCTAGATCCGAGCTAGAGCTTTTCTGGTTCAGCTCCGGTTTCCCTTTTCTGCTCCCGCTCTGTTCACACCACCCAGCACCCGACTGGTGCTGCTGCGTCATGACGTCACCGTTTACATCGCTGATTTGCTCCCCAACGGCATTACGGCACTCACAACAACAACAACGGGGAACTGCGTCGGGTCGATGATCGTGTTGCTTTTAATCACACGAAGCCAGAATAAATTGAATAACGACTTCTCCAACCTTATGCTTTTCTCCAGAGTGCCGTGGTTCATTGTTTATTAATGTGTTTCTGCAGCATTTACCGACCGCTGCAGTGTTGGCTGCTCTTCCACGGGAGTTTATTCTCCTCCGTTAGCTCCCGGTTAGCTCACACTGCAGCGGCCGCTCTAAAATATTCACTGTCCGACTCACACAAGCAGCTGATACATATCCCCAGTTCCCCTTATATGGAAGCAAACAAGAGACAGAAGTATTTGAATTTAATTAGACACCAAATTTATAGCATTGAAAATAATTACTTTGAAAATTATGAATCTGAATTTGTTTTGCTCCGAATTTATCTATGTGAAATAAAAATGTAAAAATTCAAGTTAAAACAATTTGAATGTTCAAATTCAGATCCCAAAAATTCAAGTGAAAAAAATTCGACGTCAAATATTTCGGTGTTTAAAATTCGATGTAAAAAAATTCGGTGTGTAAAATTCGACGTCAAAAATTGCGATGCAGCCTCATCCGGGCTACTCAGACAGGATAAGCAATCGAGCCCTAATGCAATCAAACCGACTTCTGGCCATGCAATCAAACCGACTTCTGGCCTATCAGAGCCAAGCGGCAAACCCCGGGACAGTGCGGTGAAGCCCAATGCTGCAAACTGTAGGCGATGGATGCAGATGGGAGCAATTCCCGTAGACCCTTTGTTAAAATGTCCAACTTAAAAAATGAACATGTTTCTAGCCTGGATCTACAAAAACATATTCTGTATATAGTTAGATTCCCCCTTCATGACAACGGGACTGCTGCTCCTAGCTCCTCTCTGCTAGCTCCGTGAGCTCCGTGATGCTACAGCGGCTCAGCTCATGAGGAGAACACTACTTGAACTCTGCCGTGTTTGTTGTGTTGGCTCCTGGTGGACTATTCGTCCTGCAAATATAGGATTTATCTGCGGTTGAAACAGACCGTCCATGAATGCAGTTTCTTCGGTAAGTCAACCCTGCGTACTTTATGTTATGTTACTGGTGTTTTTATTAAGCTAACGTTAATGAATGTTTAGAGTTGGGGTAGCATTTGAGCAATCGTAGCTCCATCTGTGCTAACGATGCTATGCGTAGCATCCAAGAGTGTATAACATTAAGTGGGATGCTACTATATACCAAAAGGCTTCTGTGCGAGGTTGCTAAAATAAGGTCATCCTTGTACGTTAGATAGTTAGTTTGCTATTTAGGTTACTGTATGCATTGTTAAGGTTCATTTAAATTCGCTATGCTCTACTATAGCATAAAATAGACTAGCTAACGTCAACGTATTGTTGAAGAGAGGCTTAGTGTATATTAAATCAACCTCACAATGAAATATGTGTATCTTTAAAATATGAACGTCACATTTCAAGATAATAACGCTCCCTTAGATATTGTAATATGGTTTGTTGAACTGGAGTTATTTATTGCAGCTAACCGCCTATCCGACGAACGACCCAAACATTGTTGTTTTTAATATTATTACCAATGCCTCTTTTAATTGTATTATCATCACACTTGAGAAACAGCCTTATCGTGGCTGTACAACGGAACATGTAACTTAATGCCTGCATTTAAGGACGATGAATAGCGTAGTCAATGCTTTAGTGACAAGGAAATGATTTGTTTAAATATTATATATGACGTTATCTGTGACTTCAGTGGAAATTAAGCTTATCCATTGCATTGCATTTGTTCAATAGGTTTGTGTCTAACCCTTACGTGTGTGATACATATGAATATGGCATGAAAACAAATTAATTTGACTGACTCATGAAAACCTCATCCAAAGTAACAGTAAAATAAAAAGGACCTACACAATAATACTCAATCAAACTGATACAGTATAAGGACTGTGATATCCAGCCATTTCTTAAGTATAACAATAAGATTATGACCTGTTTTTAAAAGAAGATAAACATTTGTTTGCATGTAAAGAAGTCTGTAACCCACGCATGTAACTTTACATCTGTTTGTTCAAAGTGTCCTCAAGGTGATCCAGACAGGCTGGACCAGAGGAGGAGAGACAGATCTGGACTTCTAGCAGCAGAGAACTTCAGCACGGATTCCAAGGTACACCTTTTTCATGCTTTACAAAGAATGCATAAAGTAATGACTCTAATACACTGATATACATGCCATTAAACATGGTTGAATACTAGATCACCTACACATCAGTGATGTTGAGTGGACTTTCTTAGCAAAAGGTTACATTTACATTTTACCAAGCAACATCACATAGTGAGAGCTGCGACCCTTTGTCTTTCTGTGAGACAACCGAACAGAGCAAGCTTCTACAGTTGCACTAAGTTTTGATAACAGTTAAATATTATTTTAATAATACATTTATTTCAATGTTGATGAATTTAGAACGGTTTATTCATAACCTGATTATCTTTGTAGTACACATTCAAATAAAAAAAAAAATCATTATATTTATAGCCCCTGAAGAAACAAACACACCTCTTTCTTAAATAACACACTTGCTCTGCAATAATATATTTTTTGATATTTCTGTTAGGAAAGGACATGCCTGAGAGACAGGACTGCTTCACCATGTTCTCTTTCTCTGAGGGTCCAGAAGAACATCCAAGAGGGAAAGGAGAAGCTGATGTGATGAGATTTAAGAGCAGTACAGGACATTAAGAGACAGAGAATAGTTTTGTAGTCCAACAGGAACTTCATTTGTGTGTTGTTTTGTGTTTTACGTTGCACCTCAGAAACAGTGTGATTATTGTCAGGCCTATAAAGTTTGGCAAAAAAAAAAGTCAGCTGATCAAATGCATTTGCCTCACTTTATGAGCTTCATATCACTTGTGCCTTGTACCGCGGAGTTTGGAACGTCATAAATAAATGGTACCAATCTTCAGTCAGATGTGAATGTGTAATCTAACAGTTTCAGTAAGAATAATGGACAAAAGGAGTGCAAATACAATTTATTGAAATGTGAACTAAAAGTTATCAAGCATGAACCATCACCATTTATTTTTCAAAATAAAAACGAAATAATATACATAAGTTACACTAAATGTTAATCTGTTAATTGACAGGCTAGGCCTGTGCAGGTGGTAACAGCTATGCCCAGCATGGGCTAAGTTCTGTAGGTGCAGGTCCTCCTCCATCAGGCCTGGTCCTTCTCCCTCAGGCCTGGTCCTCCTCCCTCAGGCCTGCAGGGTCTTTCCCTGCGAGGAGGACTCCTCGCAGGGAAAGACCCTCAGCCCTCTCCGGCCAAACCAACAGACAGGACGTTCATAAAGCTGAGGTTTCCCCCAAAGTCTCTAATCATCCATCCTGTGAATATGAGAGGGGAACAAAATTGTGTAATAGTCTTTGAGTTTCATGCAAAGCTATATAAAAGTCCCATGTATTATTATTATTATTATTAGATGCTTTGGACAATAATAAATATAAAGTTAACTGTTGAGTTGATCAGTTTTTTTAGATTGAAAGGGTTTAATAATACAAACAAAAGGAGAGGCACCGTAAAATAAAGATTGGTTTTTCAATAAATTGTGTTGATTTTGTCTTTTGAATTCTTTGTCTAAAGTCAAGTAGCTAGAACTGTTACTTATAGTTTGAATGATACAGTGTGGTTATAATGTTTGGAGGAGGCATCACAGGTAAGAGCACCATTTGTTGTGTTCCATCCACAACAGATTGATGTGTGTGTATTTATTTATTTACTATTTCTTGAATCATTACTGTCAGTCCAAAACAAGAGATGTTGTTTTAGTAACATTAAAAAAAAACATTATCTCTTTTTCACTACACTATCTTGAATACTTTAGTTTTTACGTCACTACATTTATCTAACAGCTTTAACATTGTAAAGGTGTCACTTCGGACTCTGGGTAATTATGACAGCATGTCCTACTCAGAGCTCTAGGGCTCTGGTCCTACTATTTTGAGACTTTGAACAAACCAGACCTTCATCTATTAACCTCTTAATGTAGAAAATAGTCAGCACATTAAACCATTATGAAAGTAATAATTAGTTAGCTCATTGTTCAAAATGAGCTCAAACTACAACAGTTAAGTCAACTCGTGCATCGGTAATAACAATAAATCAAATGATATAATATAATAGTATAACTTGTGTCTACTTTAAATACTTTAACAACACTTTCCTAATTATACTAGCATACTTTTACTAAAGTAACATGTTTAAATGCAGGGCTTTTGTAAGAGAGTATTTCGTATAGTGTAGCATGGTCTACTTGACCTATCTAACCGAAGTGATCGTTACTTTACTTTGCAAACCGTCACCCCCCCCACACACACACAAAAGGACACAGTAACGTTGTGATTCACTTCAATTAATGATAACTACGGAGCTTGCTAACAACAAGGCTACTTCACTCATTTAGCTAGCTAATGTAAGATACAAATGCTGTCGAGCCCTCACTGCTTGTAAAATAAAGAGCACAAACTGACAACTTACCCGAGCGGCGAGCCCCGCTGTTCTCCGTCATTTTTCTCCCGGGTTGTTGTGATCACATGACTGACAAAGCCGTGCTCTGATAGGCCAAGTCAGTTTGATTGCATTAGGGCTCGATTGCTTATCCTGTCTGAGTAGCCCGGATGATGCTGCACCGCAATTTTTGACATCGAATTTTATACACCGAATTTTTTGACATCGAATTTTTTGACGTCGAATTTTTGGGATCTGAATTTGAACATTCGAATTTTTTTCACTTGAATTTTTACATTTTTATTTCACATAGGTAAATTCGGAGCAAAAACATTCAGATACATGATTTTCAAAGTAATTATTTTCAATGCTATAAATTCGGTGTCTAATAAAATTCAAATACTTCTGTCTCTTGTTTGCTTCCATACCCTTAGCCTAAGTGAATGTGTGTCAGTCTGAATTGACGCTGTTTGGTATCACAACGCTGTTATGAAAGTTTCTCTGGTATAAAATGGGTGATGTTAGCATAGCAACCGAAGCTAAACTGACTACTTGCTATTGCTATCCTATTGTGGCATAAACCGTTTTCTACAGGCACATTTTACCGGCGTATTTTTATTATGATTCTACTTGTGATAGTCGGACACGACAACCTGTGCAGCCCATGTATTGATTCCATCCGATAGCTGCTATAATACAAAACAAAACGTCTGCCTCTCTCCACAATGATCAATAACAGTGAACGGATGGTCAAAGTAAGGTACAAATAAACAGAATCACACGAAGCCTGGTTAGTGTTGCCTGACTTTATAAAGTGTGTTTATAAGCACTACTGCTTGTAGGCAGGCCAGTCGACCCATGTTCAGGGGAGGTGGGTTTAGTTTCCTGCACGCCTCGACGTAAGAGAGACGTAAGCGACGCCACCACTTAGCTCCGAAGCTCTTGCCTCTAGACCAGTGCTTCTCAAAGTGTGGTCCGCGGACCACTGGTGGCCCGTGAGCGCCCCCTAGTGGTCCGTGAGTATATTGGTAACATTTCACAATTGAAATAAATAAATACATTTCAGTTTTCCGCACTCTCGCGGGAATATCTCCGCAATGGAGCGAGCTTAAGTTTCATGATATAGCCCAGCGCAACACCTTCGTCACACATGTTGCCACTTGTTTGTACCATTTTCAGGCGATTTGTAATCTGTTCTAGAAAAACGATGTGATTTTTGATATTTGTGGAGTTAGGTGGTCCTTCGTATGAAAAAGTTTGAGAAACACTGCTCTAGACCGACAATTTTTTGGAGCTGGAAGTGAAACGGATTCCGGAGCTAAGAGCCGGCACCGCTGCGGTGTGAACAGGAAAAACCGGCGCTTTTCAGGCTCCAGCTCCGAGCCGGAGCTGAAAAAGCGCTGGTGTGAAAGGGGCATAACTGCCTACAGAAACTAGCTAAACTCCCCGCTAGTCTTCAGGTGCTAGTTATGGCGGGTACTTATGCACTTAATACCGTAAGCTCGGCGAAGTGACCAGCAAACCGGCAACTCCACCTGCAGTCTCGGCGTGCTCCCGAGCTAAAAGCTCTAACCACTTTTACACCGCACTAACAGCCCCCCCCCCTACGACCTCCAAGGAAGACCGTACTAGAACAGGGACAGATACCACGGTAACTAACGATCTGCGCTCGTACTCGCTGCCATACAATCTCCGTGCACTAGAACTGCAAAACACTCACCCCCGCAACGCTACTCCCAAACAACCAGCCGCACCCAGCGACAACAGCCGCTGCGCGAAATCCGTCCCCCAACGGACATCCAGTTGCACACGCTTCCCAGGCAGTGGCGGTTCTAGACCAATTTGACTGGGGGGGCCACTGGGGGGCCAGTTATTTTCTGAGGGGGGCACAATAAATGCAGGACGAAAAAGAGAACTAGACAGTATGTTACGTTCCCTATTGGGCTAGGGGGAGCAAAGGGACACGACACGACCAGATTGGAATTGGTATATGTTACCGGTGGGTTATTTGTAACCAAAACAATGAACACAATAATCTACACGAACAGCCTGGACCAACAACGGACCAAACTGTTATGATTTAACAAAAAGGGGAACTCCAAAAGAGAGTTGCACAATATAATACAAAAGAAAGAAAGTACCTCACTTCTAAAGTGGAACAAAACACTAACCAGAATGAGTCTGTGTGGGAACACAGCTGTTGCTGATCAACCGGTGCTAATCGCCGGGGTCTAAGCAATACTTTCACAAATGCTGATCTACAGGCGCTAAGCTAACCTGGGTCTAAGCTGTTTCACAATGTCAATATCCTAAATGCTGTTCTACAGGAGCTAAGCAACCTGGACTAAGCAATACACACACACAAACCCTATACTAAACACAGAATACTACGACACACCGCTAATCAGTGTGCTCGCTAGGCAGTCTAACGAAGCACAGAATACACACTGCTAGGCAGTCTAAGGAATCACAGAAGATGCAGTATCACAATGAGAGGCTTGAGGTGTCTGTCACACAATACAGAGCCTCCCGAATGGTGTCCGTGCCCGGCCTTTATACTCCTCCCCCGGATAACGTGGCAGAAGCGGGCGGGGATTGGGTGACGTCCGTCCAATCACCGCGGATGTTGCGAGGTCGGGACGGCCAATGACAGCAAAGGAACTGCACAGCTCATTTACATACAGCGGCTGTAACACAGTATGAAGTAATTGCGCATAAGAAAACAATGCAATACAGTTATTGGTATTTGTTTCAGTACACTTATTTATTTTAGATAGATCTTATAGTTATTACTGTTAGCTTCAGCTTAAGTTATAGTGCAATGTTTGCACTAACACCATATTTATATAAAAATAAAGGCAATGAACAGTTACATCTCTACTTTACATAAGGGTGTCTGCACAATCTCACATTACAGAAACAAAATCCTGCGGTTTTTGGCAACCGAGTACCAGAAAATATACATTTAAAAAAAAAAAAAAAAAACGTTTCATTGTTAGGGGGGCCACAGGGGGGTCAGAGGTCAGTGTTAGGGGGCACTGCCCCCCCCTGGCCCCCTCCTAGAACCGCCCCTGTTCCCAGGTCCAAAGCAACGAGCCCCCATCTGTTACAACCCGGCTCGTGGGCTGTAACATAAAGCAGGGAGGCGAGACGAGAGGTAAGAATAATATAGTTTATTAGTTTAAACACCACAAACTAAAACACCAGCATCAGGTCCCCGAAGCTGGCGCAAGAGAGTGCCCAGAGGAGTGAGAGAAACGTAACCGGCTGGGCTCCTCCTATATCCTGTTTCAACAGGTGTAGCTCATCCGGCAGGTGCGCCTCATCAAACAGCTGCAGCTGGAACCTGCAATCACACACAAAACACACACACACAACCAGACGGCACCCCACGCGGTGTGGAGGGGTCGTCACAATTGTAACCTAATGTGTTGTTCCTCAGTCAGCATGTGAGGTCTAATGATCTGCCAGATGCTTTAATCTAGAATCCAGCTACCATTGGGAGGCGTGTTTTCCAGATAATTCGACAGAGATACAACTTGCATGCTTAGCAGGTGACTCTCAGTTATTTTATTGCTGTGTTGGTTTGGGTGTGTTAAAAGTCTAACAAACGCAGGGCTTATCAATCCAAACAGAGATAAGGTTCTGACAGCTTCCTGGTGCAAAAATAAATAATCCATTAAAGCCAGTCAATAAGAAATGGTTTAAAAATACTTAGACAAAACAAAAGTAATTTCCACATTTGTATTTGACATTTGTAATCACATTTTCTTACATTTTTTCTTTCTGTGATCCATACTGACACAAACACATGTGCATTTACAGATATTGACTTGCCAACACTCATATCCATTTTCCATTAGCAGAAAGATATGAACATTAGTGTGTAGTCCTCTCAAGAATATGGCTGACAAAGCATTGTGCTCTTTAATGTTTCTTTTATTATCTTTTCTTTTTAATGACTGTTTTTAAATGCCTTTCTCTGAATGTCTTTCATTTTTGTAAAGCACCTTGAATTGCCTTGTGTTGAAAGGTGCTATATAAATAATCTTGCCTTGCCTTGCCTTGCCTTGCCTTGCCTTGCCTTGCCTTGCCTTGCCTTGCCTTGCCTTGCCTTGCCTTGCCTTGCCTTGCCTTGCCTTGCCTTGCCTTGCCTTGCCTTGCCTTGCCTTGCCTTGCCTTGCCTTGCCTTGCTTGCCTTGCCTTGCCTTGCCTTGCCTTGCCTTGCCTTGCCTTGCCTTGCCTTGCCTTGCCTTGCCTTGCCTTGCCTTGCCTTGCCTTGCCTTGCCTTTAAAACTGCTGCACCAACACATATGCACATTTAGAGGGAAAGTTAATATGAGAATGCCACCTGGACAAAACGAAATGTGTATTTCTCTGCATCCAACATTTACTCTGAGTTATCAATCTGACCTCTCACCTCTCCTTCTCCACCATGAATTCACCTCCACTTCTCTGACCTCCTGCAATGATAAATTGTCTCTGTCCAGACGCCTCCCCTTCCCATTTCTCCTTTCCTCTTTCCCTACAGCCTTGTTGTTTAGATTCTATTATCCTGTCCTGCTTGGCTGCCTCACCCTATTAATTATAGCGGCTCAATGTGTTTGTGTTTTTGTGTGTGTGTTTGTCAGTGTGTGTGTCCATATATGTCTGTGTAGGCTATATGTGGTGCTAGTGTGAGAGTAGTGGCTACCGAATTGCTGCAAATGATTAATGGTTTGGGTTATGCGAGGTGAAAAATGGCAACACATACAGGCACATGCACCAACATACATCATATACACACTTACCTTGCGCATGTGTTCTGGTAATTTCTTGTCTGGAGGGGTGTGCCAGTCTGAAAGTAAAAGTGCAAGGTGGTGTCTCTCTCAATGGCCTGTGTCAGACAGAGAAGTGAAATGGGGATGTAGATCAAATGAAGTGGAAGTGATGAGCTTTAAAAAGGAGCTGTGAATCAGTAAAGAGGAATATAGGGTAATTGTGAAACCACTGCTGATGACAGCTTAAAATTAGTTGCAAGAGAATCTACTTACAGCCTGTTAACGTTTGCTTAACACAGCTTGTACAGTTTGTACCCACATTCTGATTAATCTGTTTGGGATTCCCCTCTACGTGTGTGTATATGCTTGTGTCTGTAACCTGATCCACTTGTCCTGGATTCCCTGCTAAACTTAGCCAAGGGACTGTGGTAATGATTGAGTGGTCATCCGCATGGTTCACCGAGCAGGTCTTGGCCTTGGCCGTGTTCTCTTTTTCAGGCTGGAGCCGGCCTGAATACCTGTGGCTTTAGCCTGCTGATATCACACTTGAAATGAATATTGATCAGGCTGGGGACAGCAGTGGGTGGCTGCACCATGAGTCATAGAAGTTGTACTCCAAGATTTAGATGGACTGACGGTGGGTTTGGGGTCACATCAATATTAACCTAGATATGTTTTAAATCAAATTTGGACCTTCAATCACGTCTAGTTTGTGTCCACTCATCCAATTATGAGTCCATTCATCCAATTATGAATTGACTTTCATAATAAATATGTTCTAAATCAATTAATTATAAAATTCCAGTCAACTGATATTTTACTTTCCATTGCCATTTTTGACAAAAGGCATTTTGACATATTGGTATAGAAAGAACAGACATCCACCAAGGCCAATGGTGCATTCACATTCTCCTCGTATACTCCCATTTCGAAATGTAGGAAGTCGTACTAGTATTATTTTGTGATATTGCAGACGAACAGACAAAAACAACCTGAGCTGAAAACATAACCGCATTGACAGAGGTTATAAGAAAAATGAATGATGGCTGCATCAGGGTCCTGGCATTGTGCATCACTTTCATGGCTCACTGTGAAGCTTGAATTAACAGATTAACCTTGCATGTTCAATCTTCTGTGAAATTAGATAACTTATTTGATAACTGCAAAACTATACAAACGATCAACTGTGTTAATGTCATCACAAATAATGCTGTGCATTTTTCTATATTGATACAACAACAACAACAACAACAAATAACCACAGACAGAGTTTAAGATGACAGATTTAAGGTATTACTGGAAGACCTCTTAATTTAGACAGTGTAACAAGGCTTAAAGCCTTGGAAAAAGCTGATAGGTGGTCCCTGATTTTTCATTGTCAAACTGTTATTTTCAAGGTCAAGAATACTCCCATGCATAACTTTAAGCCGTCTTGAGAAGTCATATAGGTTTTATGGATAAAGTAAACGGCTACTAAGCGTTCATGTCAACAGATCAATATCTCATCTTGCTGTGCAAACCGTACACGCTTACTAAAAACTCCTGAAAAGGTTCAAAAGTTGTCCTTGAGCTAGGATTGTTAACTAATATTGTAGTCTTTAAAGGAAACATTCTACATTATGGGTGATACACTTTAAAGCTTCGGAGCCCGAACACTCACTGTAATCTGATCCAACAGCCTCAAGCTGTTTAGCTGATCATTTGTATTAAAGTGCACCTATCATGCTATTTTAAGGCATATATTATGGGTCTCAGATAAATAAAAATATATAAAAAGATGATGTGTTTTGCTCAAAATACAAACAGATCATGCATTTTATGGCGCATTTCCACTACAGCGCGGAACGCGGTTTAAGCGTGCCATGCCGTGCCCGGCCCGTTTTGGTTGCGTTTCCACTAGGCGTAGTTCCGGCTAGCGGGTACTTTTTCACAGTTTTCTGGCTCTCCAAAATCTAGGTTCTTTCCGGGACAACAACCGGGCTGAGTATGCTAAACTAGTGAGAGAATCGCTGGCAACTACAACAAAATGAACATATTTTACTGTGATTTAATTGCAATACACGTTTCAAAATGATGCCGAAGTAACAACATACTGAGTAAAAACCATGAATTAATGCTTTGACAAGTCTGCAGACAAGACGGCAGGCGAAAAGCTTTTAAAATGCGTGTTTTCTGAATGGAGATCAGCTAAGCTAACGTTGTATATGCTCCGACCGTCCACACTCACAACAACGGCTTATAGTATACAGACATAAATAAACCAGCGACTGTATTCGCCATGACACAGACAGTCTGGTTTGTAGTTGTTTAACTTGTGTCTAGTTTCTGAATAAAGTGTCTAGTTTCTGAAAGCTGCAGCTAATTCAGAACGCTGCTGCTCGAGTCCTCACTAACACTAAGAAAGTGGATCACATCACTCCAGTTCTGAAGTCTTTACACTGGCTTCCTGTGTGTCAAATAATAGATTTCAAAATACTGCTGCTGGTTTATAAAGCACTGAATGGTTTAGGCCCAAAATACATTTCTGACCTCCTGCTAAATTATGAACCATCCAGATCTCTCAGGTCTTCAGGGACTGGTCAGCTTTCTGTCCCCAGAGTCAGAACTAAACATGGTAAAGCAGCGTTCAGTTATTATTAGGGCCGGGACTCGATTAAAAAAATTAATCTAATTAATTAGAGGCTTTGTAATTAATTAATCGAAATTAATCGCATTTTTAATCACATATAAATATTTGACCTGAGAACAGTGAGAAGCAATTTTTTTCACATGGATTTTAGTATACCATTAGGCGCATTCACACCGCAGTACTTTTCCCACAAAGGTTCATGAGAACTTAGTTCATGAGAACTCTTTGAACCTGGGGATTAGGCAAATGAAGCCGCTGACGTCACTTCTTCTTCTTCTGCTTTGGGTTTACTGGCAGGCCGCAAACCACTTCACGGCGTATACTGCCGCCCAAAGTCCCCGGCCGGAAGTCCCCGGAGTTGGGGACTGGCTTCAGTAGAAGCTGCTGGGAGTCCCAGCAGCCTTCCGAGTAAATCGCCAGAACGCCGACACCTCCTCATCTCCACCGCTCCCATGTTTTATTTTGTGTTGCCATAAGTTAGTCTCTCTGCGTTTCTGCGCTGGGCTAATGCTAATAATGCTAATGCGAGGATAATAAAATGGCGGCTTCACAAAACTTTTTGGGAGTTTTACGGGGCGTGGTTTGCAATCTGCCCAGCCAATCAGAAATATAGCTATTTTCTCACAAGAGAGCCGTACGAAAGTCCCTGCTTTCGTGGGGGTAAAAAGGTTCTCATGAACTAATTTTAGTACCGGCTCTTTTTGGTGTGAACGCGATAAAAGAGGCTAACGTCCACGCTAGCTTCCACGCTAGCTGCTATATGTTTTGCATTGAGGTGATACTTGAGGCTTGATGTGCTGCGGTGGTATGCGAATTCCTTTTTGCATAATTTGCACACAACCGTGCTCTTATCGACGCTTCCATCCGTCCGTTTTTTAAAACAATATTTCCCACTGTTGTTCACTGTGGTTTGTTGTTGTCTGAAGCAGACAAGCTGGTCTGAAGTCATGAACGTTAGTTGGTGCTCCAGTATAATCGGTACGCCTGAAACTCATCCAGTGAGAAACGTTCCGCGGTGCAAAAATAAGTGCGATTAAAATGCGTTAATTTTTTTAACGCGTTAATTTTTGTGTAATTAATTAATCTTAATTAACGCGTTAAAGTCCCAGCCCTAGTTATTATGCTCCAAATATCTGGAACAAACTCCCAGAAACCTGCAGGTCCGCTGCAACTCTGACTACTTTTAAATCCAGGCTGAAGACTTTTCTTTTTGTCGCTGCTTTTAATTGAACTATTCATATCTTAGACTGCACTGTAACTTTTATCCATGTACTTTTTTTCTTTTAATGTTTAATTGACTGCACTGTAACTTTTATCCATGTATTTTTTCTTTTAATGTTTATTTTATTAGCTTTTCTTTTTAATGACTGATTTTAAATGCCATTTTCTTAATCTCTTTCATTTTTTGTAAAGCACTTTGAATTGCCTTGTGTTGAAAAGTGCTATATAAATAAACTTGCCTTGCCTTGCCTTGCCTTGCCTTGCCTTGCCTTGCCTTGAATAGATATGAGGTGAGGAGCTGTGAGCTCTGAGGGCTAACAGCTAACGGCTGATGTTGGTTTTGTGTTTCGCATTGAAGATGACGTCACGGCTCCGCCTACACTGCGTTACTATAGTTACTACCCCAGTTCCTAAACTGTAATGGAAACGCAGCATAAAGTGAGCCTGGCCTACCGTACTAAACCGTGCAAGGCCTTGCAGTGGAAATGCGCCATTTGACATCCCTCATATCCCTCTATTTCAGCCCTGTTAGAGAAACGAGGATGTTGGGTCCTTAGCTTAAAAAATAAATAAAAAGAGGAGGCGGAGCTAATGCCTGATCAGAATTCTACCGGAGATAGTTAAATTCTGCTGTGATGAAACGCCATCCTGTTCTAAACCATATCAAGGATTATTTCTGAAACAGTATGGAGCTCAAATGCTTTTTCTCTTGCGGGTTTATCACAAGGTGAATTTGTTTTTATATTTCCTGCTTTTTAAACACATGCTCTCTCCAGTACAGGTTATATCTGAGTGTTAGTGAGGCTTGCTAATGTAAACACAGGCCATATTACGTCCAAAACACGTCAGACATTGTTTCTGATAGCAACTTTCTGTGGGTCCACCATCCGAAATTACGTCATATCGGCAGCAAATCCGTATCCGCTCGTTGTACCCCCGTTTTTAAAGATTTGGGTACGGAGGAAAAGAGAAAGGGTTTTATTTTCTGACGCTGCGTGAGTTCCCCAACACACCGGGGACACATATGTATGTAAAAGACATACAAAAGTGCATTTTGCATGATAGGTCCCCTTTAAGGTTCTTTTCTGTGCACAGATGGTATCAATCTTTTTTTTAAGGATGAAAGCAGCTAAACAAACTAGAGAATGCAATTCCTGAAGAAATTGCTAGTGGGAATGCTTTATGCTGAAAAGCTGACGCTAAACTGCTATGCTGAAATGTAATGTGTAAGAAGAAAGTGAAGAATTTAGATTGAAATGATAAATGAACACTGGAGGCTTGAATGTGTGATGAGAGAAGAAAAGAAAGTAAAAAGGCTTGGAAAAGCAGCAGAACATTTGAACTGCAAACTTTTGAACTAACTTGATGGTGAATGATCTGTCGCCATGCCAACGGCATTTGATGACATCCCATAATACGCTTAGATGCGTTGATGGCTGCATCGTTACCAAACCTGTGAAGTTTTGGGCCGTTTGGAGCATTTTCACTGAAGTTATGAGAAAACCGTGTTTCATGATGAGCATTGTGTCGCCATGGCAACGGCAATTGAAGAAATCAGTTGCGTGCAGTTGTGACGCGCCGAGTCTCCTTCAG
Source organism: Gymnodraco acuticeps (assembly GCF_902827175.1). Taxonomy (NCBI): domain Eukaryota; kingdom Metazoa; phylum Chordata; class Actinopteri; order Perciformes; family Bathydraconidae; genus Gymnodraco; species Gymnodraco acuticeps. Next base: position 406,959 of record NW_022990647.1, on the reverse strand, counting down.
CTTCATAAACGGACGCAAAGAGCTTTCAACTGATTGCAATGTATTCCCATCGGCGACGGTATTTGACGCTCAGGGAAGCACCGCATCGGTCCATTTCGGCGGCACTTAAAGGCAATGTGAGCGTCCATTCTCATTGGATAACGGAGGATTTTACACCCGGAAGTAAGTATTCTCCTTACTGTCGATTGATTTTACAGTGATATCTGCACTACTCATCAACTCAAAAACACTAGATTATCCTTGTTAATTACACAACATTGATTGGTTTAAATGGTGTACAATGCTTTTGTATTTTTCCCCTTCGATTCGGAGAAACAAATATTTTTTCGGAGTTTAGGATGGCAGAAGACACTACACTACCCAGAATCCTCAGCTATCGTTTGGGACTACACCATGTGCTTTGCTTCACAAACCCCGTTAAATTAAATGGGAAATGGATGAATAGGTGAATTAATCAGAAAAGGAAGAGATGTGTATGTGTGTATGTGTATGTGTATATGTACATATATGTGCATATATATTTATTAGGGCTGTCAAGTTAACGCGTTAATAACGCGTTAACGCAAAAAAAAATTAACGCCACTAATTATTTTAACGCGATTAACGCATGTGTATTTTTTTTCCTCGGCCGCCCCGTCGTTTCAGAGCGCATCGAGTTTAAAATACCATCTACAAGCTGATGCTGACAGCCCCGCTCCTACCGCCCGCTTGTGGCAGACCACACTTCCATGCTCACCGGCAGGCACCGACTGGCCATCTGGAGGACCGGGAGGGTGTGTGTATGTGTGGCCCGAGCGAGCGAGAGAGAGACCTTACGTGCATTGTTGTTGTTAGCATCTGGTGCTAGCTAGCTGCGCTAACGGATATGGAGCTGTTTAAATGAAAACAGAGGAGCGACATTTAGCCACAACTGCGCCGAGCACTTGACTTTATGCAGGAAGCCAGACAGTGGGACATTGTACGAAAAGTCAGCACACTCAGCACGGATAGCGCGCGCAACATGATTGCAGCGTCCAGGCAGCTCCCGTTCGAGCATATGCCTTGAGTTGCACATAGCTCCAACGATCCATCACACACACACACACACACACACACACACACACACACACACACACACACCACACACACACACACACACACACACACACACACACACACACACACACACACACACACACACACACACACACACACACACACACACACACACACACACACACACACACACACACACACCAGTTGTATTGTATTATTGTATGAGAGAGGTTCCAGGTTGAATTGAGGCGAATATTTGTAATGTTCAGAGGTTGTTGTGTTTAATATTCATGAGAATATTTGTCATGGTTCAAATGATAATAAACATTAGCATAAAGCATATTTGTCCACTCATATGTTGATAAGAGTATTAAAAACTTGAAAAATATTCCTCTAAGGTACATTTAGAACAGATAAAAAATGTGCGATTAATTTGCGATTAATCGCGATTAACTATGGACAATCATGCGATTAATCGCGATTAAATATTTTAATCGACTGACAGCCCTAATATTTATATATGTATCTATTTATTTATTACACTTTTTTTTGTTTTATAATAAAAAAGAAGAAAAAAAAGAAGTATATCTATATTATGAAGCAAATCATGTATAAATACAACGCCATATGCATACATAAAATGTAACTGACACTGTAATCCCCCTACCCCCCCACCCTTCATGTTATTGTCCTGTCCTATTTGTGATGTGTGTGAGCCATGTCCTTGTTCGTATGTCAGGGGAGTCTCAAAAAACCCACACACGAATGCAAAGCGATCCGTGCACAGAAAGCTGTTTGTGTTTGCAGGTTCGGGGGATTTAAATGGGAAACTAATAAGTGAGGATCAAAAATACATATGTAAAACTTTTTCTGTATTTGTATTAGTATTTTATATGTATATGAAACGGAATACATTTGTGTGTGCATTGAAAAACACAGGTATGGATCCGGAAATACAAGTTTGAATCCTACATGTCCTTGTCCGTATGTTTTTGTCTTTGAAAATGTTTAATAAAATATAAGTGTTAAAAAAAAAGATTTATGACATGAGGGAAAATGAATTAGAATCACACACACTCCGACAAACCATTTGAACTGTAACTACGATTAAAGCAGGCACATTTGTTTTTCAAAATCACAAACCTGATGTTCCAGTACTTGTGGATATATCCTCTGTCTCACTCTCGATTTCATCCTCAGCCTCACTCTGTGACTCCCCATTTTTTCTCTCCCTGCTCTGAACCTTCAATTTCCAGATCAGTCTCTTCTGAAAAGTCCTCCGGCTCTGTCTCTGTGGCAACCTGCACTTCACGCTGTGTGTTACTTTCTGCCTCATCATATTTTTTTTGGGGGGCAAAAAAGGACATAATTATGTCCTTTTCTCGCTTCATTTTGAAACTATAGAGCAAACACAAAGGGGGAGGACAACACTTCAGCAACGCAGAATATAAATGTATAACCGCTAGATACATTTCACAACTATATAGCTAGGGTGACCAGGTGTCCCTCTTAAAATAGAACGAAATGGCGGGATACACTTTTGGTGGTGTACAATGGAGCCTGGGACAAAGAAAATGCGGCTACAACAAAGTAGGGAAGGTACTTATTATTGGGTAAAACCGGTGCAGGGAGATTCCCAGAGCGTGTTCTGGCTCGGTTCGCTGACGGCCGGCACCGCTCTTTATTATTTATTTATTTTAAATGGCATAATTTAAGGCGCTGACAGGTGACAGATGATGAAAGCAAACTGTTTGCTGTCACTGATTACTTTGCACACTACGTTAACTAACGTTAGTCAACAACAACACTTACTGACCTAAAGTCTTACCTTGTAACAATTACACGGATACAATAGTGAAACTCACCTTCAATTATCGTGGTAGTCTCTTGAAACGTAGGTTTCAATCAGTCTTTCTTGGATGTAACAGCCTCTGATGATCCGAGATGAAAAGTGTTTGTTTTTCGCACGCTTCAGCCGGACAGTGAAAGTGAATGCACCGCTCTAACACAAGCCCCCCTGCCCCCCCCCCCCCTAGAACCGCCCCTGCGGCGCATCACAACTGTATATAACTGTACATAACTGTAATAATGTGGCCTTTTTGGCAGATGAACTAAAGGTGTGCGGCTGCTGTGGTGGGGAAAGATGAGGCTGAACTTACAATGAGGTTTAATGGAGACATGTTGAAAGTTTTTGTCACTTCATGCCCTCAAGAGGCATTTTGTTTAATTATTTTGCTTTCCTTTTTTATTTTTATTTTTAAAGCTACGAGATGTTTTCCTACGTTTCTCATGAACAATTATGTCTCAGGAATGTAGGGTTTGGGAATTATGACAGGTTTAAAATAAAATATGAAGGCAAAATTAAATCTGTCCTCCACTCTAGCTGTGACATCACGCACTCTAAAATCTGAAGAAGGCCTCTTTACCAAGGTCTGAACAATGTTTAATATCTCTAAAAGTACAAATCAGATTTAAAAGTTGTGTTACACGAATAATGTCAGAAAGATGTGTAAAGTACAGGTTTCTGAGTGAAAGTATGAAGGAGCAGTTAGCAGTTGAAGTTGCATGAAGATTGTTGAAGAGTTTCTCCATTGACTTCCATGTAAAAAATGTGATGAATTATGGGATGTATCTCTGGAATTATGAAAGATACGAAAAGTAATGGCCATCGATTCCCGACCGAGCTGAACGTTTTGATGTGTGAACGGAGTTTCTGCGATGTGGAATGTGGGAGAAGAAGAGGTGCAAAAATAACCCGGCGGAATAATAAAGAATTTCATGCGTAGCATAACAGATAGTGGGAATGCTGTATCAGCATTCCCACTAAATAACCTATTTATTCAGCTCCAAAAAGAGTTCTGATGAAATTAAATTGTGTTTTGTCAATTTTGAACTGCAAAGAAAACTCAAATCTCAAAGTGCTCATGTGAACATACATCCTTCAACACTCAACTGTTGTCTTATAAGTATAGAAATGTTCCAAATGTCACCCAATCACTTTATGCAATGGCAATAGGAAGTCCTAAGGCGGGAAGTCAAGCGTTTTATTTGTATTAATTTTAGGTATTCCGTGAAAAATCCCTGTGGACTTTAGAGCCTTTCCAATTTCAATTCCGATTTACTAAAACTTGTGTGAGTGTATGTGGAGTGGGTTAGAGGATGAGTGCCTGCACACACACACACACACACACACACACACACACACACACACACACACACACACACACACACACACACACACACACACACACACACACACACACACACACACACACACACACACACACACACACACACACACACACACACACAAACGTACTTCCTATTTTAATGGATGAATTGCTCCCATTGTGTTAGCAGCAGCAGTAATTACGTTGCTGCTGGGATTCTGCCATGTCTCCCTGGTTACAACACTGAACTGTCGACAACAGGCTCCTCAGAATGTCATCTGGGTATTACTAGAATATTCACATCTGCCTGATAGACAAAATTCAAGCTCCACTTGTGAGAAGAACACACTCGCTTAGCCTACAGCATTCCTCATTAATACAAACCCCCTATCAACTTCGGTGAGAGGAAGTGAGAATGTCAGGCTCTTCTCTGTAATGATGAGGGCTACTGTGACTCTAAACCCCAAACTTTGACCCCCAGCAGCCAACTGTATTGAGCTGGATAGAACTGTATGTATTATTAATGATGGCCAAATTCCACACATGAAAGGCTGCCTTTGTGGGCTGGATGAAAGACCATGTGTCTTTTCTCTGTCACCCATTCCTTTTATTTCAAACTTAGATTTATATTTTTTGCTCCAATTTATTTGATATCCCGCACTCTTTCTCTCTATTATTATTTTGCAATCAGTTTGGTTTAAAAGTTATGCCTCAATTTCTATCAGCATTCCTCCAGGCTGTTCTGGCTTTGTTGGAGAATATAATGGCATTTGACACAAGACAACAGCCTTTGTATTCACTCCTTCTGCTGTTTGGACAATACTGAATCCAGCAAGATTCCCTCAATTCCCTCCTTGCAGTGCATTTTTATAACCTCTCCTTGAGAATTGTGAAGCTGTTTTACATATGAATGCTATATAATCTCAAATCAAAACACCGCCCCATTAATGTTGGCTCCTCATGTGAACTCCCAGAAATGTTCCATGGGTATTCTTTTTTTATTTTTTTGTAAAATGACACATACGCTGCACATTTCACTGCCCTCTCATCTCAGTGTGGAGTCTCTTTCTCACCTGAGCTGTTGAACAACATCTGAACTCATGGAGGAAATGCCAGTGCATTTAAAAGGTTGGATGTAGTTCTGCTGCCCTCCGCTGGACAAAGAGCCACAATGAATAACACAGAGGCAGAACTGCTTTATTTCACTGCTGCCAACCCTTTTAGCCAGGAAAGTTAGAAACAATAATAATAATAATAATAATAAGAGCCAAATTATCTTTCTAAATGCTCACACTGTGTTCCCTGTAGAATGTCCACCAAGCAATTGCCCAAAATATTTTTTTTACGTTACATGGGATGCATATAACAAATACTTTTCGTATGCCAACAAGGAACTCACCAACAAATTAAGAAACACAAAGTATGTTATCTTACATTGGGCTACATATGTTTGAGGTTAGTAAAATCTCAAAAAGGTCTAAAGCTGCAAGTAAATTATGTCAGAACTGTTTAAAGGACGGTCAACAAGCGTTGGAGAGGACATTTGTTTTACTGCTGAGGCTTTTGAGGGCCAAAGGAGAAATAATGTGTAATTTGTGGTAGTGGAGAGAAACATTTAATCAATTCAAAATGGTGTTACAGTAACAAGCAGTTTTTATACATTTTCTTTAGCTAATACTGGAAAACAAATGTGTTTTTAGCTGAAAGGCCTGTGTTTGGCTTACGATAATTTTGCCAAACTATTATTTCCGAGGTCAATAATTAACTGTCCCTTTTTCTAAAAAGAAATCCATATCACATGGGTAGTGTGAACTGTGAAGACAATATCTTTTGAAAAAGGAAAAGATAATAGAGGATTTCATTTAGACATTTTAACATCCATAGCCCTTAGTATTACTGTTTAATAAGAAAAAATATGTGTAAGATAGCTTTCACGTTATGGCCATACATGTGGTTTTATATAGCTAAATCACAGTATGTTCTTTGGGAATCATTTTTGTTTACACTGTGCTCTGATGCTATTGAAACGATGAATGGGCATATCCCACCATCTGAATTATTCATAAATCAAAACACACATTGCCACAGTGGATGAGTGGAAAAATTGTGAAGAACTTATAATAAAATAATCCAAAGCCAGGAGGCCATAAACATTGCATTTTAACCACATAGGCCTTACAATGGCGCAAGTATTTTTATTTTAAGATGACAGCCTGCATTGTGTTTAAAAAGCCTCTCAGTCCCTGCAGGATTAAAACATTGGAGGGGATTTATCTCCGTCATTAATTAGCTCACTAGTCTCAGACATTTTAATTAGTCTCTTCAATCACTCTCACAGGACTTAAAGACCTTTCACACTACATCTTATTCTGTTGTTGTAGACGTTCACCTCTTACTAAATACATCACAAAGGGGCCATCCTTGGGCTATTTCAGGCTATTTCAATTAGCTCATGCTAGGGACGATATGAGATTAAAGTGCTGGTCAGGAGCAAGGAGCCCAGGCCCCTTGGTGGAGGTTATAAGAAGCTGTAACAAGGAGAGTTAAAGTATTAAGAGAGTTACAAAAATCTCTATTTCAAAGGAGCCAGACAGAAAGTGACTATCTTAAGTTAACATATTGGTGTATTAAGCAGCTAAAAAGCATACGATTTATGTTAAGAGTTCAAATTAAAAGGAGAGAGAATATTGGACCTATGATACATTAACTAGATCGCTATTATAATAACTTCAGGTTAAAGCTGATGATGCTTTATCTGTTGGATGTGTATAAAAGCTTGTGTTTGCCAACAGGTTTACAATATCTGTTATGGAAATAATTGTCATAGACGCCAAGATGTGACATACAGGACAAACCTTGATGTCTGTTTACCTTCTTTAAGGACACAGGCTGCTTAGCCAATAATGTTATTGTTCCCATTCTGTGACCGGTCAATACTGGGTCACAGATGGTCTGTGTTGTGGGTACACTGGGACACTTCCTTCTCTGTATTTGTGGACTCTAAGGTGAAATCTTCGAGGTCATAGGTGTCCGAGGCAAGTAGCTCAGTGTTCCCACACTGTTTAGGCTATCTTCTCAAATATGTTGTTTACTCTCTGCGAAACCAGTTAGATGGGCTGGCAAGAGAGAGGCTCTCCAGAATTGACGTGGCAACTCTACCGTGAAGTCAGAACCTCTGACTCTTGGACTTGTGATGTGAATCCTCCGGCCGTTAACTCCAAATAAACCATCATGTGTTTGACATCAAAGTTACTGCTCTTCCCGTGTCTCCTTCCTGAGTCGGTGACTCCCACTGCATAGCTACACAGAAGTTTCCTCTACAAATTGGCGTTGTCGGCAGGATGCCAATAAATCTACAGGGCTGGTAAGTGTGATTTTCAAATCTACATTTGGACATTGCCTTACCAGAATCTGTGATTGACGGTATCCTAAAATTACCTGTGAAACTGATCGGCTGCGTTTCCTTTTGGTTAATGAACATTTGGGGATGATAAACCCAGGGAATCAGTGTCTGGGGACTCAGTCCTGGCTTATTTCCTCTGTGTGTGCTGCTCGGGACGGAAGGGCCATACAGGCATACACAGCTCATGTTTAGAGATACCTTAAGGAAAGGGCATCAGTGAAATGGAGCTTCTGTGTGAATTGAAAGCAATGTAAAAGATTTGTATTGGACAAATCGCCGGATTTTGAGGGTCTTAGCGGCCAAACATAGCAGTTGAAAATAAGCAGCCAAAGATATTTGCTGCTATCACCTCTCTGTAAAAACACGGCTCCAGCTGCAGCCTTGCGTGTGTGTGTAAAACCTCCCTGTGTGTGTGTGGGGCTGGAGCAGTGCAGGCTGAGAGGGAGAAAGTCACAGCTTATTGCCTATAGGTTTTAACTCACGGCACCGCCGTCCTTCAAACGGGACGGTCTAAAAGCACTCGTTGTTTAGGACCGCTTTTCTCATGGTTAGACGGGCCAGCGCGAAGTGCGTGCATCACCCGATGTGCTACGGCTCTCTGGAGCAGGTAGCGGTCAGGAGTGCATACATAAAAATATAGGCTAATTGATCAGAGGTGTGTAGTGGCAAGCAAGCATAGGCAAACTGTGTTTCACCTTGAGGTGAACTCGATAGCAAGTGTATATAGGCTGGTCGTACGGACTAGAGTCAACTGAGCTGTTTGGAGAGAAAGGGCAGGGAAAAGTCTGTGGGCTCCGATCGGGGGGGCACAGCGCCACTAGAAACAAATAGCCTAGTGGTTGTCGCAAGAGGATAAGCTAGTTACCGCTCTTGGACGGCTTTCAGGCACCGATAAATCACTTGTATACAAGGGTGAGGCGTGAGAAGACGCCCCACTAATTCCCCACCCCCTCTAAGATCTCTAAAATCCGGACTAAATTGAGCTGGATGAGCTTTGCTGTCGCGCTGGTGTTTATTACGAGTTCATGTTTTGTTTGTCTGATTGTTTGTATGGGGGTCTATATTGGTTTGTCCCGCCGTCTTGTGTATGTTTTGTAACAACTAATAATTAATCAGTCCATAGACAGGGTAAAATGAACTAAACTTTAATTATCTCACCAAAAGTAAATGACCTGAGAAAAATAAAAAGTGTTTTTATGTCCTGCCTCTGAGTGCAGGGGAACATGTAAACAAGAAGCACACTGTTCAGGGTGAGCGATATAGGTGTAAGAAGAAAAGAAGATTATATTGCTTTAATAATCCATTCTTAAATGGTATTGCTGGTATGTTAAGATATCTTTGTGAACTTGTATAAGCCCTATGCCCCGTCCTGCGCCCCGAGACCCTCAGAGACTTGCCTGAGGAGATCAGAGTTGCAAAATCTGGTTTTAGGTCAATGTTGTATTATTTGTTTCATTTATTCTTAATCTATGTATTGTATAGTAATAATGAATAAAAACGTAATGTATTGAACACATTCCGAAACAAAGCAGATAAGACAGAACTAGACTCAGACATAATGGTGATTGTTGTTGAAACCTTTTGCGCTGTTGCAGCAAAATGGAAACTGCGTTAATTATTCTGTTCCAACTGGCCACTGGAATCAGGTAATTAATATAAGTTGAAGTTCAATTACAGTTTTAAAAATAGTTTAACATTCTTTATTAAACTGCTTGAAATTATTTCTAGTATCAACCAATTGGTCTCCATAGACAATACTAAAATTAAAATAGTTGTTAAACTACTGACAAGTTTTCTGAAACCGAGCTTATGAACAACAGAGTAAAGGTTGCTGGTTAAGCCAGGATCAATATATTTGTTGAAGTTTTTATTGTGTGCATAATAAATGTGTTAAATTAATTGAGCAATTCTTTAAAAGTATAATGTTGCAATTTCTTTAAAATAAGTAATTACAGTTACAAAATAGGTGTTGTTTTCCAAGGGCCTCTCTTTCACAGGCACTTTGAATCATAACACTTCCAAGTCCTACAGAGATCAGTATCACTTTGTGTTGCAAGCCAAATCCAGGGGTTCTACTCGAGCCCAATTTTAAATACCATAAAGAAAAGTATTGAACCCAGCTCGAGCTAAATGTGAAATGTATTTAATTAATGTGCAAGTGTTTTGATTTATTTAAAATGTTCCAGTCTAGCTTCCTTCGAGTTTAGTATAAACAACAGATTGGTTCTCATAACATTCTCACTGCTGTGCTGTCCCAAATGTTTTAAACCTTGGGCACACACACACACACACACTTTGGATGAGTAATCACTTCATCCAAATTGTAAATTGTTGCCTTCTTTAAAGTTATTAGTAATTCAAGATTAATTATTAAATTAAATTAGGTACATAACATATAATAAACAAAATAACTTTGATTTGATCATTTTGTTCACAACATTAGACCTTGTCCTCTAATCTCTACTAGAATAAGATAAGTGTGCATGTTTGGGTGTGGAACACTCCTGTAATGTACCTAATCTTCTTATCCTTTTCATTACAGAGCTGGGAAATGGTGTATTGCTTAGATTCGGATCCGTGCAAAGTCCAATTATGACTGACTTTAGTTCTAATGTTAATTTGATTTCAACCCATAAGGAATTATTTAGATTAACTCAACATTTCACATGATGGATTAGTGCTCCACATTTTTCCCACTAATTTGTTGTGCAATTAGGCCAATGGTAAAGAGAGACATTGATGACCTTGTGTCCCTTTTGTTGGTACGTGGTTCCATTCTGTCTATGGCCTTGGACGGCTTCACTAAGAATCACCCAGTTCTGACACAGTTCTGAGTGCAGTCACAGAGATGCTATGGCTGCTCTACATGAAATTACATTAATGGTCTGGTATGAGAATGGACACCATTACCTGCTTCCAGAGACAATGCCGCTCCTCAAACTGAACAATACTGTCTCACGTGGGCCACTCCCCCCACCAAGCCATGAACTGAAAGCTTGACATCTGCTTTGAACACCTGGAAGCCTCCCGGTCACACCAGCACCAACCCTTGGGTCAGTCAGATGGGACTAACGGCTTAACTTAGGGCATTTGGTTCAGAAATATGACTCTCGTTACCGCAGAGTGGGTTGTTTTTTTAAGGCTATTCATACTGCTATGCAGAGGATGCCTGTAGGTTGGCAAGCTGTTAAAAGCCCCTACTATTTTTGTAAATAGGCCTAATGTCAGGAGCCTCTTAATGTCTAGTTCTACATGAATTCACATTATATGGACAATGTTTCCACCTGGTGAAACTGAAGGCTGCACGGTACTCAGGCTACAATACGACCATTCTGTTCTGCTCTAACAATTCAATTGATAGATTCTACATCAAAACAATTAGCTTTTATTGTTTCCAATGATAACGTCATTTTAAGAGAAGGAATGCAAACCTGTTTTCAAATGTAAGGTTTTGAATGTGTTTGACATTTCTCAGTAAAAACACCCTCAGACACCCACTATCATTCATGCTATGCCTTCAGTAGTGACTCAGATGTTAAGGGGAAGAAGCTTTTCCTCCCAAATCAGATATGCTTTGTTTTTCAACAAAGGTATACAGTTCCTGCATAATATATGTTTCTCACAATTGTTTTTTTTGTAAGCTGCACACAGGTGATACTGAGTCTTCTCGAGTAATAGATTACACCATGCTTAAATAGACTCCTAAGTTATTATTTCATATGAGACATATGTAAGAAAAGGGAGGGAAGAGTCAATTATATTGAGTAATTGATTTTATATTGGAACATTTATTTCTCAAACCTGTTTTATGGAAGAGGAAAATATTTCTGATAAACTAATATGTTGTCAAACGGTAAATGGTGAATTAATATAACATTTAGAATCATTGAGAAGGGGTGATATCCACAGGGACTAGCTCACCTTTAAATTACAATAACATTTCTCTACTTTGGACTGATGAGTTTATGATTCTTGCATGTTAAATGACTAACACAAACCTTACATTTATGCATGTGCATGTCTCAGGAAGGCTCCCAAATAATTCTGAGGGGCCTATCCTATTTTTGTATTTAAATGATAATGTGCTAATCCATTACCTTGAGTTGTCTGCACTCAGGAAAACATCCCTATCAAGTGTTAACCCAATAACTACAGTAGGACAGCTCTGAAGGCCAAGGGTCAGAGAGAGAGCTACGTGGGTCCACGCCAGCCACTGCAAGGTCCTAGTCACCAACAAAAGTAGATGACAACAAGTGATGTGTCCTAATCACCAACAAAAGTAGATGACAACAAGTGATGTGTCCTAATCACCAACTTGCACCACACTTGCACTACATACACCAAAACACACTACACACAAGGTGTCACAAGCAAGTGCCAGCTGAGCGGTTCCATATGCTCTCTGGTTCCTCGTTTGTGTTACCGGTGTGCGGAGTCTGACTGTCCGTGTCACAAAATCGACCGAAGGAATACACACACACACCCCATGGAGCATTCCCACCTCGTGATGACGGCTCGCCTGGGAAAACGACAACGCAACCGTGAGCAATACAACTGGCCTGGCCCAGTGATGTGGGGTTTAGCTCGCCACAAGATTACGTTTGGTTGTGCGGCGACAAGCTCTATCAAGTTCTGGCTCCCCTCTGGATAGGTACATGCACTCTAGTGGATTTGAATCCAGCAATCAGGCTTAACAACACTACTCTTTAATGTATTATCCATGCATAGAAAGACCTACAATGATGTTTCAAGTACTGGATTAATTTCAGTTTTGGCCCAAAACAAATATTTATAATATTTCATATAACAATTATGTAGCATATTCGATCCTCAAATTAGAGAAGTATAATTTAAAGAAATTGATATTATACATTCAACATTAGATAAACACAGAATAATCCTTTCCAAGTACCATAAGTAGATGCTCAGGTAAGTATGGCTAATAGGAATAATTGATAGACTTAATTTGGTACAGATCAGTGGTAGCATTTACAAATGTAATAATTCAAGGTTTAAAAATGTTTAATCCTTCCTTTCCAGGTTTTTACAAACGTCTTTGAATATTTGCCTAACTTTTCCTTTTCAGATTTTGAACAATGTACTTGACTAAAATGAATGTATTGATTTCACTAAGTGCCTTACTCTTGACTAAAGCGTATTTGAGTAAACGGTAAAAGTAATCCTAAAATTGAGGACACTGCACTTTTGCAGATTACAGATTGATCAAATCACCATTGTGAATTCTATACTCTAACTGTGAATTTGTAGCTGGATCTCTTACGATCCTGAGTTTTAAAATGCTTTTGACTAGTGATTGCCTTGAAGTAAATCTTTAAAGCGGCAAGCTGGTTTTGATTTTATAGTTTGATGAATGAAATTAACTAATGGTAAATGATAAAAGATATTAGTTTAAAACAAATATTTAGCCATTGTGCACCTGTGTTTTATGTGTTCATTATTATGCTTTTGACAAAAGATGATCAAACACTGATGAGAGATGATTTTTCCTATTATGATTGGCTGTATCAATCATTGTGATTGAATGTTTCAATCTTATTCTACTTTGTGATGTAATTAATGTAAGGTGAGACCACACTCGAATCTGGAGACGCCTATTGAGTTAATTATTGACCAAATTATTATTAGACTAATGTTTTTAGGTTATCATAAATGATAAAAAGAGAGGACTGTTATGGAAATAATTGTCATAGACGCCAAGATGTGACATACAGGACAAACCTTGATGTCTGTTTACCTTCTTTAAGGACACAGGCTGCTTAGCCAATAATGTTATTGTTCCCATTCTGTGACCGGTCAATACTGGGTCACAGATGGTCTGTGTTGTGGGTACACTGGGACACTTCCTTCTCTGTATTTGTGGACTCCAAGGTGAAATCTTCGAGGTCATAGGTGTCCGAGGCAAGTAGCTCAATGTTCCCACACTGTTTAGGCTATCTTCTCAAATATGTTGTTTACTCTCTGCGAAACCAGTTAGATGGGCTGGCAAGAGAGAGGCTCTCCAGAATTGACGTGGCAACTCTACCGTGAAGTCAGAACCTCTGACTCTTGGACTTGTGATGTGAATCCTCCGGCCGTTAACTCCAAATAAACCATCATGTGTTTGACATCAAAGCTACTGCTCTTCCCGTGTCTCCTTCCTGAGTCGGTGACTCCCACTGCATAGCTACACAGAAGTTTCCTCTACAATATCGACTTACAATTGATGATATAGCAATGTGTGTTTACAGCTTGTTCCCAGTTCTCTGAATCAACTAAAATATAGACAAATACATGTAGGACTATAGGGTTTACTCACATGGCCATATGTGCATTGAAATAGTGCATCCACCAAAGTCTTTTAATGTTGCTGTTATCATTCCTCCTCCTAGTTGGCCATAAAGTGTAAGAAATGGGGGGGAAATGTCTACAATCCTTGTTACTTGCAAGTAAAATCTTAAGTTCAGCCAAAGCTATTATGAGGCCTCAGCAGTCGGAACTAGCCTAATCATGTGTTTATGCTTCAACATTGCAACATGAAAGTTACTTTTTTCTGAAAATCCATATCTGTGATACATTACATTACATTGCATTGCATTTAGCTGACGCTTTTATCCAAAGCGACTTACAATAATGATACCCTGCTGAGCAGCAGTAGAGGCACAGTCACACCTCTTTAAATGTTCATGGTTACTGTAACAAAAAAAAAGATGTATTGAGTCTTGCACTTTCCAATGTATTTGGCAAATACAAGTTAAACAACTTCAAACCTGTTTTTACTAACATCAAGTCATAATTCAGCAACAAAAATCCCCCTGCAAATATTGTCTTTTGTCACCAAACTTATGTAAGACAGAGTGAGGTACTTAACATGACAACTATATGAGAGACCACCCTTCACTATCAAACATCTCTTTGTTAGTTTGTTGTGGAGAATGCACCTTGGTGTTTTGGCATAACATTAATTGATTAAGTAACCATATCTAATTATCAGTGGTGTGTGAAAACAAACTCTGACAGGATGGCCTAGTTTACATTTAGGCTGATCACTCTCACAGATGTGACAATACACATCACAAGGCTAAAGCTCACCTTACCCTCACTCCCCATGGGGCAGAATGCTGATTGTCTTCATATAGACTCAGGGAAGGATCTAGACAAATATTCATGGGGTGGCAAGAGGGTGGCAGGAGAATTTCAGGGGTGGCATCCCCTGGCAGAAGTACTGTATATGCTGATTTAATCGCAGTCATATCAATCAATGTTAACTTGGAAAGCCACAATATTAATATTTTAACTCAATAACATTAGGTGACATTATTGTGGCACATCAGTAAAGCCTTACATATAAATATGAGGTGGCAGACATCATTTAATGAATTTTAAGTAACTGAACAATACCAGGGGTACCAAATCTATGCAGACTGCTGCAATAAGTACATTAATTAACTGTCTCATCGATGTTTGTCTGAATGAATATGATAATATTAACAATCATATTATTCCTATCAGAATCACTGTTATGATTCAGATATTCAGTGTTATTATTAAATAAACTATATTTTTTGGAGGAGTTAATGATGAATGTTCCTCAAGATGCTTGCTCACCCATCTTCAAATTTGAAAGACAAGTAATTACTATCATATATCAAAATAATCAAAAGAACAGTTCAGCGCCCCACAACTTCATTGCAAACAGTTACAACCTTGACTTTACATCAGAAAGAACAAACATTAAAGAAGTGACTAACTGCATCAGTTAGGGTTAAAAAACGTGTATTCAGCTTAAACATATACATCGCTGCAATTATTATCCAGTGGAAAGTCCTTACCTACTGGCCTAGTTAAATCAAAGTGGTTACTTTTTTTTGGCTGGGCAGTGAAGTTTTACGTCTTATTTGACTTTCTCAGGACTTGAAACTGTTTTTTGGGGGCAGACCCCCACAAAGAAAAAAAAAATATACACACGTAAGGTCATCATCTTAACAGTTTATTATTCTCATCGACTCATCCGTGAGCAGAGCATCAAGTTGGCATGCCTATAACAGCTGAATGTGGCGATTACCATCTTGTTCAGCAAAACGCCTCACTTATTAAGATTTAAAGCTATGGTGCGTTTTGATTCGATGCCAAACTTGACAGGCTCTTCTCTGTCATTGTAGACCGCAAACAGTGGCGGCGCCAGAGTATTTGTGTTCTAATCTATGGTCGGGCTAACCCATACAGTGGTGGGGCTCAAGTCAGTATTTGCAATGTAATTACATACACGCTCCCCTTGACAGTGAAACGCCACACGTGAGGTTTAGATTATTTCCCTGTCTCAATCCAAATTGAACTGTATGAAATAAAAAGGCACATTTGTCTTGTAGTAAATAAAAAGGGCGACCTGGAGCCAATCCTGCAATTTCCCCACAGGTGAAAGAGTTGACATGCTGAAAACCCAACCCCTGCAGGGGGGTCTGGGTGGATTCTCCCCCAGGAGATTTTTTGAAATACTAACATAAAATACACATTCTGGTACTCTCTTGAGAAGAAAATAAATAAATCTATTACTCCACGATTTATTTAAAAAAAATGAATGGTATTTAATTTGTTGTTACTTTGTTCTGAAAGCTGAACCTGCTGCTCCTCACAGAGAGAAGAGGGAAGAGGCTGTGAATTACTTTACATTGTGGATAAGGGTGGATAGCCCCCATTGTTCTGTGTGTCAAAATGAAAGACAGCCCACACACCTATCAATCATCAAACCGTGGGGTCTTATTTCATTACGTGTTGATTTCTATCAACACGTAATGTTGTATCGATGTATCGGGACTTCCTGCAACAACACTACGCCGTTATCGTGATTCTGATTGGCCAGAAGACATTATCAAATATGTGCTATTGAGAAGACGCTCACTACGTGACAAAAGTTTTCAAAACCGTTTCTCGTCTTCGGTATTTCCAGACAAGTGGCTACTGAAATCAATCTTACTAACTGCTGTCTGTGCAATTTACTCCGCGCGAGTTGGCGGACTTTATTTTGCTTACCTTAACATCATTTTTCATGGTGGGGCTAAGCCATTTCTTGATATGGCTGTAGCCTACCCCAGCCATACCCTGGCGCCGCCACTGACCGCAAATTCCTTCCGTCTACTTGGATCAAGCCCCCAGGAAGTGCGCCGGACTCAGATGAAAATATTCGTGGTGGCCAAATGGCGGTACTGCACATCCGTTTGGTTGCCAGGCCCGGAAACACTTTTTCCCATTGACTTACATGGGGAAAGAGTGGTCTGTAAATCGTTGGATACTTTTTTTTTAACTAAATAAACAACCCAGTATGAACAATTGTATAGCCCTTATTAAAAACATTCGTTCCTCAAGTTGTAAAAATGTGCTAATAACGTTATTCTGAGAGTTATTTCCTTCTGCATTATGAACGCGCATCTAACCCACGGGACCGCGCCCCCCTGCACGTTCATGTTACGTGTTCAGCACTACATGCATTACTTTATCTTTACCCATGGATGCACAATAACAACGGACCCATATCGCCTTATTGCCATGCCACGGAGCTAATAATGGGCTGTATGATTAAATCTTGTACCGTAAATGTTGTATTGAATAAAGTTAATATTACCAACGTTAGATTAACGTCCCTGTAGCTTATTATTGCACTAAGAAGCTTATTGCACTGTGTGTGTATATATACAGTGCAATAATTATTTCATGCTAAATGAAGCTCTGTTGCTTGGATATCACTAGATCCTGTTACAACGTAATATAAGTACATAACAATTGATGTGTACATTAGCATCATTACTAGCTAGCCGCTAGCTGCTAACTGCCGCCTCGTTAATATCAAATCCATGTTGTCATGAACGCGCGGTGCTGTTACGTGTACGCAAATTGACGTGCTTGATATGAACGAGCATTTTGGTTAAAGTTGCGCATGCGCTATGAGCGCAAATACGGGTAATTCTCAGGAATGCCGGATAATCTGTGACGTTTCACTCTCTCAAAAGTTGGGCCATTTTATCATCATGCGCTAATGAGCAACTCTCATAGGAATGAATGAGGCCCCGCCTCCCACGCTGTATCCAGTTCTTATTATACATCCATGACTTGGATGCGAAATGCTTCTCGTTTTGCGCTGTCCCCCGTTCAAATGAAATCGCCGCCAATCATATTTCCACGCTCGTTCCAGGGCCGGGGAGGGGTTACAAGGCTCACGTCTTGTGCTGCATTCACTTGCACTCGGACATTAGAGATTTTCTCTCATAAATGTCCGATGAGCCACAACTTTTTTTTCAAACAAAGCTGTCAACTGGGGTGGCAGCTGGGGTGGCAAGGCATTTTTCTGAGGTGGCAGCTGCCACCCCGTGCCACCCTGTAGAACCGCCACTGTATAGACTTGACTTTCTGTTTGTTAACACGATTTAGGGAGGGGCTGGCTGCAGGGCACTTGGAAAGCCCACATGACGAGCTGCTCACATGTCTCACCTATTACTCAAACTAGAGCCAAAATCCCCTGAATGTCTGTATCCATGTTAGATGTATGGAAATATTTTCTCTTAAAGCTTCAACAATCAATGCACTCACTCACAAATGTGCTTCCCCATTTATGGGTGTAACCGCACTGCACGTGTGTGTGTTTTATGACTGTTTGTGATTTGTGGATGAATTAAGATTCTATTGATCCAGCAGAGTTTTCCCAGCTATCCCTCGGGGTGATCAGGTCACAAGTGGTTTAATCATCACTGCGCTATGCTGACGGGCATTGATTAGAAACAGTGAATGTTTCACGATTTACCAGTGGATGTTATGATGAACACACACCCACATGAACACACACAAGGGGATATCTGAAGATTTAAATAATTGATTTTATTACCAATAAGCAACCTTGGGTTAATGAAAGGCGCTATATAAATTAAAGTTGTTATTATTAATGTATTTTCCTTTGGATTAAAGATTACACCACAATTATTGAGTCAAGGAATAACTTCAGAACAGTTTGAGAGAAAAACTAAAAACTTTTCTTCCTGACATGTCTGCCTGTGGTACAGAGATTGATCTGACAGACTATACAGAAATAGGCTCGATTGCACAAGTCAGTGAACAGGGAAATTAAGATAAATATGGTGCTAGGTTTCAACAAGAAAACAAAATATGCACACGAGTGTAGGGGCATGCAAGACAAAAGCCCTATGATGTGTCATGTGGAGTCATGCTTCATGTGATTTGTAACTGTAAGTTCATCCTCCATGTTCTTGTTTTTTCATCAGAACTTGCGGGTATTTTTTAACAGTAGGCCTATGTAGGCTATACATTACAGGTAAAATCCACTATCCCACAATTGGGAAAATGTTTAACATTTTAGGTGAAATATTGTTTTGTGATACACACTGAATTAAATTGTGTTTTTGGAAATATTGAAACTCATGATGAACCAGGAGTTTAAGAAGATAAGCCCTGAATTGCTTTTGGGGGTTAAGCAACACACCTTATCTCACGGCCCACATTGCAGCAAATAGGTATTTCCAGTAACTTGTGTGCAAATGAGTCAAGCATTTGTCAACCTCAGGATCAGTAATGTCGAAACTAAGGTGTGGCTGCAGGTCTGCGTGGGTAGTGAGTAGCAGCCGCGCTGACAGTGCGATAAGTCGGACTGCACCTTTAACTAAACACTTGTATGTATTGAGTGACGTGAGACGCAGACTGCGTGCGCAGTGTGGGCAGGAAGCACAGAGGGATCACGACGTCAAGTTAGCTAAAGTTAGCAAGAACCATACCGGATATAATAAAGCCTGTATATTTATTTCAATAATGTGATAATCCGCTATTACGTCTGTGTAATAATTAGAGAGAATACTACGCACATTGTTTCTACACAAGCAGCATGTGAATTGTTTTATTCAATTAGCTGTACATATTGGGATTTACTTCGACACATCAGGTCATTAAACTTTTATTGTGAAAGCACACACAGGAAGTAGATTGTTTCGGAAGTGTTTGACTTGACTCCAGCAAAGACAGGAACGGGCGCACGGTGGCTACTTGAACGAAAACGGGGGAAGCTCGCTCAAGAACCGGCTGGGCTGTCGTCGGGAACTCAACATGCCACAATAGAAATGCTGAGCGTGGGTGCGAAACAGCCGTATTTATCCCCTGTACAGCGATAGTTGAGGGCAACGCCCCGTATCCACCGAGCAGAGCCCGTACTAAAGTGCTGGCGGAGGCGCAGCGGTGAGCCGTTTGAAACCCAGCAGGGCGGCTAGCTCACAGCGGAGAGGAAGCAGGACTGTCTGCTGAGAACCATGAGAGAGTACAAAGTAGTGGTTCTTGGATCCGGAGGGGTCGGGAAATCCGCGTTAACCGTCCAGTTCGTGACGGGCTCCTTCATAGAGAAATACGACCCCACGATAGAGGATTTCTACAGGAAGGAGATCGAGGTGGACTCCTCTCCGTCCGTCCTGGAGATCCTGGACACGGCGGGGACCGAGCAGTTCGCCTCCATGCGAGACCTGTACATCAAAAACGGGCAGGGTTTCATCCTGGTCTACAGCCTGGTGAACCAGCAAAGCTTCCAGGACATCAAGCCTATGAGGGATCAGATCATTCGGGTGAAAAGGTACGAGAGAGTGCCCATGATTCTGGTTGGAAACAAAGTGGACCTGGAGGGGGAGAGGGAGGTCTCGTCCGTTGAGGGGAAGGCACTGGCGGACGAATGGAACTGCCCGTTCATCGAAACTTCTGCCAAAAATAAAACGTCGGTGGACGAACTGTTTGCAGAGATTGTCCGACAGATGAACTATTCTTCAACACCTAATGGCGACGATCAGTGCTGCTCGTCTTGTGTCATTCTTTAAGAAAAAGGACAACCATAAAGTGTTATTCTTTGCTCGGTTTTAAGTTTGCAATGGTAAGTTGAGACACCATACACTTGAAATGTTAAGCTGACATTAATGATATTAATTGACACTATGTAACCACCAGTAACCTAGGCTACTTATTACACTTACTGAAATCCTCTCAGCACATGTCAATACTAAGCCTATAGATAAATGCACTGCGACATACCGGATGTATGCTCAACTGGGCTTAATTTGAGCCTTTTTGTGTATTCATTTAAATGTCAGTGCTCGTTTATACAAGCTCAGTGTTAGTTTTCACTTGTGACATACAGTAGGTACTTGCAGTCTATTGTTTTGCCAAGCAGATTGGGGAAGTGTCTAAACTGGAGGGACAAGCTATGAGTTACTTAAATAAGGGTTACACAGTTAGTAGTTTAATATTTACACCTATAGTCTGAAGTTGTTAAACAACAGCTCAAATTGTATTTTCCAGAATGAGGTTAACAGGAGTCAGGAGATTCCGATGTTCTTCTATGGCCTAGAATCAAGACTCCCAGAATAAGCCTTAAATTAAATGTGTTTTTACTTTTGTCAGAGGTTGTTGTAGTTCATTCATGGCTCTTCCTATCTTTTGTTTGTGGCAGTGTGTTGCAGCGAGTGTGTACTGTTGAGCTCTTCTTCGTTTCTCACCCTGGCCTTGGAGGAATGCTGCAGGGGGACGAGAGGAGGAGGAGGGGAGCAACTGAGACTCAGAGGGAGGGGTCCACTCTTCAGGAATTCTACTGGGTTGGAGTATCTTTGCTGCACGATCAGTGTCCACCATTGATGTCAACACAGTGTCAGATCCAGAGTTTCAGCAACAACCCCCTCACCAGTTCCAACTGTATTCACAACTGGAGCTAAACCCCAATGGAAAAGAAATGGAGGGCAACACTTAAAAGACACTCATAAATTGATGTTTCTGTATAAGAAGACCGAGAGATAGAGTATATTTTGTTAAATAAACTGCAAAGTCTGGGGCGGGTAAAGATTTTTGGTGATATCTCCCTAACCCATTATCGGAGCGACGTTCCACAACACTCCAAATCCTATTTTTTTCCAAAGTCAAAATAAATTGACCCCACTTATCTGCTGGTGGAGTAAACGTGATGAGTGCCACTTTTTTTTCTTCATCTCCTCTTTAGTGTGTGAGAGGACCTTAACTGAAGTGACATGGGGACCCGATCGCCCTTGTGTCGAGTGCCTTTCCTAAACAAATCAGCAGTTCAGATTTAGTGCCAACCTACATATCACCAAAAGAACCCTTCAACATGGCAATCCACAATTTAGGGAACTGTTCTTCTGGATAATCTCGTAGGGGTGGAGGCTGAAAAGAAACTACAATAGGCTTTTTGTTAATGGAATGGCGGTTTTCTGTATGTTTTACGTTGGCCTTTTTTAAGTCTAAGGTGTTCATTTTGCAATGTCTGCTTAGTCTGGCCAAACATATCTTGAAATGCAGAGGTACTGGAATGACAACACCAAACGCTTACCTTCCAGACCACTTAAATCAAATTCTGTTTATGTTTATTTTGTTGTTTTTAACAGGAAATGTGATGATGTACCGTTGAAAAATCTAACCTGATTGTAAGATGAATTTCAGACCAGCCATTTAACAATGGGCTGTCAAAAACAAGACTTTTAATACAAATTGCATTTTTTTTTTTTAAAGAAACCATGCTGTGTTTTCTCTTTGTTCACTTGTTTCATTGTGTATCCATAATTGCTAGTTTGCTGATCCCAAACAAAGATGTTATGAGCAGTTTAGGTAACAGTTTATCATTACTTAATATAGCTTAGTATATTTACATACTGCAACAATAAGAGTTTACTACAAAAAAACCACAGTAATACAGTTTATAAAAAAGGAAATGTTGTTGTATGCATAGTTTACAGTAACGGGACTTCCCCTTAAACACAAACGGACAAAAAGCCCTGTAATGCTATTTTTTCACAAACACAAAACCTTCCGTGTGGTTAACGCTGAGATTACTGTGCATGTGTTGAATGTGAACAATCAAAAGCTGAAAGCAACCAGACTAAGGTGTGCACATGTTATGACTAATTCTAAAATGGATGACAAACTAACCTCGTAACCTTGTATGTTGCGTTGTTTACAAACATGACACTGGTAATGTAAGGATGGTTATTGTCAGGCTATGGAGCGCATGTTCCGTTCCTAAGAGCAAGAATTTGTGTAAAGATAATTGTAAATTAAAAATCTATTAAGTAGATTCGTAGATTTGCTTTACCTTTACCATATTCAGCAACACAATGTCATCAAGAGGAAAATGCGTCTATCTTATCCGTCTGTCAGTCTTATCAGTCTATCAGTGCATTGATAGCCAAAGCCAGGCTGTGCTGCTCTAGAGCCATGTCTCTTAACTGTGGGTGTAGCAGTGTTTCAGCCCAGATCTTCAGCCTGGGTGCAGTGTGTGTGTGTGTGTGTGATGTGGAGAGGCCGTTATGACTGAGCAGGCCCCGATCCGCCTCTGTTTACCTACAGGGATTACTTAGCCCCTTCTGGCTGCCTGACCGCAGTATGGCTTGGGGCGGGGGAGTAAACAAACGCAACACAAGCTTTACTTATAGAGTCCGGTTTTTCTCTGGGTAAATATGTGCTGGTCTTCAAGTTGTATACTGTGTATATGTTGTGTTTTGGTATGTGTGAGCATATGTGTCTGCCTGTCACCGCCCTGCACAGACTCGGACCCCTCTGTGGACCGGGTATCTGTGCCTGTTAGCCAGTGTAAGCGATGCTATCATATGCATTCTTTGGCCTTGCCTGCACCATGTGACTGTGGGGCATGAGGAGGTCAGGGTACAGGAGCAATTCAGCTTGAATATTGCATCCAACAGGTGCAATTAAAGAGTAATGTACATAAGAGCTGGGCAAATGGGGTCAACGTTAGTATTGTGGTATTAAAAAGAGATTTTATGATAATGACATATGTTACAGTGATTGCCGATTCTTTCTGTGTGTTAGTAGAAAACATTTCCATGTTCCCACACTGTATTTTTCTCCCCTAAGCTGACAGCATGAGCTTTAGTCCAGATGTGCTTTGTGTTTGTCTGGCTGTTGATAGCAGCAGGTCTCAAATCTTCCTTACACCCATCACAAGCCGTGGCTTGTTCACACCTGTTTAAAATCAAAACTGATGGCAGGTTTCCTCCAAGACACTGATACAGGTTGCGTGATTAGACATGCACAGCGCTGAACTTGAACTCTACCTTTTAAAATAATATTGCTAACTGTAAGTGGATAAGAGGGAGAAGTTATTACAGCTATGCCCCAGATACTGTACGTGTACACCTCCATCTCTGACTGTTGCGCAGCTTCTGTCTCTTGCTGTGGTATAAACATCTGATAGCTGAAGAATTTGCCCTTTGGAAAGAAAGGGGCCTGTCGAGTTCCTGTTTCCTTTGATTTATCTCTGTAGAAAGTGAGAAGGTAAAAGTTTCACTTCCTAACCTTTAATTCTGCACAACTCAGCGCCAATGTAGACTCTTTGTGTGGTATTGAGTTTAATAGGTTTAAGCATATTAGGTCTTAGTATGTTGTAGTTGCGTTCTTCAATTTCAGTGTTTTTATTTTAATGTAACAGATGTAATGAGGATAACTATTGGTTTCAGATGCAACCAACAGGACATCGGTTATGATCAGGTTTACGGATGGCCTGGTTTGTCAGTGGTTGCTGGTCATGGGAGATAGTCATGTGATGTGGTTGCCATGGTTAAGGGGGGTTGGGATGTGGTATGGCTGCTGGGGGTGGCCTTGTGACCTATGGGCGTTCAGTCACTGCTGGAATGGTGACTGTACAAGAGGAGGGTGTCGGTCTCTTTGATCATCTTCCACTCCGTTGCCATAAACATATATTTTCTTTGCTATGACAGGGAGTGCAATTTAACTTTCTTAGCTTATTCCTGCTGATAATTGTGGGGGCAGATTTGTACAGCCTTAGACAAATAATTGCCTTTCCTTGGTTGCAAATAACTAAATATAGATTTTGTTCAATGTTTAAGATAAGGGTTAAATGTATCGTTTGCTGCAAAGGGTCTGTGCTGTTTCTCTTTATATTTAGCTGTTGGTAGCGGTTGCTTTGACAGGAAGTGTTGCTACACAGCCAGAGAGAGTGGGTGGTGTGTGTTTGCATTTTTTTACATGGGACTTAATCACTATATAGGCTCTTTGCTGAATTACAGACTTCTCTTTCTCCCAGCGTCATCATGCTATTTCTGAGGCTCTGTTGTGTTCAAGAGTGTGGTTTTCGCCTGGATTTTCTTGGCACATGTGCGTGTTATGCACTCTATGGCAGTATGCTCTCTGAAATCCATTTGACTCTATAAGCATTTCTACTGTTGACCATTTAGTTTATATGCGGCAACATTGTTAATTTTATAGTTTGTGTCACAGTCATTTCGCTGTTAGCCATTACCATAACAACACAGGAATGACCATTCACTCGTTGTTTGTCTTAGCCTAGAAGGCTGAATTAGCTTTGTTTTTTCTCTCCTTCAGTCACAGATGAACACACACACTGCAGTTAACCCACGTTGTGCACATTTAAGCCCACTGCAGTTTAGATTCCTGCAGCATTCCTACACCAAGTTTTTGAGCAGACACAAGCTGCACTCACCTCCTCTGTTGTCACTCACAGGAACATTGGTTGTCAGTTACATATTTACCCATTTATTACTTAGCCCATGAGACTATTCATTTTAGTTTGGCCATGCTTTATTTAAGTGTAACATCTTACCATACAGTTGACAGTAGATTGTGAGGGAACTTCTAATATCTAGATGTTGCTATATCTGACAGTAATGTTGCTGCTCTGCTGCTTTTTTCCATACACAAGAGTGGGCTTGATTGTGTGAACTACTATTTCTCATTGTATATCTCGTCCGGACATAGCAAGTGTCAGTTAAGAGTTAAAACTGTTGTGACTGTTTATCCATTTGTGTCTTGATTCACCTCTCTCAGTAAATCAGGGAGCGGCCTTCTCATTCAGAGAGCTGACTGTGCCGGGATGGGAATACCCCAGAATTCCTCTCATTCCTGTCATTCCTTCAACTGTAGTGTCTGGACATGCCTTTAGCCTGAACTGAAAGAGAGATGGATCAGGGGAGAAAGTTGTGACAAGGAGTGGCATTCATGTGTTCTTTGTGGTTCATTTCAGGGCATTGGCCTTGCAGTTGTCCTTCAAGTCTGATTGGAAGTAACACCCTTGTTGTTCCCAAGGCTTTTCTCTCTCTTCTGATCACCACTCTGATAGACAAGAGAAGAATATCACCAAGAAGCTACAACAAACAAAGTTAGAGAAAAGGAGAGATCAGCTGAGATAAGGGATAACAGCGAGAGTGCAGGGTGTGTCTATATAGGCCTCCAGACACGCCCCGCTCTGTCACAAGATGGATCCCACTTGGCAAGCAGTCCAACTGCTCTTTATACCCATCTTTAGATAATCATAGCACCGTTGCCTTAGTTTGCATCAAAGCTCCATCTGAATAGGAAACTAGGCCAATTGAGCTAGTCAGACAGACAGGACTAATTACTCGCAAAGTCCTGTGTGTGGATGATAAATAGCTTTTATTCACTGGTGTCAGTGAGGAAAAGGAATGCTTAAGGACCCGATTTGTAATTGAGCTCAGTTGCAATAAGGGTTTTAATTATGGTGGGAAAAAACCAGGTCATACATGTGAAGGCATGGCAGGCTGCAGTTTGATCTTTCTGTATCGGTATATATGGTTTTCGAGAGATGCCTATACATTCTCAATAACATCTCTGTTAGCTTTGGTCTGAGTGAGTCACGCACTGCGTCAGTGACTTTGCTGCTGGTGCTCTGCAGCAGGCCTCAGATGTAGCTCCTGAGGTTTGTGCCTGCTTGGTTTCTCAGTTGAATGACAGGCTGACGTCTTTTGTCAGAAGACTTACAAGAAGTGAATGGCCTTGAATACTTCCTTGTTTGTTTGTGTCAACAGATGTTTAGAAGTGATGCATTAGGCCATATTTAGAGAAGGGAAAACAACATCCTTTGGACCTGGCCATTCTCTGTGAGGGATTTTGATAGAAGAGAAAAGTTAGAAACTATTGGTTGTGACAGTTCCTTGGTGAGAATCTGTGTATGATATAATAATACCAACACCCTTTAACTATGGCAACACCCACTACAAGGACATTTAACACATTTTGCAACAAAACACCATCTCTGGCAGAGGTTTGAGTTTGGTTAAAACTAGGAGCTAGTTTTAAAGGGATTTACTAAATCCCTTTATATCTGGTCAACATTAGTTTATCTGTAGCACCATCCAATGAAGTCCCTTAAGTCTGTAATGATTTTCTTTAGTGAATAGTGAGTCTCTTATACATGCATGTCGGAAAGTGAGTTTCAGAGTTTATGCAGTTTATAATCAGTGGGTAAAATCAAATTGTGCTGTTATGGTCTAATGTTATTGGCCTTAAGTTTAGTCAATTAAGGTAAATTGTTTTATTTTGTGGAATGTTGCGAGGTCAGTGGATACTCTATAATCCAGCTAATATTAGCCATTTCAGTTGGTTGTCTTCAAGCAGTTATCTGAGTTTAAATCCTTTCTAGTATTGATGTGATGCGTACATCTCAAACTAGTCAACAGGGTAATAACTAGGCTCAGTTAAAAGCTGGTGAAAATATTCACATGGCTCCTGAGGGAGTAAATGTAGAGCTTTGGACAATATAGCAGGACAGGATGCTTGATGTAGTGTGATCTGAACCTTGGCCTTCTGGGGAAAGAAATCTGTCTTCACTCGCTGCATTATTCTGCTTCCTGCTTTGTTCAGAGCTGAACTTTATCACGTACACGTAACTTGCGCTCAGCTCCTGCCCTCCTTTCCTTTCCTTCCCCCTATCTGGTCAGGAAAAGGTTTGTGGCATCCTCCTCCAGGGCCTGATCCTGGGTCATGTGACAGCCTCCCACCACCCTAGTGTTACCCTCCTGTCACCACGGCAACGTCAGCATTCTGACTAACATGTTGTGACATCCATGACCTTCCTCCCCCATTTGTTTTTCTCATTCCATCATCTTTTCCCCCTCCTCACTGAGTTTCTGCATCTTGTCATCATTACTCTGGTATATCCTGTCATTCACGCCACCTCTTTACTACAATCTGGGTTGACATGCCTTTCTAGGAATTTGTCACTTTGTGCTTTTTCAGTTCAGGGTGTGTGTTTTCTTTGGTGAGACGAGACCGGAAGAGCATTTTTATATAGATACCTTGTTCCTGTTTAGGTTTGTTGATATAGTTATTTTCTCCTCTTATACCTCTCTTTGCCTGCCTCCTTCCTCCCCCAAGTTATGAGTCCAGATTCATCATCAAACCTTTCTCTCGAGGCACTGTTATGCAATACTGTTTTATAACCTGAGCAACTAGGGGGCAGAAAAAAGAAACCTTGTGGGAGATAACAGCTACAGAAAGAGCCACATTTGTCATAGTGAGAAGTATGTGTGTATTTCCGTACTGCCTTGTTTGTGTGAGCTCTCAGGATATATTTGTCCTTATAGTCGCCGTTAGTATGGATGTCTCTCACATTTCTAACCAACATATAGTTATATTAGCCTTAACAGTGCCAAAGTGTCATGTTCATAACATTCCTAAAATCATCACATTACCAAGAACAATAAATCAGCTCATTCACACAGTAAGTAATCCAGTGGCATCCGAAAAAGGCAAATACATGTAGTAATTCTGTCTATAATTGAAACAAACTCAAATGTGCATGTATTGAATCTGCACACCAACTCACATATAAACCCTTACAATTTAGGGAAATAGAAAATGTCGTATTATTTCTTCAGAATTAACTTTAAATGGTTTCTTATTTTCTAATACATAAAATTCTTAGATAAACTGTAATCTTTAAAAATCGTAACACAAATCTGAGAAAGTTTGTAAATCGTAAAGAATATTTTCTAATAAAAGGTAATGATCTTTTTATGGATTATGTTGTACTATATTTACACAATCAACAGCCGAGGTATCAAAGCATGTTTATTTACCTTTCTGAAACTTTTTCCAAATATGGTCATGACAGGAAGTGTGCATGGACAAATCAGTGTGTTGCACAGCTGAGTTTAGCCTGTACAATTACACAACAGCCCCACCCAGAATATCTGTCTCGCACACCAACACACTGCAGCAGGAAGTGACCGTGACACAGCAGAAGTCAGGAGCAAACATTCATACCTCTGCAGCTAACACATGACATCAGGTTATTACAACATGAGTCACACATTGGGCTCTATCATTTTCAGTGAAACCACTGTGAGATGTTTGTGTTGACAAAGTAGAGTGTGTTCATGTGCAATCACAACTGCATGTACAATTGCTAACTGTTCACACATGCAACAGCATAATGATCATACATAAGTTACATTATACATACTCTATGTGGTAGATGTAGCAGATGCCCCAGATATGACCCTCTTCATTGAAATTATTTCTGGGAATTTTGGAGAAGCTAGGCTCTGAGGAAATTGCTCATATCCTGTGTGGAGCTATGGAAGGGGAAGTCTCCTGTGACAGTGGGAATCTCCAGTCTGTTGACCCACATCCCTGGGCTCTGTATCCTGCTCCACTACTGCTTTGCTTTGTTAACGGTTTTACTTAGGACCTACGGAAAGAAAGACGTAATTCTGACATCATTGATCAGAAAACTTGTTGCATTGATATGTTGGTCTAACTTAAATATGTTTTCTTAAATCTATGTTATATTCAGTGTTTCGCTACAACAACACAACACGTGTTTCCTTCCTCATGAAACAAGGCTATTTAAACAATACATGTTTTGAAACTTTGTAAACATACTTTATTCAGCCTTGCAGACTTGTTCTTCTCTGCCGTGTGCCCTTCTTCTATGTTTCCTGGCTGGGCCTTATTGCGCATGCTAGACAACATACAAAAAAACTCATCAAACATTTCTCCAAAGTGTTAATCATTTTCAATAACTCAACAAGGTATCTTAAATAAGAAGTGGCAACATCTCCAGCCATATTGGGTGCAATAGTGGAGCAATGATGCATGGTATCAAATGTGCCATCTTCCTCTGTTATGACAGATCACACTTAGTGGTGTGGGCTAAGTTAGCCAGTGTCTGCCTGCGAAAATTACATCAAATCCCGCTCATTTTTCTTTGAAGGTGTCAAAATTATATTTGCAGTCATCTAATGCTCATATGCAAATGTATTGCTAGGCTACAGGCACAATGAGATAACTGAAAAGCATGTTAACAGATGGGAGCTTCATATAAATCTGGAACTCAATGCTCCTTTCTCTTTCAGCCTTTGGCACTCTGTGCTTGGTTACAAAGTATTTTGCTGATCAATGGGCTCAAATGCACTGTCTGGCTGCTAAGACTTCAGTGTGTCCTAATCCTGCTGCCTGTAGGCTTTTACCAAAATAAAACACTGAGAATGATAAAATATATACCTCCTGGGTATTTTTTCATCATCACAGGCACTTCAATCGAAAACAGAAGGTGAGAAAATGCTACTGTTCCCTGAAAAGATTGCCTACTGACTGGTGTTGTGTGTGTGTGAGAGTGCTTGACTCGATGCTGCACTTTTTACTATGGGTAATACATAGTAGTACAACTCCTTAACAAAGTGCAATGCTCATTACTACCCAGCATAATACTTGTCCCATGTGTCTTGTGATGTGAGACTGAATGGTGTCCACTGTTGGTGATCAGTGAGCTGACAGGAAGGAAGGGTGTCTCCATGTAAGACTTCCTGTCCTGCTGTGTGACTCAGTGTCGGTCCTTGTGCTGCTCTTTTCCTTTTCCCTTCACTCTTCTCTTTCTCCTAGGCTCCCCACTTACTTCTCACTCACATCTTTCTTCATTTATTTTATTAGCTGTGGAGGACCATCTGTCCAGACTTTGGTAAGTCAACTATTGACTAGCTGCTTGCTGCAAGAGTCATATGTTTTACATCTTGCACCTCCATGTTTTTTTGTTATAGCCAACAGTTCATGGATAAGATCAATACTATTAACATGTCAACAAGGTAAATATAAGGCTACTTCCAGCCTAGCCTAGTTTCAAATCCAAAGGTTATAATTTGCGTTCTGGATTGTCTCTCGTGGGTGCACATGATGTAACAACACTAAAACTTCCCTGTGGCTAAAACATAGTCCATCATACCCCCGACTTTTGTTTTAATTTGAACAGATTAAACATGATTAATCAGCTTTGGAGGAGGTTGCAGATCAAATGTGTTGCTTTTGGACAGAGTAAAGGCCCTGACACACCAAGCAGTCACCAGAGGACTCGCCGACGTCGGCTGTTGCGTCGCGGTGTTCTCCTGCGTCTTGGCCATGTGTTGCACGGGAACACACCGCAAATACTTCAGTGCGTGAGTGGCAATAACTCTCCTTACCAGCAGGCGGCGGTAGTGTGTATTCGTCATTAAAAATAGGCAACAACCGGAAGACAGAGAAGAAGAACAGACTGCGTGATATAAACAACAACAAATAGCGTGTGCAAACTGCAGCCTGGTTATGATCCACTGCTGTCTGCCAGTCCTTTGTGCTCCACAACTACCCGAAGGGGCAAGTCTCCTGTACCGGGTGTACTGGGTTCGCAGAGAATCCCACTTCTTCCTCAGCTCTTTCTCTGAAGCACACAAATAAACGATGTAAGCATTGTGGCTAGTTAGCATGTCCAATTCATTTCTATATGCAGTGCCAAACTGCACAGGTAGCAACAAGATAACAACAAAACACAAGGTTGAAATAACAAATTACATTTCACGTTAACGTCACTGTACGCTGGCAAACAATAAAAAGCCAACAATATCTGCTAAAGAGCTCAATTGATGAAAAAGATAATCTTACCCGAGAAACCAAGTTGCGTTTCAATCTCTCGCCAGAGTCCGGTTTTCACTACTCGGTTCGAGTACCTTTTCTCTGTGATGTCGTACAGAGCTGGCCTCTCCTGGATCAATGTGATGAGCAGGTCTTCGTTTCCGTCATTCCAGATCGCCATGATGAGATGAAAATGAATAACAGTCTGTGTGTGCCTTCTTAAATCGTTTGTTTACGTCCCTCACTTCCGTTTCGCTTCTCATGCACTGATTCGCTAGCTGAACAGCCAATCAGAGTGATTGTTTGGTCCGACTGCCAGACCCGATGCATGGCCGATTCAACATGTTGAATCGGCCATGCATCGGGTCTGGCAGTCCAAATAAGGCGTGTCACGGTCGACGGTGCGGGACACACCAAATTGAGTTTGGGCGACAGAACACGCTTCGTCTCCCGACTTACGAGAACAGCCGAAATCGGCCTGGTGTGTCAGGGCCTTAAGTCTAAGTCTTTATGCTAACCAGCTGCAGGCTTTCTGTTTACCACACACACACACGTCAGAAAGTATCATTTTTTTCTCAGTTGCAAGAAAGAAAATAAGCATATTTCCTAGACAAAAATGTTTCCTTTTATTTGTGTTCTAATAAGACATAAGACGAAAATCCATAATCAGTATGTCTTCAAAGCTGTTATACACATGTAAAATAACCACTGTTCTGAGAGATCAAAAACAACAATTCCCTGTGAATTCTAAGGATAATTCCTAACAGGCGCATCTCATGTTGAGTCTCTTAATTGCTTCCCTTGATCCTCTTTTAATTTGGAACTGCGAGTTGACTCCAATCCTGAAAACATTGATTGATATCTCGGATGTTTAACACTGAGTGTGTTGATTGTAAGCCATTATAAGATGACACCCAATTAGTAGTAGGCCAAATCTTTTCAGCAACCGTCTGCCAAAAACAAAGAAATGCATGTGAGGGAAACGTTTCAAAGACAAGCTGGAGATGACAGAGGAGAGGAAACAGGGAAGAGGAAGAGAGAGGGGAGGAAACGGGGATATGAGGGACGGGAGGAGGCCACGCAGCAGGTCTCTCATTCAGGCTAATGCCATTAGTGTCACTGCGCAGGGGGATCATATGACTCAGAGTCATTACTGCTCTTTATTTATTTACTCTGACACACACACACACACACACACACACACACACACACACACACACACACACACACACACACACACACACACAGATTCCAGCATGTCACTTATCCTGTGGAGTTGATGAACCCCCCCCATGCAGTAGCCTTGAAGCTTTGACAAAGGGCTATCCGACACACAAATGCGAATGGACCTACGCAAATGACGCCTGTCTAGAGTGAGTGCACATCTCTGAATGCTCGTAACATGTCACCCCCCCCCCCCCCCCCCCCACTCCTTTCTTATTCCTGTTTCTTCTTCCTTCTCATGTCATTTCAGGCTGTGTAAGCCTCCAGACCATAATGGGCTCTGAGGTGCTTAGTGGCCCTCCAGCCAGCCCCCCTTGGAGGTCCTGCTGTGTAACGGGAATACAGAGGGCCATGTTGTCCTGTTTTCGTGTACTGCAAACTTCCTGTTTGGCAAATAAACAAAAGTCTGAAGGGTTATCATTTCGTTATCCCACTTCCTTTCGGCCTTTCTCATTTTTCTTGTGAATCCCTAACTCTTTGCACATTTGCAAGGGGATGTAATGCATTGCTTGACTCAGCACAGTGTTAGCTTGTTGTGTAATAAAGACTTGGTTTGTGATCTGTGGTTCTCAGCAATCTAAAATGGGCAGATGGGCAGATGGCTGCCTCTTGCTCTGTCTCTCTTCTCATTTTTCCCAATAGTTATTTTTTCTCTTTATGGGCACATGTCGGCGTTTATGTGTGAGCCTGCCCTACAGTATGTGTCTTTGAGTCTGAGTCAGTGTGTGTGGGTGTGTCTAAGTGAGTGAGTGAGTGAGGGATTGAGTTTGTGTGTTGTTTTAGGAATATAGTCTGTGGACCATATGGTACAACACTGCCTGCTGGGCAAAGATAAACCCCACATGTAATGGCAGAAGAGACACCCGTGTACACACACATGCGCTTCACACACTTTGTCCAACCTCAGTATCATGTTGTAATTTGCATTGTAATTAGTCTGCACCGTCTGCTGTTGAATAACAGCGATACACGGCCTGGCTAGTGTTCATCCATCAGTCTTTCTGTTCCTCCTCCTCCTCCTCCTCCTCCTCCTCCGCTTTCTACCTGCCTGCCTATACTTGTCCACATCAAATGCTTTCTACCTTTCTCTGAGGGCAAACTTCCCCCAGCCGACCTGAGTCATCAAGCCTTCTCTGAGCTGAAGTCAACTCATGCTTTCCTCCCACACATGTAACAACCCATATGGAAGTGTGTCTATCTACTTTGGTGGTTCAGGAAGCGATACATTTTTCCCTATTAAAAAATAAAAACGTAAACTATTGCATAACTTAACAATTATAGGGACCAAATCATGGGTTCGCATATCCCATTGTTTGTTTGCGACTACGATTACAGCATACCATTTGAAAACGATCCTGTATTTCTGCCTTAAGTTTCCATGGAAATCAGTGGTTTAATTTGCTGGCTCAAAATACATGCTTGGATTGTGTTATGCACTACAATGAAAATCAAGTCAGTCGTATGATAACATTTAAACGGTTTTTTTTGTGCAATATTTATCTCTGATCACTGAAAAAGAATGTGGCAATAACCACAAATAGTTAAATAATCATACAGCGGCAACAACACACATTTTTTGATACACTGGAATTATTTTGTATAAGTGCAATGATTTAGAGTCCACAAATGTTTGCAGATGCCTGCTAAGTGATTTTCGTATGGGAATGAATGGAAGAAATGGATACAACCATATTTTTAAAACAATACATTCAAAACAGACAATGCATTTGTTAATAGCAAGCAAACATGATTTTTTGTAGAAAACTCAAACTTGTAAAACCACTGCTATGAACCATTAATGTTTGATGCTTTAATGTTCTGTCTGGCTGTGTGTGTGTGTGTGTGTGTGTGTGTGTGTGTGTGTGTGTGTGTGTGTTTGTTATACCTGTGTGGACTCGCAGCAGAGCCAGACAGCATGAAAAGGCAAGGTCACTCAAATCAAAGTACTCCAAAGCTCCCACGCTTCTCCTCTAGTCAGGCTCTCTCACTGATTAGACAGATTACATAAAGAAACATTTACCTCTGTCTCAGAACACGAGGGTAAACAACATGGTGTTTTCTTTACAAAGGCGGGGGGAGACAGATTGTAAACCCCCGTGGCACAAATCCTCCACCCCCACTGCATCTTGTGCCACAATGTGTGCTAACTGTCAGACGTGGTAACATGGATGAGGGCACAGCTCGAAGAGAAATGGAAAGAGACGTACAAAGAGAGGGGCGGAGAAGGAGACGAGGCAGTTTGAAGCTGGTTAACTGGGGCTGTTTCTGATGCTTTCAGACAGAAAAGACTGGGAAGAAGTGAGACACGCACACACACACACACACACACGCACACACACACACACACACACACACACACACAGAGGGAGGTGAAGTATAAAGAGACGGGCACATGAACAAAAGCAACGGCATTTAATATGAAACTGAATTTCAGAGGTAGCCTTCTAGCTTAGTCACCATGACAACAACACATTTAAACCAGCATTTAATTGGTGCTGTCTGCACTTGTCTGTTGCATCTCCATCCACTCCCTCCGTACAGTATATAATTACACTGTGATTTGTGGGTATCATGTACCAGAACAGACCTGCCTACTATATGGTATATATTACTGTGTTTGGTTTGTAAAGTAATACTGTAATATGTTTCAATTTACTCGGACTGCCAATTCAGATTAGGCTTTCATTTTTGGATCACAGAAATGATGACTAACCGTACGGTGCAACATTCTGAAAAAATTGTGCCTGTACTCTATATAATAGATGAAACATTAATTCTACCAGACATAATTTAAGGAATAAGGATGCAATGTGAGAGATCTTCTGAGAGCAATTAGAGTCATTACGATGAGTCAGTAAAAGTTAGGTGATATAATTTAGCCACATGCTTCTTGAAAAGTCAGACAAGGCAGATTGTTGGAAAAGATACTCAGGTTCTGTGTAAGGATAGGGAGGGTTATGTCTTGTCCTTGTATGTTACAGAATAGGTGTTAATTTAACATTCTTTTGAACACAGTAAAGTTGTTGTCACTAGACATAAAATTAGCTGCTCATTTCCAACTAATTTGCTAGTTCAGGTTTACACTTGCAACCTTTGCACATACGTGTCTTCACATATGTTGTATAATACAAGCAGTCTAAAACATTACAAGCATTAATATGCAAGCAACCAGTTCAGCACTATATTTGATTAGGACTTGCTTATATCACAGGTGATGTGATGCACATTCTGCTCCAGGCTGAGTATGGAGACCTTTAAATAGAAGACAGGGTTTGTGGTTCGGCAATTTGCTTCATGTTTGCTCTTCAACTTCTGACTAACGATTATTTCTTCAGGTTTCAGTGTTTGATGGTCATAGACGGTGCACACTTCAAAACATTTGGGAAATGTGAGAAGGAAGATAAGGCGTTGGTACCGTGTTTGGCAAATGGCAATTTTGTGTTTCTGAAGGTGCAGAGCTCTGAATGTGTCTCTCAGTCTCCGCACGGGTTATTTGTCTATTTTCAGAGAACCGTAGGCGGTGAACAGAAAGTACTCAAGCCAGGACAAGATGGATATGTAAGAATGTAACAGCTGCAGTTACAGAGAAGTGCATGCATAAGTTAACTTATTTACAATTAAATAGTTTGTTATGGTGTACAGCGTTATAAATGTACAAGCCAAGTTTGTGGATGCTTCAACATACTGGGTTTAAATAAGGTCAGAATAAAAGAAAGAAAAGTTTTAAAAAAGAAAAGTTGCTTTTGCAGCTATTATGATTGCTCTCCACGTACAGCTGTGTGGTCGGATGAGCCTAAAAAACAACAAGGATAGTAAAATATGCTAAACAATAGTTCATAGAAAAATACTGAGAAGCAGCAATCGTTTACTAAAAACATACAGTAGGTGTTTTTGATGTAAAAACACTCAGACTCAGCTGTGCATTCCTGTGAATTGAATTCATTCCCAATGCCTCCTGGGGCAAACACACACACACACACACACCACACACACACAACACACACACACAACACACACACACACACACACACACACACACACACACACACACACACCACACACACACACACACACACACACACACACACACACACACACACACACACACCGCAGAGTATTGTGGCTGTGTCTGAGCCTGCAGTTGATAAGATAGGGTTAGGTTGCACAGCTTGCAGGCAGATACTATTGTAGCAGATGACAGGAAACTGAAGCAGGGTGGAATGTTGCTGCTCCAAATCTACATGCCTGTTTGTATCCGTATGTGTGGGGCTTGTTTGAACGTTTGCCCTCTCCCCTCCTGTCAAACGCTGGCCAGATAGTTAACTAAATTAACTGTTTTCCCCTTGATGAATGATTCTTCTCACTTGTGGGCTAAGGCCCCATTTACACGAGAACGCAAACGAAACGCAAACGAACCAAATTCGATATCAAAAAAGTATTCAGTTCACACGGATACGGCTCAATAAACAACACACTCTCACTCCATAATCGTCCAGGAGCGACGTTTGGTCAGTGTCCGTGGCGTGCAGTTATGACGCTCCTAGGCTCCTTCAGCTTCATAAAGGGACGCAAATAGCTTTCAACTGATTGCAATGTATTCCCATCTGCGGCGGGATTTGACGCTCATGGAAGCACGGCATTCGTTTGTGTCGGCTGCCCTTAAAGGCAATGTGAGCGTCCATTCCCATTGGATAACGGAGAATTGTACACCCGGAAGTAAGTATTCCTCTTACTGTCGATTGATTTTACAGTGATATCTCCACTACTCATCGACTAAAAAACACCAGATTATCCTTGTTAATTACACAACATTGATTGGTTTAAATTGTGTGCAATGCTTTTGTATTTTACCCCTTCGATTCGGAGAAACAAATATTTTTTCGGAGTAAAGGATGGCAGAAGACACTACACTACCCAGAATCCCCAGCTATCGTTTAGGACTACACCATGTGCTCTGTTTGACAAACCCCGTTTTTTTTCACCATTCATTCCAATGGCTGGCGTCTATGTCACGTGATCTTCAAATTTCTCCCTGCAGAAAAAAAAAACTTGGCCGAACTTCGTTTTATTCTCGGTGGAAAATGCCTATTTTAAAGTTAGTTTGGCCATTAAAATGCGTTTTGATGTCATTTGATGCGAGAAATATGAGTTGTTATTTCAGATTATGTGTGCAGTGGATGTACATGATCTTTAGTTTGCTAGTTATTACGAAGATTACTTCAGGAAATTGCGTCCATAGAACGTTTTCATTGTTACCAAGGTGGTTGCTAGGGACGCTGCTATCGATATTATTTCTGTTATGTTGTGTAACGGTTTAATGGTGTTATCTTTATTGCTACCCCCTTCCCCGTCAATGTATAGTGTTGGTCCACAGCGCAAACGTATTAGTTTAACAAAATCCGCATCTAAAGATACGTTATTTCCCCCTGTGCAATTCCAGTCTCACATCTCACAGCACATCGTCATTAACAAATACCGGAAACAGACCGAAAACATTTAAAAAAATAAAATAATACTTTATTCCGAGTGTGCTTGCTTTTCTCTTTGAAAGTCATCACATAACGGCATTGTAATACACGGTTCGGCTGCATTAAATATTACATATCTGCCGTAGTTCTGTATTTATAGAGCCCTGATGAGAAGACTTCTAGACAAACATGAGGAACTGCCGCCAACACTGAAAATGTGACGTGGATCATAAATATATCAGCAGTTAAACAACATCTTACATTTCTTTTCACACAATACGTCTCCTTGCAGTATCAACACTAATTCGGCTGACTTTTATATTTGATCCAATTGGTAGATAGGTTGTATTTACACCATAAAGGTGCACAGCTGATATAAAGGGACACCTGGTGGTTAAAGCATGTTATTGAATTTCATTATTTGTATTATTAGATATTAATAGGATCCCTATAAAGTATATTCATTACTCATTATTCAAAACTACTAATAGTTAATTAAAGACTGTATATAATGACTATTTTGCACATCCCTTTC
Organism: Gymnodraco acuticeps; assembly: GCF_902827175.1. Classification (NCBI taxonomy): domain Eukaryota; kingdom Metazoa; phylum Chordata; class Actinopteri; order Perciformes; family Bathydraconidae; genus Gymnodraco; species Gymnodraco acuticeps. The sequence goes on along the minus strand of NW_022990647.1, from coordinate 368,415 downwards.
AAGATTTCAAGATTTTCTAAGGTTTATTGACATATCATATACACAAACGGTGTAGTTATGCATTGAATGAAAAACTTGGGTCGCAGGTTCCTCAATAGTGCATTACAAGACATCTATCAATATTTGTGCATACCTCCAGCAATGTTAACTATGTTGAAGCACTTATTTTAACTGATATTATACATATGTATTATACTCTTATAAGATCTATGTAGATATTTCATCTCCGGCCTTGTCAGGTATTGAACAATCAATAAATAAAGAACACAGAATTGTTAAATATAAAACACAGAATTTGTGTGATTATACTAAATGATGTAAATAAACACCACTGCATATTTACAACTGTTACACATGCTGATGTAACGCAAATGTGTCCAACTTGGGATCAATAAAGTATATCTTATCTTAAGCTGATCGATGGCTACTGCCATATTTGCAAAAAAGTGCATGTTTCAGGCTTATCAATTAATGTAATGTAATGTAATGTAATGTTATCAATTAACAACAGGAGGGGTCACAAACATAAGACCAGCTGTTAAATAAAGCTCGTTCAAATCCAGTTTTGGACAGTCTGCCGTGGTTCCATCCCATTTTAAGTGCTGTTCGACGCTCGGCGTAACCCTCGGAGCACACTCTCCAATCCCAGAGCTTGAGGACTATCACGGGGTTTGTCAAGCGAAGCGGAGAGAATACTTACTTCCCGGTGTAATATTCTCTAAAGCAAATGAGCTGCTCCGACCCTCGGTCCTGACGGACTCCAACTTGTGTTTATTAATCACACAAATAAATAAACACAAGGATAATAATGTGTTATTGTTGAGTAAATGGAGAATTGCACAGGGGAAAATAATGTAGGCTATCTATGCCACAATTTTAGATGCGGATTTTGTTAAACTAATAAGTTTGCGTTGTGGACCAACACTATACATTGACGGGGAAGGGGGTAGCAATAAAGATAACACCATTAAACAGTTACACAACATAACAGAAATAATATCGGTAGCAGCGTCCCTAGCAACAAGTAACAAGTAGTTAATAATAATAAAATACATTAAGAAAAAGGCATTTTAAACAGTCATTAAAAAGCAACACAATCTACCTGCATTGCATTACTCTAAACGTGTACTAACGTGCTTTAACCAGTAGGTGGTTTGGGTTAAAAAGCTGTCAAGTTTACAGTGTTAACAAAATAAAATATACTGCTGTTTCTGGTTTAGTTTACGACGGATATATTTAGTTATTGTTTTGATATTTGTAACACAAAAGCGATGGGAAAACCCCACAGCAACACAGAAAAGATGGTCTTAACATGACCCAGCGGTCTAGTAGTTAATAAAAAACAATAATATCAAAACAAAATATTACTACTAACTTTATTGTGAAATTCAAACTGAACGGTAAAAGAATAGTTTCGGTCTATTCTGAGCCCGATCTCTGTAGATAAATAAAAATAAAGAACTACGACAGATGTGTAATATATTTAATGCAGCCGAACCATTTATTACAATGCATTCATGTGATGACTTTCAAAGAGTAAAGCAAGCACTGCTGAATAAAGTATGATTTTATCTTTTACGAAACGTTTTTTTTCATATTGAATGCAGTTGGAGGTCAACCAATCACAGAGCTTGAGAACTAATCACGGGGTTTGTCAAACAGAGCACATGGTGTAGTCCTAAACGATAGCTGGGGATTCTGGGTAGTGTAGTGTCTTCTGCCATCCTTTACTCCGAACAAATATTTGTTTCTCCGAATCGAAGGGGAAAAATACAAAAGCATTGCACACAATTTAAACCAATCAATGTTGTGTAATTAACAAGGATAATCTGGTGTTTTTTAGTCGATGAGTAGTGCAGATATTACTGTAAAATCAATCGACAGTAAGGAGAATACTTACTTCCGGGTGTACAATTCTCCGTTATCCAATGGGAATGGACGCAGCCGACACAAACGAATGCCGTGCTTCCATGAGCGTCAAATCCCGCCGCAGATGGGAATACATTGCAAATTGCAATCAGTTGAAAGCTATTTGCGTCCCTTTATGAAGCTGAAGGAGCCTCGGAGCGTCACAACTGCACGCCACGGGACCCTGACCAAACGTCGCTCCTGGACGATTATGGAGTGAGAGTGTGTTGCAATAAACGTGTCCTTTCACACGACACTGCTCGACCCGCTGTAGTAGGCCTACATATGCCGGGCCTGTAAGTGGCGCTGTACTTCTGCCACAAAATACACCAAAAGCAGCGAAGAAGACCCCCGAGCATGGTTGCCATGGTTGCCTGGTTGCCCTTCTGTTTATTCCCCACGGTGGATTTAGCAACATGTAGTTCATAGTTCTCCATGTCCACTTGTTGCTGATGGTTGTGGTAGAGGAGCTGTAGATGTTGCACTAATATCTGTAGCATGGTCAGTGTCAGTAGCAGTGGCGAACCGTGGCTATCACAACTGGACCTTCTGTAGATACACCCAGCCGCCCCCCCCCCCCCCTCCCCCCCCTCCGCGGCATTATAATGTCCGTCTTTTCACTGAATTGTCGTCTTGAAAAGGGTACTCACAACAATTCCGCAACAACTTCATCTCCACCTGTTGCACTTGTCATTTCAACGTTAAAAACAATAAAACGGCATGAATTGCTTCGTCGCATTCTAGATCCTCTGTCTCGAACCAGTGAACTAGAGGGCCTTCTAGAGCAGTGGTTCTCAACTGGTCAGGCCTCGGGACCCACTTTTTACTTGGTCAATTTACTAACATCAACTACGCATTCTGGTACACTCTGAGAAGAGAATAAATAAATCTATTACTACCCGACATATTAATAATATGTTATGCCATTGTTTGTTTTTCACTTTGTTCTGACATCTTGCTGCGAGAAGAGCAAAGAGGAGATAGTCTGTGTGACTTACTTTAAATTGTGGGTAAGGGTAGATAGCCCCCATTGTTCTGTGACCTGTCAATCATCAAACCGGGGGTCGTATTTCATTATGTGTTCATTGTTATCTGAAGTTGTAACCATTGATGTATAAAAAAGAGTTCTACCCCAAAGTTATTCTCCGTGGGGACTTCCGGCAACACTCTTGATTCTGATTGGCCAGAAGACTCGAAAAAACATCAGCAAAGATTTTTTATTGAGAAGATGATCACTATGTGACAGAAGCTTTCAAAACCGTTTATGGTCTCCGTTACTTCCAGTCCAACGCCGACTGCATGCACAGCGTTAGAAAATCGGGCCTTCAAAATAAAAGTTTGACTTTTCCCCCAAAAAAAAAAAATCCAATTCTTTTTTTTTATTTTCTTCACTCACACATCCGCGACCCACTCGAAACGGGTCCGCGACCCACTTTTGGGTCGCGGACCCGTTTCGAGTGGGTCGCGGATGTGTGAGAACCACTGTTCTAGAGTACCCTGGAACCGAGGGGAACTCTGAAAGAATACGCCCTTTGGCTACAAATCAATATATGATTGGTTGATCAAACTGTTAGTCCTAACGTACGCTCTCATTCAGTGCAACGGTCAGGGCATTCGATCAAGGATGTAGAATACCTTGGTTGAAGGATATTCTACCCAGAGATCCAGAACAAGATCTGATTGGTTGTTTTCTTTTCTAACACAAAACCACTGAAATGCGTAGTGCATGGTCCGAGAAGGACAGACAAATCAACGTAACACTGTAATATTACAGATCAAAAACACGGATACGATTCTCATTTATTCATTTTATATACATTTTATTACATTTTATTTATATAATTAAATCGATTTTTTGTTTGTTTTATCTGAGTGTTCCAGGGTATTCTCTGAATACCTTGAAGGCCCTGACGGTTCGCCACTCAGTAGCAGTAGCTAATGACAGTAGCCACTGACCATGCGACTGTGGCTGCGAGGGAGTCCGGTCGTCTTTCAACCAGAAGGTTGTGGGTTCGATCCCAGCCCATGCAGTCAGCATGTCGATGTATCCTTGGGCAAGATACTTAACCCTGAGTTGCTCCCGATGGCATGGCCAACGGTGTGTGAATGTGTATGCATGTTAGTTCCTAGTGTAACATACACTGCTCTGTATGAATGGATGTGAATGGGTGAATGACATGTATGTAAAGTGCTTTGAGGGGTCTTAAAGACTGGATAAAACGCTATATAAGTACAGTCCATTTACCATTTACCATGCAGCAGAGGCGGGGCTATGGCTTCATCGTTATCAGGAAAATGATCGTATAGGACAGGGATGGGCAATTTGGATGGTGGTGGGGGCCACATAATGTACTGGACACCAGGGGGCCACAGATTAACTTGGAACACACACACATTCCATGTATTGTATGTAATTATTGACAAATATACTAAGTCTGACATCTTCATTGACATTTTACAATCTTTCAGGGAACATCATAAGCTCACTAAAAAAATATCAGTTCACAGAAATGTTATTTAATTTTTACAAGTGGCATGTTTGTATTGAACAGGTTATTTAACAGAGGAATACAACTATTTTAAACTATTGGAAAGCACGGAAAATGTATGTGCTGTTATGCCCAGATCTAGGGGAACCTAGGCGCAGCATAAATGCCCTCTTCCCACTCCCAAGAAATGGTAAATGACACAGAAAATCAGTTTTTTGAGATTTAATAACTCAAAAAGAGGTGAGACAACCCCAACATAACAAATAAACAACGTCTTTACCGAGTTTCCTTAAACTTGCCTAACAAAACAAAACAAATCAAATACAGGCTTCTTACCTACTCTTACCAGTAAACAGGAGAAAAAGGTTCAAACAAAAAGAGGGTTTCTCACTCCTAAACAAATCAAAGCATGTCTTAGAAGATAGGTTGATTTAGATTAACTTTCTAAGATTTCAAAATATACAAAAAGGACCGGTATACGGTAGAACTACACACACACAGCAAAACAGGTCAGATATATTAACACGCGCAGAGTTGGGAGTAGGAGAACTCAAGTCAGAGAGAGGGCAGAGGGACTGCATGGCTGCAGCTTAAATGCTCCCCTCTTCTTCAGGTGGACCAATCAGCATGTTGAAGGTAGCTAATCAGCTAACGGGCACCACCTGCTTGCTCACACACACACACACACACACACACACACACACACACACACACACACACACACACACGCACACACACACACACACACACACACACACACACACACACACACACACACACACACACACACACACACACACACACACACACACACACTCACAGACACAGGAGGAGGGAAAAATATCTGCACACAAATGAGATAACAGTGCATTGAGATTAATGCCCCGTCCACACAGCGGCGTGCGTTGAAGCTTCCAACGCTTCTGCCCATTCACTTTGAATGGGGTGACGTCACTTTTAGCCGAACTGCATTTTGGGAAGCGACGTGGAGCGTTGCTGGTGTTGCTCGCTTCAAAAGTTGAGCAATGTTCAACTTTTGACGCCTCGACGGAGGCGTCAGCCAATCGAATCATATGACAGTACAAGCTCTAGCCAATCAAACCGCGTGCTGGGGCGGGAGATTCATGTGATTGGTTGTTGGTCGAGTGTCAGACACGCCCGCCGGCAAGCGTCAACGCACGCCGCTGTGTGGACGGGCCGTAAAGGTGGGGTAGGTAATTTTGGAGAAACCAGCTCGAGTGCGCTAGTATTTGAAAATACACAGCCCGAATAAATCTGCCACTTCCTTACAGAGCCCCTCCTCCAACACACACGAACGCGCACATGACCAATGAGGGCACGAGATAAGATTGTGCACAGATGGAAGGCTGACAGGCAGGTAGGCCATCCAGTTATTTTAGCCGGGCCGGCTCAGATGATTGGTCGTGCTTTTTACAGTGTTACGGCTTCCACAGATGACATATTTTAATGTATTTATTGTCAAAGCATTTAATATATTCATTGCTATCGGGATGTTAAGAGCATTCCATGGAATATAACAAAAAGTATATCTCGAGCCGGTTTCTCAAACTTACCTACCCCACCTTTAACCAATAAGATGACATAAACATGAATTCATGACCACTAACCCAGACATTAGTTGTCTAACTTGAACCTAAGACACTTGTAGCCTGTCTCTGCATTTCCCTTATTCCACAATAATGGGAATGTCAATACAGACACCTGTCAACCCGCACTCTGCTGTTCCTCAGTGCCGCTCCCTCTCCCTCCCGCTGAAATTATGAAGCGTATAGTAATCATAGATAACACGGCAGGGTCCGTGACAGTTTGTTTTCATCTGATTTCAAATAAACAAAGTCTTGGTTTTTAGAATATTAAACTTGTTTCGCCAAATTCAGATGATAAATACAACTTTGAAGCTTGTAAAGGCATAATAACAAGCGATAACTTAATGTCACAGCAGGCATAACAACAGCCGGTGTTTCTCGTGAGTGTTTCCCCGGCAAACAAACACAATACACACAAATGCGTCACAGATTATTTTTGCGGTATTTGGCTGCCGAACGAAATCATGTATGCAGCTCGAGACGTAACTAGGAGTCTAGTGGACGGTATCAGTACTACAAGTACAACAATTACATTGTTTATAAATGAATCTGAGGGCCGCAAAAATAGGAGGTGGGGCCGCCATTTGCCCATCCCTGGTATAGGATGTACACACGGAGCCGTTTGGCCCCACAGAGCGTCCCGTCCGCAGATCTATCCACCTTGGGACCCGTTATCGTTTAAGGGGTCAGTTTCCGCAGTTCCGTTACGGCCTCGTGTGTACAAACGGGCTATACGAAAGAGAAAAGTAGAGGATACAACCCGTTTCGTTCCTGTGTAAACAGCACCTAAGAAGGCTCTTGTGCTCTGCGTGAATGAGTGTGTTGACCCCAAAAAAAGAGCAAAGAGAGGGAAGCCATACAGTAGGTCAGTCTGCATTCTGCCATTTGGCCACCAAACGGGACAGTGGGGCGACTGTACTAGCTGGCACTATTGTATTCTGGTGAATGAAGGCCCTGTCATAGACCCACAAACACACTGACCTAGCTCTGTTTTCTATCGAAGTCTCTGAGTTCAACTCAGCTCGGTTGAATTATTAATGACAGAGGCACATGTGATTTTCTGTGGTGGCCCTGATAGCTCAAGATACCGCAAACTAAGAAAACAAACTGCAAATACAGACAACACAAGTGTTTGACATGACTATAATGCAAGCACTTGCTGTTTGTACATGATGACGTTATTAAGGTTGGCTATCCTTCTGTGATGTTAGAAAATACCCTAAAATGAAAGATATTTGGGTTTATTTTGACATTGTGGTGGCATATATCAAATATTATTGCAGATATTCACATAGCATAGGCCTTTTGCTTTCAATTATAATATCTAAATCATTTGATCACAATAATAGAGAGCTGACTTCAATAACTTTTCTATTTGCGTGTTTTAAAAAAAAATAAAAGCTGTACATGTGTCATCAGTTTCATGTTTTCATGTTTCAATAACGCACAGTCACACAATACAATAATACAATACAATGTCATACAATAATTTGAAGTGTTGGAAAGGCTTATGGAAAATATTTGGGAATACACAAGGTCATGTGCACCAAATATTGAATTATTTGATCCAAAACACCAGATAAACCAAATGGGGGCCAATATAAAGTGTGTGTCGACAACTTTAACCATTGTTTGATCTGTATAGTAGTTTATTGTTCTATTCACCACATGAGCAAACCTAAGAAATATAGACTAGGCCCTGAGTGGGATTTATCCATCACTGTATTCCATACAGTTTTCTAATTCAGGTTGAGATGTGAAAGGGTGTTATGGTGAAGTGTTCCATTAGTCGGTGGGGGTCAGAGCCAAACCGCTCATCTGGGAGAGGAGCCTCTCTTCCAATGTGCCATCCTCAGAGAGAGGGAGATGAAGGAGAGGTAAACTGAGTGTGGATAGATGACTCACAGTGTGTAGGTGCAGGAAAAAATAGATTAGAGTTCTCTGGACCCCCAGGCTTTTGTGTATTTTATGTCGTATCGCAAAACAGAGAAAGAAAGGTATAAAAAGAAGACTGTTGCTCAGAGCAACGTGACATCTATCTATCTATCTATCTATCCATCTATTATATAAATATGTATTTCTCCCTTTACTGCGCCTGTCTCTCTCCTGCTGTGTGGGCGTGTAACGTGTCAGTCAGAGCTTTCACATTGTTCTGAGATGAAGAGCAGGCAACTGCATTATGGCCGATTCTTTACATGACTGACATAAAACAAGATGAGGCCTATGCAAATATTGGAACAAATGTGATAATGACAGTGATAATCTTTGACATTTTCACATAAATAGGTTTTGATTTTGTTACTGTAGTCTCAGATATGAAATAATGGTTTGATCAAACGGCCACTCAAAGCCAATATACCATCTGGGAGTGCTACACAGACTGTGAAGACAGTTGTATAATGCCTTCTGTGGCTCTGAAGGAGCTTTGTTGAAGCCCAAAGCATTTCTAACTGGGTATGATTATTTTAGTTTAAAAAAGGTCTGTGTTTAATATATGATGTGTTAAAGACCTGGGCACTTAGGGTCTAACAATATAGATTTACATAACACATTAATTATAACCATTAAAAAAAGATACTCCATTAATAGAGAATTGCTTTTGATTTAAAAAAAACCTCCACATTATTGACTATACTTACTTGTTTTTCCTGGTACGGTAAATGTTCTTCTTTTACATGCCCTTATCACTCAAACGTTATGCCCCCAATGTATAACACAAGTTTTCTGTCAAATATTTCAAGATAACTCCATGACCAATAGGATTTCAGACTCGTCAAAACTCCTCCAGAGCCACTGAAAACAGTACAGCTGTTTTCTCACACTGGGTGTACTATAACTCTCTATGATGACAGAGCTAATTTAGAATTGGTAGAGACCCCTTTAATATATGTTGATACTGTATCTAGTGGAAAATTGAAGAAGTTTATTGTGTCTAAAATCTTAATTTACTGCTGACTAACTTCAAACCGTTAAAGTGCTAAATGATGACTTTGAGGAGCAAATCCGTTTTTTTTTGTGCAAGAAGTAGTAAAACTAAATCAGGTTAGAATGAGCTCATACAGATGAGCTCATTTTGTAGTGTCTTTGTTCATTCGTGGCCAAGATTGCTTTTTTGTGTGCACAAAAACCTCTACCTGTCTCTGACTGTAGTGACTTAACATTTCACCAATCACCCTCAGAGATTCCTCTTTTAGTCACACTGCAGTGCAGGGCGTTCATTTATCAGTAATGTCAGTCTGTATGCCCTGCCGATGATATCATTGTGTGGAGGCAAGCCATCTTAAATCATTTATTGTAGATGTCTTCAGCATGCTCGGCAGACGTTGATTATGTGACTTCATTATACCGCCTCGTTGTCAGAGTGTACGCTGTATCAATACATCCTGCAGGGTGTTTTTCCAGAAAATGACATTTTGAGAAATACAGGACATTTCCGTTTTGCTGCTTTCATAATATGTCATGAGTGCTAGGAAGCATTGACACGGTGGTAAGTGTCATGATTCTCCTCAAGGCTCCAGTTATTTTTCTGTCACAAGGTTTACGTGACGAAACAATTGTTCACTTTTGCACCATTGCAAATTTGCAACACAGAAACGAAATGGCCAGAGAAAAATTATAAATTGACAAACATGTCTAAGATATCTGAGGAAGACAGAGACAGGATTAAGCCAGAGAGCAAGACATTACGAACAGCTCAGACAAAAGGAAAAGCTGCCAAATTTGTCAGCGATAGCAGACGTGGCATGTGGGGCAGAACTGTCATTCAGCGGTATTCTGGGCCGCTCAGGAACAGTGGATCTACAGCAAGCTGAGAAGTGTGGGAGGGAAGACTGACAAGAGATGGAGCAGAGGGATCTTTTCAGAGAGCCTCTCTGTGTTGAGTGACAGGACAGTGAGGTGTGTGAGATGGCTGTGTATTAAAGTGATCCATAAGAACAGTAGTGTTAAGCAGCGTGTTTTGTGTTCATGTCAAGCAGATGAGAGTTGTCAAACTGGATGTTTTTTTTGTTGCCTCCATGAATATACTGTATAATGTGTGTGCTTAGGGGGGGCTGAAAAGAGCAATTTTGCTTCATTTAAAACTCACACGAACTCACAGCTTCCTCAACTGCAGCCAGTTTTGTAAGTTCAGATTGGTCTTGTAGTATGCATCGATAATGAACAGCATCCATGGACCTTGACTCACAACCTCGTAACCATGCAGAAACGAAAGAGAAGAAAGGAAAAAATAAATATGGAAGAGGGAAACATGCTATGAAGATGGCTGAGGAAACTGGGCTGGAAGAGGACTGAAATAGCCTTTGGCGCAGGATGACTAAGACTTTAATTGCAGAGGGACAGAGATGTGAGTGTGTGTGTGTGTGTGTGTGTGTGTGTGTTCACAGTCTGTGGCCATTTCCTTGTTTAGCTTCGATACAAATATATTAATTCACATGCAGTTTGGAGGAAATTAATGTCCTGACTGTGTCATCCCTGATTTACCTGATTTAACTGTGTATATTAGCAAGAGCATATGTGAGATAACTGAAAAATCTTTTTTTTCCCTGTATCCTTGGAATCTGAGGGAACATTGCAGTTGCTGTTTTTCAACCTCTACCTCCAAACACACACTTCCACTTTACCATGTACCCAGCTTCCTCTGTCTCTTCTTACAGTTTCTCTTCCACAAACACAACATTTCTGATGTGGTTAGCGCAACAGCTCGTCCCGTTTCAGCGTCCATCCTTTTCGTTTTTCCTGTTCATACACGAGCCTTTCACCACTAGCTGACTCAGACTGAAGCTTCAGGGTCAATTGTGTGTGTGTGTGTGTGTGTGTGTGTGTGTGTGTGTGTGTGTGTGTGTGTGTGTGTGTGTGTGTGTGTGTGTGTGTGTGTGTGTGTGTGTGTGTGTGTGTGTGTGTGTGTGTGTGTGTGTGTGTGTGTGTGTGTGTGTGTGTGTGTGTGTGTGTGTGTGTGTGTGTGTGTGTGTGTGGTGTGTTGTGTGTGTTGGTGGAAAACAGAGAGGTGTGAACCTTGGGACTTGTGTCCTAGGGGAAATCCCAAAGGCAAACAATTATTTCTAATTAGAGCAAACATATTGCTAATGGGTCTCAGATGTTACAGCTTTTTGCCTAACATACACTGATGAATATGTAGCTGCTGGTGAAACTCGTGAGGGAATATTGCAGAGATAATTCAGTTTATTTAACATCCTTACTTGAAGTTAAGTTGACATGAAAATAATTTTTGGGAAATATCACTTAGTCTATCCTGAGTTTAATTGTTTAATTCAGAATCAAACATTCTTTAATCGTTTCAAAGAATGTCACTGAACAGCGTTACAAAAATATTTTTAAAAAAATAGGCTAACATTTAATCCATCCATCCATCTTCTCCCGCTTATCCGTGGTCGGGTCGCGGGGGTAGCAGTTCCAGCAGAGCCCCACACTTTCTTTTCCCTGGCGACATCAACCAGCTCTGACTGGGGGATCCCAATGGCGCTCCCAGGCCAGCGAAGAGATATAATCCCTCCACCTGGTCCTAGGTCTACCCCTTGGTCTCTTCCCAGCTGGACGTGCCTGGAACACCTCCCTAGGGAGGCGCCCAGGTGGCATCCTAACTAGGTGCCCGAACCACCTCAACTGGCTCCTTTCGACGCGAAGGAGGAGCGGCTCAACTCCGAGTCCATCCCTGATGACCGAACTTCTCACCTCAACATTTAATGAACAGAAGCAAATAGTAACTGAGTCCATGTCAAAATGTCAAGTCATTTCTGCTGATTTAAATGTAGAGCTATTTGTTTATTTATTATTCTTGTGTGTCAACTGATCATGCATGCATCTTGAGTTATTAAGATATTTCCTTTAGATTCCATAGAGTCCCATTATCTAATTTACTCTCAAAACCAAATTTATATTGCAAAATATATGGCAGCATATCACCAACACCACCTTCAGATTGTCCTTCATAAGATGCAGTTATTGGATTTAATTTATATGGAAGCAATTAAAGACCAGTAAAGCCAGTAGATAATTATGTGTACTAAATACATGACATCATGTTTGTCGTAATGCAAATACTGTAATTATCCATTGAGGACCTGAATAATTAACTGAAATGTATTTCAAATTCGAGTAAATTATTTGTGATTTTATTCAACAATATGCTGTGACATTTGGGCGATGGGAAGGGGCTTAGTCAAGATGAAAAAATGACACCTATGATTCATCATGAAGTTTAAAGTCAAACATCTGCATATGTTTGTCCCATTGCTGTCTTGGTATCCATCTTTCTTTCTCCTACTTTGAATATGCCCTCTACTGATTATATTTATCATTATTTCAGTGAGCTGGGTGGCACATTATTTCTAAACCGCCCTGCTGATCTATCAAGAAATGTGATCCAATCAAAATGCTAGAAATACACGTCTGTGAGAAACGTGCACCTTTGGGTCTCCTCCAATAGGAAGCTTATAAAATACAACTGGACATTTTACAAACACAGCCGTCACATCCAGCTTTGATCTAATTATGTTTTTTTCATCCATGCCCAGTAGTGCATGTCTCAATGCCACATACTGCAACATGCCAGACACAATGACATCATCAACCCGGGGCAAACAGCCAATGAGAACCCTCAGGGGGGGAGTCAATCGTGGGTCATTGCAACAATACTGGCCAATCAGTGCAAGCGAGTAGGCCAGTAACCATGGTGATTAGCCTGGGTTCAAATATGATGTGTATATGTGGCAGATGCCCACTGCGTTGGGTCCATATGCACTTGTGTACATAGAGGGGCCGCTGTGTTGGCTCCGTACTGTGGGTCGGTACTGCATGCATGAAGGGGCACATCATGGTTATCCCTGGACACTAAGGTGAACCCACATTCAATAATAAGCTGTTGTCCTACTTTTGTAACATATGGCTTATGCATTCATAATGTGATCCTGAAATGTACAGTATTAGCCATGACTCTTCAGGCCAGCTTCCTGTTTGTTTCAGACTTTCTTCTCAGCATGTAACTTATAGCTATGGTAATTACAGTCGTTAGCTCTCCTCTGCATTGTTCTCTGAGAGGATGGATGAGGAGACGTGTGGGTGGCAGTGAAGGGTGAGGGGGGCAGGGACAGCGTGCAAACAGCACTCCTGAGTAGGAGAAGTACAATGGGCTGTGAGTCAGAGGAACAAGAACAGAGAAGAGCGAGAGAAAGAGAAAGGTATGCTGAGAAAAGGTCAGGCTTTTTTTTCATGCCAGAAGACTGAAAAGCCTAGGAATGCGTGCTCATATTATCTGTCTCTTTATGGCTTTAATGTCAATATCTGGCTAGGTAGGATGCAAGCAGGTGACTCAGAGGAGAGAGAGGGGCTGTTACTCAACCGAGGCTCAACACGAAACAGCTTTTGTTTTTTTAACCTTCGATTCAGAGAAACAAATAGTTTTTTCGGAGTTTAGACACTACAGTTTCCGAAGACACTACACTACCTAGAATCCCCAGCTATCGTTTGGGACTACAACATCCGCCTTGCTTTACAAACCCCGTGATCATCAAGCCCTGTGATTGGATGTTGGAGTGGCAGTGCGACAAGGTTACGCTGAGCGTCAAACAGCTCTATGAAATGGAATGGAACCACGGCAGACTTTTCAAAACTGGAATTGGACGGGTCCAGCCCCCGGCTCCAGCCCCCCCCCCCCCCCCCAGAACTACACATGCTGGCTATTGTGTGTTTCGCAACATGTTCTATGGCACCTCTATTTACAAGACGTTTTCATATTTCCCACAATTAGAAGTTGCCAGTATTAAACTGTGTACACCCTGGAGGTTTAGGGGATACGAAACATAGTGGTGTTATCAAATTTAAAACTGGGTGAATTAATATACCCACATGACACGTAAGGTCAAAAGAGCTTTATTTAACAGCTGGTCTTATGTCTGTGACCCCTCCTGTTGTTCATTGATAAGCCTGAAACATGCACTTGTCAAGGTTCAGAGGCACATTTTGCAAATATGGCAGTAGCCATCGATCATCTTAAGATAAGATAAGATATACTTTATTGATCCGAAGTTGGGAAATGTTTTTGTTACAGCAGCATACTACTTTGTTCTACTCCACTACAATTCAGAGGTTAACCTGGTATTTTTACTCCACTTCATGTATTTTAGTTACTTTGCAGATTCTGATTAATGATGTGAAATATAAACAACCCTTAAATCAGACTTTAGTTACACCTGAGTCAAATTCAGGGAAGGTGATTGTCAAGTGCCAAAATAAACTATGCAATATATTGGACGTCAAGTACTTTGTCAGACTTCATATTTATCTGTGGATAACCCCAACAATTTGTTCTTATTCAAAAGAAGACCCTAACTTAAAGTATTCTTTAATGTTTAAATAAAGCCTTATTAGTTTGTCTGTTTTGCACATCCTCCTGTTAATATCTTTGGACGTCCTGCACTAAACTGTTTTATTGTAGAGATCACTACAGTATCTTCTTGATATTTTCTATTCAGTATTTATATCATGCCTTCTACTTTCCCCCAATTGTATATGTAGACTACTCTTAATATTTAAATGTTTTCATCAAATAAAACGTATTCAACAACAAAATTCAATAACGTGCTTTAACCACTAGGTGGTGGGGGTTAAAAAACCAGTGGTGTAGTTAATAAAACATAATAATATCAAACATAATATGACTATTAACTTTATTGTGAAATACAGTTTCAGTCTCTCGATTTGAAGCTTATGCATTGTACCATGAACCTGTATAGACCTGTAACAGTCAACTACATGAGGAGTTGGAAAGTTCAGTAAATAATATCTTTAAAAACTACAAAAAAAATCATTTTCTATCAGCTGTGCACCGTTATAGTGTAAATATAACCTATCTACCAATTGGATCACATATAAAAGTCAGCCGAATTAGTGTTGATACTACAAGGAGACGTATTGTTTGAAAATAAATGGAAGATGTTGTTTAATTGCTAATATATTTATGATCCACGTCATGTATTCAGTTTTGGCGGCATTTCTTACAGTTTGTCAAAAGGTCTTCTGATCAGGGCTCTATAAATAAATATCTACGGCAGATATGTAATATTTAATGCAGTCGAATCGTGTATTACAATGCTGTTATGTGATAACTTGCAAAGAGAAAAGCAAGCACACTCGGAATAAAGTATTATTTTATTTTAAAAAATGTTTTTCCGATTTCATATCGCAAAAACACCAAATCCCGACATGCATTGCGGCTAAAACAATCGATGTTTTGAAACCTGAAAAAAGAAAGGTGTTTCTCAGAATCGAAAGAGAAAAACCTATGGGAAAAACATAAAAGCATTGTACACAATTTAAACCAATAAATGTTTTATAATTAACAAGGATAAACTGATGTTTTTTAGTTGATGAGTACTGCAGATATCACTGTTAAATCATTTGACCATTGGTTTTATTATGAAAACGTCGAGACCGGAAATACGGTTTTCAACCCGTAACTTTACATGGAGGCTGCCGCATACCTCAAATCATCTTCGTAATATCTATCAAACTATAGATCCTACATATCGACTGGACGTGGATTCTAAAAGTACAATATACACTTCTCGCTAGAAATCTAATCAAAAAGCGTTTCAATGGCCAAACTATCCTACAATTTAGGATTTTACAGAGAGGCTTATTTGTGAATAAACGACCATCTGTAACGTTAGCATTCAACGGGAGCACTAGAGGGCGAAAACTTTCAAATGTAATTATAGGACATATTAAGCGCTTGAACAAACAACATATTTGGTCGTAATAAGGGCCTGAACAATCGGCCCATTTGGTCGTATGAGTTGGAGGACTTGTTGACATGAAAATGTGTTAAACACAGTAGCGTGGCGTGGGAAAAAAATGAGGGGAAGTCAATAATACGTCCTTTCTTTTGGGTCGGGGGTGTGGTGGTCAATGTAATAACGTAACCAGATGAGTGATTACAGCACCCGGTATCATTTTACACACATTTGTATCAGATGCAGGACTTACACACGCCTGTTATCTAACCGACAGGTCCGCACGCACTCTCCAGCCCAAACTCTAATAAGCATTAATTCACAAACTAAATCAGGAGACCTTTAACGTTTTACATCCGATTCGCTCCTTTGTTCCTCGCTGTACACAGCTCCAGTTTGGGCATCGGCCTGTCATCAGATTTTATTTGTTGTTGCTGCTGTAGCGGAAGTTTAGTACAATTATTTTTGAGTAAATACTCCACATCTCCACCCTCCATAATTGCACTTGCTTCAGTTGCTTGCTACTTTCTAACGGCGGTGAGAGTGGTGCAGTGACGCTATCTATCTTCTATCGATTAGATTTATGATTCGAAAATTATAAAAGTAGGGTAGACATGTGGATATTATCCGACTGAACAAAACTTGCATTTATCTATCTAACAGGTTTGTTTTCCACTGACCTTATTTCGAGCTATTTTCCTAAATCCTATGGAGAAATCCCATTGCTTTTTTTGTCGAGGGAAACCGAGCGCAGCTTACTTCCGGATTTTAGGACGCGTCACTGCCACACTAAATTGATGCGATTTGATTGGATTGTGAGGCAAGGGAAGCCATCCGCCTCTGGCTTCCCTTGGCATGGCCCTGACCAATCACAGGTTGGCAGGGGCATCACGTGAGCCTCATCTGATTGGTCAATCCCTCCATTTTTTTTCACCAAGGGAAGCCAGATTCAGCTGGCCTCCTCTCGCAACAGTGAGTGCAATCTACTGTTTCACCATAACATCTAGAGGGGCGCTGTTTGTTTCACTCTTTGTAAAATACTCAATGAGAATGGGGGAGAGACGGGCCGGCAGCAACACACAGCAAAGGAGAATTATCGAAACAAAACAAAGTGTTTTTATTTATTTATTTAAATTATAACTACAATCCAAAAAAACAGGGGAAGCCTGGCTTCCCTTGGCCTCCGGGAGAAAACGCCACTGGTTAAACAACAACTATGCATTTTCTTCTTAGAATACATCTATAGGCTATAGCTTGTGTTTTACAGGTATTGGACATTTTAATGCTAAGTGTGTCCTTACAACAAATCAGACTTATTGTCTCTCCTGCTTCCCAATTCACGGATTGAGTTGCCAACCCATCATCATGATGAGAAATCATCTGACCCCTGCATTCCTCACTCCCAAGACTACACACACTGTTGTTATTCCCATTGTCTGTGACTGAATTATCTGAAATACACACTTCACTGCTCTGCACACCCAGCAGGAAAACACTAACCACAGTCATCCAATGCATTCAGTTACAAAGCCTTGACTCCAACAGTGTTGCAATTTTCTGTAGTGTGGTGTTTGTATTGCTCTCATCTCTCATCTCAAATGTCTAAATACAATTCAGTTTGGTTCATCAGATGGGCAGACTCTGGAACAGTGTGGTAGGCAAACAAGTCTGCCAAGTACCAGGGCTGACCACATGTATCCAATTCTTTGAGATGCCAAACTCTGAAATGTCAACATGCCCAATACAAAAGAGATGAATTCGATTTTGATTAGTGATGCTTACAGCAATACAGAATTGCATTTAAAAATGAAATGCCTGCCTCTTTAGAGACAGTGTCAATATTATATGAGACATTTATGTTTACTACAATTAACAGTTTCCATAATTTTTTTTAAAAGTATTCTCAATAAATATGTAAAAGGACAGTGTTGCTGATCTTGCCATATGTGATAGTTATTTTCATGATGTGATGATGCAGATTTAATGTGATTCATCTTCTTTGTTTTGTGGCAGAAGTAAAATAAACAATTAAAAACCTCCATGGATACCACCAGATGTTAGTTTGTCATTTTGTAATTCGGGCCCAAAACACGTCAAAACCATCCCTGTTCGACCAAGACAAATTCAACTGTTGACATTATATTAAAATGATATTAGAGGACTATGTAAAAGAAACATCTTGAAGCAAGTTTACTTTTCTAGAAATCAACTTAAGTATCTTGTTTATCTAAAATTTGATTTACAACTGAATAATTGTAGCATAATGCTGCAGGCATGTCTTTCCATTGGGGTCACAATTTTATGCAAATGCGTCGATAGCGCACCCTTGGTAAAACAATATATTCTTTAATTTCTGTAATATAAACAACATCTAGCTAAAACAAATCCTTTTGAGTCGGCGTTTACATTGCTGACGATTAAAATGTATAAACTTAAAGAACTTAGTGAGTCTTTTTAGGAGCGGAACTGGATGCCAAAAGGAAACACTGGACTGCATTTTTCAATCAATATTAAATAATAGAGGGGCAGTTTAGCTCCTTTATACCTGCAGTAGAAAACTGAGATGGCTCATTTGTAGGTCAAATAAACCAGTTTATGTATGCAGTTTATATACCTTTGTATGACTAAAGAAAATGTTTGAGTTTGTGGGAGGGCTGCAAATGTCTCACAATGGTAGCTTTTTCTTACCTCTTTTTTTGCAGAAACATAATTCCACCAGAAAAACTGGTTAATCTGCGTAGATAACTGGCGTTTAACTTCAGAGCAGCTCATTCCCTTAACAAATGTTTCCTTGAACAAAAAATCTAATCCTCAACTCTGAAAAAAGTGATTATTTCAAAGCCCATATGTCAATACTTCTAACCACATGTTCCATAAACAACAACACCTCGATTAGTTATCTGTTTCTAGAAGACATTATTCTTTAGAAAAATCAATTTGTCAGAAATGTTATTTTGTTTGGTTAGGCTGCTCCTCCACATCCTTCACTTTACTTTTAAAATAACTATAATTTCCCCTGTAAAATAAATGACTTTCGTTAAGGATACTTTCTGTTATAAATCCCATTTATTTAGCTTTTCCTGTCAGGTTTTCCTGCTACTTCTGCCGTAGGTCTTTTCAACTTGACACCATGTTGTTTTCAATCAGACTTAATTCAGACAAGCAAAAGCCAACACAGGATACAAAGCTATGGCCTTATCAGTCTGTGATAATGGACGAATACATTTAAATGTATGGAGAAGCTAGAGGTGTAATTTTAGTCTTTAAGAGTCAGTGCCAGTCATATTTATCTGAGAATATAATAATGATTTAATCTTAGATTTTCAACCATCTCCCTTCAGTCTTTCTGTCTTGCCTTTTCACTCATGGTCCTTCAAGTCAAGTTTGTTTTATTGCCTCTTACAAAGTGTCAGGATGATCGCTGCTGAGGGGAATTGCTTTTGGGCCTTCCAGTCGGAGGTGAGTGTCTTGTCTGATGGCAGAGGAAACGTATATATTTTTAAACTAAATAACATGAGGAAACATATAGCTCTCTAAACAATACAACAGGATAGGCTGCTGAACTTCCTCTGGAACATAATGAGGCTTGTCAAACCACATGGGGTGACTAATGCAAGCATAAAAGTAATGTTGTCATTTGATTATTTAAACTATCATAATAAATGTGAATCTTCATTATGAATACAGCAAGAATAATGTTTCTGGTGATGAAATTAATATTGTTGTGGATCTATGTGAGAGGTTATTTGCAGTGTTCCATACACAAGCCATACATTACATGTCATTTGTTAGACGCTTTTATCCAAAGCGACTTCCATACATTCAGTCCTGGGCAATCCACACAGGAGCAATTTGGGGTGAAGTGTCTCGTCCAGGGACACAACGACATGCTGACTGCAGTGGGACTCAAACTTGCTATCCCCTGATTCAAAGTCCAGCACTCTATCCACTGAGCCACAGCCGCCTTATAGACATCAAGAAAGAAGGGCCATATTTATAGTAATTTAAATTAAAACATTTTTAATTCACAGAATAAATACATCATGATATACAATAAATAAACTGTTCTTCACCTTGTGTAATGAAATGTTATATCCTCTTTACATATTGGATCGTTTTAAGACAAAGCTGACATCTGAAGATTTAAGTGATTTCTCTCTTGCCCTTTGCAAGCATGTTTAACTGTAGGTGACAATTTATTCTTCCTGAACTTAATTTGCCTCAACAACTCTTATCACTTCAACATAGCTTGCCTGATGTTTGCCTTAACATATTTGCATTTATTCAACATTTTTCTAAGTCTTGGAGAATCACTGAGGACCAAAAACACAAAAAACAATCAGTTATTTATTAATCATGCTTTTATATTGGCCTATTTTGTCATGGTTAGGGTTTGTAAAATGCTCCAGGTCTGTTCTCAAATGTAGTGTTTGCACCAGGACATCACTTTGAGTCACATTTCATAATTAAGTGTATAAATGAAGTTGGATAATTCACTGATTGTTATGGAAATAAGAGAATATGTTTAGTTCTACCATTGGACTAAAGGGAGCAAAACGTGTTACCAGTGTTAAGCAATTTGCCCTTATATTAAAGATATAACCCACTATTTAAAATAATTATCTATTTATTTTTGTGTATACATGAATCGTAGTAAACGAGACGAGTGCTCCCTCTATCGGTCAAATAGAAGAAATACTGGCGCACAAGAGCCACGCGGTGGAGCACCATCCATGCAAAATCCAGCTTGTTATTTGGTTTGTGTCAAAATTGGCATCTTTTCTGGAGTTTCCGTCTGAGTCTAATCTCTAATAGTCACATGATCGAGTAATTAAATGGTTATTTTAGGTCCTGTGGGGATTTAATAAGAAAATACTTTTGTCACATTATTTTGCAACCAGTGATGCATGAATTAACCACAGCCTCATGTTGCACAACAGGGAGTTTTATTGGAGTGGGAAGGAACAGTTGCAAATCTTTGAGAACATTTAGGCAATTGACTTTTGAGAAACATCTGCAAATGTTACAAGCACACCAAATGGACTTTGTATGGAGACTTAAAGTACCAGGCAGTCTAGGGTCATTTTAAAGACATTACCTATTTTTTTTAAAATACAGTGCTGTGGGTTTTTAATTGGATCATTATCCTACTTCTGTGTTTACTCCTGAGGACTATCAGCACTTAAACATTTGCTACTATACTATAACTTTGAAGTAAATAAAAGGAATTTACTGATTGATTCAATCACTATTAATCACTGAAGGTATGTGCAATTACGCCATAAAACACAGGGTGGCGCACCACAGCAACTGTTAAATTTTGTATCCGAAAAGACAGTTAAATGCACCATTTGTGCGGGTGTCAAAACTTGTAATTATTTAATAAAATGTTATTTGGGGCCTTTCCATTAAATGATAATATTAACTACCAACATGAATATCATTTTTGTGTTTGTTATCTACACTAAATGTGTTGAATGAGGTGATCATTCATCATTTAAACCATAACCACAGCCTCAAATAAACCAATATCGTCCAGAAGGTGAGTTCCTGCGCATTTGGAGAGTTGGGAGTTCTTCTGTTTCCCTCTCTCTGGTGTTCAGATCCCCTCCCTCCTCCTCCTCCTCCTCCTCCTCCTCTCATAGAAACCCTGCAGCTCAGTCAGCCGTGCTTCAGACGCTCTCTGCCGCTAACACCAGTTTCCAGTCGAGCAAACACTGAACTCTGCTGCTCCAACTTTGGTTTACACAACTTTTTTCGGTTTCGATACCATGCAGGATAAAGCACATTGACCTTTGATATTCGTCCAAATGAGGTTTGTTTTACGGCAGCGCAGGTACAATGACCGCAATGTGCAGCAGATCGACTGATTAAAAGTAAGTTGAACACAACATTTCGCACAATAAATCTACTTTAAAAAAAAGTTTTTCCTCCACAGCTGAATCAGTATCTGTATCTTGTGTAGTAAATAAATGGAGCCTGCTGGTTTATGTAGTATTGTTTGTTGTATACATAAAAAGAACAGCAAATAAGTTTGGATTTGAATGGTAAAGTAGATACAAACTATAATTGGTCTCTAAACTCAATGTTGCCGCAGACCAGTGTTTCCTTTTTGGAATATTACAGGGATTGCTCACAGCTAACAATATCTTGTCAGCTTTCTTTTTTTTTATATAGGTCATTTCAGCACAGTGAACATATACAAAAGGATTACCAGCTGTCTTCACTGGCTTGGCTTCTGTTTTTCGAAATTCAACAACTAATTATCTATGTGTTTTTCAAGTTTGCCAGTATCTGTATTGAAAGTTAATGAGTTAACTTTGGGAATTTGGACACTGCACTAAAGCTCCTCTCTTTTGTTTACTCTTAGGTGAGAGATCAGTGTTCTACAGTGCTGCAGTGTTTGCACTGTGACCTGTAGGTTCGGACACAGATAGTGAAGAGGACAGAGCCAATCTAGCACCATGGATATCGGCAATGATGTGGATTTGTCCAATAAAAACATCACCCCATTGTGGAAACGCCGCACAGACAACTGTAAAAAAACGCACGACTTAAGAGGACCCAAACCGCGACCGCTCAGTTACCACATAAATGGGGTTATGACAACAGACTTCCCTTTGGAGGACAATGGTTCCCTTACCTTGAGCCAACCTGAGGAGAGACTCACAGCTCTGACATGGGGCAAGAACACTGCTGTGTTGAAGCACATTCTGCACAAACCCTTAAAAAAATCCAGAGTTGTCCGAAGCATTAGCATCGGGCACTTCTCGACCGGACTATTTTCACTGTCAAGATTTAGATCTGAGGAAAGCAGATCCGCCTCACTGGACAATAGAGTTCGTAATGTAGACTGTGGCGGGGAAAATAACAGTAATGGAGTAACAGTATGGCAGGAAAAGGGACTTCAGGAAACCCAGAAACGCAGGTCCAGCCCGTTCAGTGTGTTCTCACAGAAAGATCAGATAGCATTTGGGACAAGTCCAGCCTCACCTGAAGAGCTTCCTATCAACTCTTCTCCTGTCCTGTCTTCACGCACTCCTAACAACAACAACAGCCCCTCTCCTCCTGCCCGGCGCACTCCCACCCCTTCCTACAGCTCCACTTCCAGCATCCCCTCCCTTTCTTCTCTAACCTCCTCAGACCCACCGACCCCACGCTCTGCATCGCCAGCAGACAGAGGACAAGCGCTCCCTAGACAGTCCTCATTCTCGCCTGCCTCCTCCCATGCCTCTTGCTCTTCTTCCATGTCCTCCACCTCACCCTCTCCCTCACTTTCCCCATCCATCTCTCCCTCCATCGTCCTCAGCACCCACAGTGCGGCTGCCCTGAAGATGGGCACCCAGCAGCTAATTCCCAAGGGTTTAGCATCCGGTATTCGGAGCAAGTTGCCTCCCTCTGAGCCTCAAGTCCAAGGTTTGGTGGTGCTGCCTGGGTTGGATCACACCAAGCGATCATTGAAAGCTCTCAGTATGGTAGAAACAGGATCCTTCTTTTCTACTGCAACGGGCCACGGTGAAGGTGCTGACGGAGAAAGTGAGAATCCAGGGACACTAAATAGAGGCCTGAGGAGTACGTCCTATAGGAAAGCTTGTGTGAGTGTAGAGGACTCAGAGGTCCCATCGATGGATCCAAAAGCCCATCAGTTTTCCCAGCCTGTCATCAAATGGCTGGATGAGGATAAGATAGCTTCACCCGTCAGCCTCACTAGCCCTGGAACTGCCAAGCCTACGAGTCCTGGGACTCCCAAACTTGCCAGCCCCAGGATTTTAAAACCTGCTAGCCTTGGAAAAGAAAAGCCTACAAACACTGGAAAAAACAAAGTGGGTGCAACCAATAAACAATCAAATAAATCAATTTGAGCTTTGCTAAACTATTGATGCTTACATATAGAACTGTGGAATTTGCAGTAACTGGTTGAAATGTCATTATCCAATTCAGTATTGGGGTTTAAAGTCAAAGTCTAAGTTGTAAAATCACAACACAGGTTGAGTATTGTGGACAAACTTAGCAATAGAGGCAGCAGAGGGTCAGACAACGCCTTACAAGGAAACAATTAATGCGGTTGTTGGGAGAAATGACGTAATGTGACACATACAAACCTATACACAATGGCTCTCTAATTAGACAGGGGTCAATGAAGGAGGTCACCAGAAAGGGCAAGGCAGGTCATGGACAGGTGACAGAGATACAGAAGCCTCTTTCATTCAAAATGTTGTGTGTGCTTGCTTGGTCCCTCAGCATTTGTCCAAGTCATGACAATTGTGTTTTTTCTTTATTTCAGAGTCTAGATAGGAAGAAAGTATTGACCCATCAGCGGACGTTTGACAGTGAGGGTGAGAAACACCTGTCTGTTTCGTTTCCACCATGTTTTCCTAACTTTAACTCATGTAGTGTCTATTTTTTACTTTCTGTCAACAATATTTGACTGTTTAAAGACTTCAACTTTATGTTTCTGTCAACAAATCTGTTTCAGAGGAAGAGATGTACCAGAACTACAAGGAGAAGGCCTTACACAATGATTCAGATGAGGATGCAGATTCTAGAGAACCAAAACCAGATAACGGCATTGTGGTGCAATACAGACCTATACGCACCTCCTGGAGCCAGCTGAGTGTGGTCAGTATAACACACACAAACAGACACACACAAACATACAGTATGCACTCACTGCTGTGGCTGTGGAGTCTTGGAATGGTAATGCCTTCAAGAATGCTCTCATATCCAGTTGGTCACAGTCCATACCCATCCTCCCCCTGTTTCTGTCTTCTTTGCCCCTAACTCTGTTTATAAAGGAGTGCAGGAGCATTTCTTCTAGGACTCGGGTGGGCAGGGAGGCAGACAGTCAGCCAGACCCATAGGAAGTATTGCAAGCACTGCTGGGCCTTATGCCAGTGTGCTGACAAACTCTACAAAGTCGTCACACTGAAAATATGTTTAATATGTTGCCTCTACAGAAACGTGCGGTGACTCTGCATTACATAATATAGTTTGGGATTGGAAATAGCAATATTATTAAGGAATAGCAGAGGGGAATGAGCTAATTCAGTTTTCTACTTATGCATTCCCATCTTTGAGTTTACTTGTTGAGGAGGGAAAGTGAAGGATCAAAAGCAGACCAAGGCATTGATGGAGGCAATTAGGACATGTTATTGAATTGCTGAGCAGATTCTGATTTGCACTCACACACACACAAATCATTGGAACATTGGATCCAAAGAAGAGAACATTCAGACATTTTTCTCATTGCTATATTTGTGTACACCAGCAAGACAAAGAGGTGACATCGGGCTGTGTCTGACATTAACATGCTGACCAGGACTCTCTTTGTCCGTCACAGCTGCTTTACTGCTTGGGATCTCTTCCTTTAGATGGCCAGACAGTACATCATGTAACGCTGCGGCATTCTACTTTAACTTTCACATGATGTAGGAAATGCTGGCATTACACTTGCATTGTGTTATGGCAGGAAATAATTCCAGGAAAGTCAATAACCTGATTTACAACTTGTCATTGTGTGAGTCATGTGTGTTGTTTCTCTCAGCTTCTCCCTTCTTCTGTTGTTCCCCTGCCACTTTGAACCATTACTGTTTGATGTATTTTCACATTTCCAGTAATCATGATACCTGGTTTTAGACAGTTGAGATCCCCTGGAGCTACCTCCTCTCATGCTGCTTAAGTTTCCTGAAATCAGTTTGTTTTGCTCTGTTTCATACAAAGAATCATAGTTTCAGAAAAACGTTCAGCTATTGAATAATGACACCTAATTGGTAGTGTTTCAGTCACATCCAATGAAACTGCAAACTGGGATTAAGTTCAATTGGCACAACAGTGCGCATGGTTGTTAGCTGATTAAAACCTCACCTCACTGCCTTTTATATTGATGCCTGATTTAGCTGATACCGTGGTAAAGGTTTGGCACAATATATGTTTGTTCTCCTTGTTTGCCGAGGGCTGCAGGGCAGATACTAGAGAGAAGGAAGGCTGCTCCAGGAGCAGTATCACTTCCTTAGACCAAAAGAGGATGCAAAGCTAGTGGACATAAGGAAATATGGACTTTGCCTGCATGTTTAATCTGGTAAAGAAAAAAATGGGATGTACACCGCGTCATATTGTCTATGGTTGAACAGGAGACAAAGGCCTTTTTTGTTTTTTTCAACCTTCCCTTCAGTTTGAAAAGGCCCTGGGTGTTTAATTCAATGGTACTCCACACGCAGCTAATTCCAAAATATTGCTTTCTTATTCAGATATCCTTGTACCAAATCTGCCAGCCACATACCAACACGCATCCCCTTTACCCATATGCTTTGGCCAAATGTTTACATTTCTTTTTGGATAAAACCAATACCTGTTTATACACTCTCCTGGTACTTCTTTATTCAGTGAAGATATTTCTCTCCCTATTTCCGACAACAACTTCATTGGCTCTCTATTCAGTGTGGTATGCAAAGGGTTCCTTTCTTTGTGTGAGGACAAGATTGGCACACAAAAACACACATGCACGCGCCCGTGTAATAAATGCAAAGGACCCCTGACCTGAAACAAAATCCCCTGAGTATTCAAACAAGTGTGACTTTGTATTGAAAAGCTTTTCTCATTCCTATGACTTTTAATCTGTTTTTTTTTGTTTTTTTGTACAGGTCAAAAAAAGTGGTCTTTCTGACAAGTTGAGTCAAGAGGAACGCAAAAGACAAGAAGTAGGCATCATATTTGACACTTTTCACATTGGTTCAGAGTGAGAAAAATCCTATTCTCGCCACACATGCAAAGTACAAAACGGCCAAGCACTTGGGGGAGAAAGGCTGTCCATTTGGTCTCTGTAAACTCCAGACCAATAAAATGCCATTGACTGAGCACAGCAGGACACATGCATAATGGACCATTATATCTTTAAAGCAAAGTCTTTGTAACGGGGCGAGAAAGGACAGATGTTCCAATACATATTTACATTTCTTAATATGATTTAACAAAACATTTAACAGAGTATAGACCATTAGATGGTTTTACAGATAGTTGCAAATTCTTAAGTCGTCTTGGAATTTTTCAAAAGCATTCCAAAAATGATTTTAGAGCAGAGGTATGTTAAGAATGTTGATGACAAAGCCCAATTCATAGAGCAGTGTGTGAGTGAGTGAGTGAGTCAGGACTTAGTGTTTTATTTAAAGCATGCAAAGTCACAAATGGATGTAATAAAATGACTATTGTGAAAAAACACAAGTAATCCCCAATTTTGCCCTCCCTCACTTACCCTTCCTAAGGCCATCTTTGAGTTGATCTCCTCGGAGCACTCTTACCTCCACAGTTTGGAGATCCTGATCCGCATGTTCAAGAACTCCGCAGAGCTCAGAGAGGCCATGACCAAGACCGAACACCACCACCTCTTCTCCAACATCACCGACGTCTGTGAGGCCAGCAAAAAGTGAGTGCATGGTTGTGTGGTAAAGTTTAGGCAAAATTATTATCAGTGTATTATTGGTGTTATTTTTCATGATTGGTACTTTCATTGTATATTTAAATAACTTTTTTCAGTGTAGAAGACTAGACGATAATTAATGTTTTTGAAATGCTGGTGGGTATTTTTAGGTTGCGCTCGCGTGTTATCTAAAAGTCTATTAATGTTTGTGGTTTGTGGTTCTTGGCTAATGAGCTAGATCGTTTTTTTATTTAACAGCTCAAGTTGGTAGTCCGCATTCATTGCATGTGAGGTGTGTCTGTAAGCATTATTTAATTTATGTCCATACCATTTGGTCAGCCTTACCCTTACACTCTCTTGCTGCATCCAGAGTTGTTTTCAGTTTGGTTTAAGGGAATGCGGGTAGGCAGCACTGAACGGTTTTCTGTGTTTGGTCACCTGCTATGGAGCAAACAAGGTAAAAGAACAATATGGATTTGCTATAGTTGTTTTATTATTTCATTTAAAGAAAATGTCTTGCTGCTTGAGAGATTTCAAAAGTAAAATGGATGATGCATGAGTTCTTTACCTGTTTTTATAGGTATATAGGCTAACGCAATGGCAAATATTGGCTGCTACGAGCCATCTGAGTTTACCCGTCCATCATGATTTACAGTGCATGCGTGTGGACTGTTTAATGACATTCATGGTCAGGTAACCATGAACTTCCATGGATCCCATAAACTAAAACACTTGCATGAGAGGGAAGAGAAGTAGAGACTGATGAAAACTGTGCTGCCTCAGAAATTACTGTGTTGCACAGGGCTCCATTATTTCTACAAATGATTGACAGATGAATTTCTCAGCCCATATGTTTTTCGTTAGGTTCATATGTGTAAATGCTTTTAACTATTGTATGATTTATCGTGTTTTTTATGAGATTACTATTCAGTATGACAATGACTTCAAGTGAAACTACTACTGTATGATGTAGCATTATGGTAGTCTGCTATAGGGACTAAATACTTTAAAACCAGTCTAAGGTTTACAGTGTTTTTACACTTTCCTTCTCTTAATCAAACATTTACTGAACCCACTCCACCAACAGGATGTCACCACATTGAGATATTCTCAAAAACCCTATGTTAATAATTTGGGTAATATATCTGAGTGTGAAATGAGGTTAAGCTAGCCTTAATCTTTCTTCTGCTTAGGTTGTAAATCCGGTGCGTTCACTGCCTCCCTGCTGCAACTGTTCCTGACATTTGCTCTGGGATTCCTTGTCAGGATATCAGCCCCCCCAGGGAGAAAGATTTCCTCATTAGATACATGTTCATCTGACTTATCTCTGTTATCATGAAGGAAAAACAGCTACAAAATAATACTCCTCACTCTCTGCAGCTTATTAGGCACATGGATTGACATGGACATTGTTTTTACATTTATTTACGCCTCATTCCCACTTAATATGAGTGGGGGTATCTGTAAATTCCTCAACAATTCCTTCCTGTGTTGAGACATGCTGCAGCCCATCTCACTCCCCTTTGTGGGGGGCATGGGAGACGATGAGACTGCACCTCTTAAGTTATAAAATGGCCTGTTTCACTGGTCAAACAAGATGTGTAACTTAGAACAGATCGCCAGGCTTTCACTATACCCTCTCATAGATAAAAATAGAAATATCACTCTGCCGGCTCCTGTAGTCTGTGTTTTACAGTAAGTGGGAAGGCTGCTGAGTATTTCAAATGCAGGTGGTTGGTTACTGTATTTCCCTCGCAGCCTTAGGATACGCACTACATTAAACATTACCATCACAAACGTTATCACTGCATCAGTGCTGACAGGGAGGCTAATACCTTTGTATTTCTCAGTATCTGCTGGTTGAACTAGTCATTCTTAGCCAGTAGCTTGATTTTGGGCATTTCCACTTTTCTTTCTCCTCACCCTGATTGAACTCACCTCCCTTGACCTCTTGGCTCATGACAGCATGCTGTTATTGGGGTCAGTGAGTTTTAACCCCGGAGTGAGCGTGGCCTGAACGTGTGCAGCCTTGACCTGTTAAAGCCCCGAATACACCTTTTTAAGATGAGGGCCATGGCGTCAGGGCAACATGTGTGTTTGCTGTCATCCTGTGTGCTCATGCCCTCATTAGTAAGAGGATAGTTCAAAAGGTGTAGGGTCAGGCCAAGGCCACACAAGAAGCAATGTTTCCCATATATAGTCATGGTGTGTTATTAAATGAGGGATGAGGACGCTCAAGGTTCTTCAACAGATGCACTCAAACTCAGTCCAACTGGTCAAGGTGTGTCCTGTGTCTGTGCGACAGCTTCCTGTTTGTCACCTTGGATGCTGCATGTAAAAACACTTATTGTCTTGAAGTTGGCCATGTGGCATGCTGTTAAACTAGCCATCTGGTGGAGCTCAGGAAGAGGAAAAGCCTCTGTGTTATGGTTAATGGTAGGCTATGTCTATTTTAAGAGGCGGGGAGTTCCTCTTTTGTGATCTTACAGTGGGTTTGAAAAAAAGGTGTTGGTGGTGCATCCTGCCTTCATGACTTTGTATCTGTCATTGCATCCTATATTTTCCCAAGCGTGGGATGACTCATGATCCGATGCTTCTGACTCCAGCTGCTGCCATGTACCGTATTAATCCCTGAAATACTAACACTAATTTATCCTGTACTCAGGTTTTTTAAGGAATTGGAGGAAAGACACCAACAGAACATTGTGATCAATGACATCAGCGACATTGTTGACAAGCACTCACAATCCAACTTTGATCCTTTTGTGACATACTGCTCCAATGAAGTCTACCAGCAGCGAACCCTGCAGAGGCTGGTGTGAGTGACCGAGCAGACACACACACAGATGTTCTTATCATATCTCTCATGGACTTGATCCAAGATTACTGCTCAGACACTTTGAACCAGGAAGTTTGCTATTAATCCCTGTTCATGTTTTCCTCTTTGAATCTTTTTATAAACACCTAACCTCCATTTGCCCCATGTTGCAGGTCCAAGAATCCCGTTTTTAAGGAGGTGCTCACCAGGATAGAGAGCCACCCAGACTGCAGGAACCTCCCCATGATCTCCTTCCTTATCCTGCCTATGCAGAGGATAACACGTCTGCCCCTACTCATGGATGTGAGTGCTGGAAAAAATAAAGTAGCATGAGCTTTGGAATAACAAGACTTTGACTCTTGTGCAACCGTTTGTTTATTCTTACTCTCCTTACTAATTCTACATGGTATGTGAGCCAACCTCTAAGATGTTTGTGTGACCTTACATCACTCCACTCCTTGATAATCGTTAGTGATTGTCTGGCTCCTCCCTTTTCCCTTTTAAAGGTTTTTCTTTTGTTTGTTTTCAGTTTCATGCTTCCTTTATTTTGTCCCTACTGTGCCTTCCCCCCTTCCTCTCCCTTGCTCCTTCCAATTTCTTCTTCCTCCTCCGTCAGTGTCTCCCTAGGGACTCTGAGGTTTATGCTTGCTTTGCACTCAGAGGCTTTTGGATCCTGAGAACGTTTGGTTTGAATTCATTGCTTCCCACAGCTTTCTTGATGCATCCATATTTGATCGTGCTTTGATAAATGGTGATGCTCATGGGTGCAATGAATTGTTTGTGCATTAATATGTTTTTTATTTTATAAAGTAGTGTTACTGATTTGTTGAATCCCTTTGTTGCAGACAATCTGTCAGAAGACACCTAAAGACTCGGCCCAATATGAAGACTGTAAGAAAGCTTTACAAGCTGTCAGCAAGGTGCGTTGGTTTAAGGATTATAAATGATATACAAACTCATGATGTATTTTATGTTTTTATTTTCAAATAAATGTGATGTATCTCCATTTAATGCATTAATAGCTATGGTTTAAAATGCTTGCCTTGGACATAGACAACTAGGATTAGGCTGGCAGGCAATCAATATTTTATGTTGTATTTTGGTGAGGACATTTCTGCAAAAACGCAACATGTTATGCTGATTTCCAGCACTTCTTCAACTTGATAAATATCAGCTCACCAATAAACAAATGCTTTAACTACCATAATAGCATGCAGCAAATGGATATACAAAATGAAAAAAAAATGTTGTAATTAATAGACTCTGTTTGTGAGCAGGTGGTAAGAAAGTGTAACGAAGGAGCGCGCACTATGGAGAGGACAGAGATGATGTACACCATCAACTCTCAGCTGGAGTTCAAGATCAAGGTATGGACACAATTGTTACACACTCGCACCTCGAGTAGTTTTTTCTTAAAACAACTTAATTCTGGTTAAGAGATGACATTATCAGTTATAGTTTGACAAGTTTATGCCTCTGGCCACAATGATCGAGATCTCATGAACCAGATGTTGGTGTTTCTCTTATTTACAAGAAAACACCACAGGGCATCCAATCGCATTCTGTGATCCGAAGGGAAACATATTTTACTTTAATGTGGATATGTATCTTTTTTATCTATCGTCACTTGGTCCAAGTCATTCATTTTGTGACTTTTGGACGGAGCCATGCTAGTTTTTTTTAGGGGGGTGCGTAGTAATCAGCAGCGAACCGCTTCAACACGTCTATTTCGGTTTTATTCACGGCATTCATTTAGTTATTCTACAGTAGGCCTATTGTTGTTTTATAGTTATTTGTTAATGTATATAACCCAATTTGTGTTCTTTGAAATTGAAAAGGATATTGCATTGTGTTTGTTACTTTCGTTGCAGTTGTATATGTCTTAAAGTGGACCCATCATGCTATATTTGAAACATATATTGTAGGGCCATACCTATATAAAACATGTCTGTGAAGTTTTTTTTTCAAAATACCAAACAGATCATGCATTTTAGCCATGCCTCATTTTGCTCAATTTGCTCTTTTCCAGCCCTGTTTTTGTAAGGGCTGAATCTGCTTTTGTGGCAGACTACAGCGCCACATACACGCCTGACATATGTACTACAGCGTCTCCAGCGCTTTCGAGCGGTCTCTCATTCCCCTGATAGGTGGAGAGTTGCCCATATAGGCGGAGCACCCCTTTTCGGACGTCAGAACAATTCAAATAATAATCAGCTCCGTTGCAGCCCGTTTTTAGAGATTTGGGTATGGAGGAAAAGAGAGAGGGTTGTGTTTTCGGACACTTGGTGAGTTCCCTGACACACCGGGGACACATATTCATGTATAAAAGACGTACAAAAGTGCATATTGCATGATCCCCTTTATGTTTAATTTGGCTTGGCTTCCTATTTTTTTTGGACATGGTTTTATTTTGAAGGAGAGTTAGCGCTGTTGACAGGAAGTTGTTGTTGCTATGGAAACAACGTGCCGGAGATTAACGGAGAAAAGTCAAATCTACATGATATAAAGACGGAGAAAGTAAACGATAAAGTTTATGGTTAAGTGATGGCACCCCCCGAAGAGGCACAAGCTCTTACGTTGATATTGGAGATTTCAATACATTCAAACCCGAATAGTACTCCAACGAACGAATATTCGGCTATTCGGGTACAGCCATGCTGCAGTCATACACTGACATGCAGCGACACTTGGCGAGTTTCCTTAAATGTAATGCGCACAAGGCTTGTCAGGCTCTAGTGTGTCTAAGTAGTGTGGGGAAAAGCTGTTGGCACATTTGGGATTCACATTCTAAGTCTGCATAGCCAGCTGTGTACACACAATTGTGATTTAGGGAATTCCTGACATCACCAACACTTACATTGTTTTTATTTGGTTAGATTTAAGTGCATTTCCTCTTCATCACATTCTCTTTCTTCTTTTTCTCCAGCCTTTTCCCCTGGTCTCATCCTCCAGGTGGATGGTAAAGAGAGGAGAGCTGACTGCATTTGTAGAGGATAATGGTATCTTCCTGAAGCGAACGTCACGGCAACAGGTCTATTTCTTCCTCTTCAATGACGTCCTGATCGTCACTAGGAAAAAGAGGTTAGTCTGGATCTGTGTTTGATTTGGCTGGTGTGCGTGTGGCCTCGGTGTGCTGGCTTTGCTCATGACTCACCTGTTCTGACATGTTAAGGGTGAAAGTGTAACCATAAGCCCTTGGTTTTCACTTTGGGAGTGTATGAACCGCTTATGGTCATGACCCTGACAGCAGTTTGTCTAATATTGTCCTCTCTTTGTGTTTTCACTTGTGGGAAGCAAGACAACAAGGAACAATAACTCAGTACCCTGCTGAAATGAAAGCAAAACAATTAAAATTACAAGGACAAATCAGCAGGGTTGAGGAAGAACCTGTTGATACACTGTACAATCAGACTGATATTTTATGAATATCTTCATGGGATTGTCTATAAAGCTGAACCGGTGCACTTACCTGAACCTGTTGTAACTTGGCTTCATGAACCTGAACTGAATGTTGTTTAGCTTTCAAAATATCCTGGAACTATGACTAATCTGGAGATAGTAGACCTGCACATTGTCAGTGAGTCTGCTTTCCCCTCCTCTGGTTCCCCTAGTTTAGGGCAATAACATGAAACAAACCATCAAGAGGACTTCCATGAAATGATGTGGTTTTCATTTGCTTGCGTGCAGTGTGGGTGTGCGTGCACATGTGTCTATTTTCGCCAAAATAAATCTCTTCTCGTTCTGCTCGCTCTGTGTCTGGAACTGATTGTCCCGCCACTCGCAAAAACTCAGAATTCCTAAGAATTGTTAAAAAAAAAAAGGAGAAGAAACATTTCATGTGATATTTTTCTGGGAATATGAGAATGGACGGCAGCTTCCAGCAGTGTGTGGTGTTAGGCCTGTGTTTGAAAAAGGGATTGGGGGAAAAGGGAGTGCTCCAGAGACAAAAGTGTGGGTGTGTTTGAATGGGAGACGCTGTTACAATATTGGTTTGTACTGCGGGTGAGCAGCGCAGGAGCCCTGCTGTGGCACGCTACTCTACTGCTCTCCATCTGCAGGAATCAAAACAAAAACACCTCAGGGGAACCCGAGGCTCGCCAGGCACAGCCAGGTCACAGAACCTCCAGAACATAATGGTGTAATAGCTATTTCCCCTGTCATTGTGTGTGTGTGTGTGTGTGTGTGTGTGTGTGTGTGTGTGTGTGTGTGTGTGTGTGTGTGTGTGTGTGTGTGT
Source organism: Gymnodraco acuticeps (assembly GCF_902827175.1). NCBI lineage: Eukaryota > Metazoa > Chordata > Actinopteri > Perciformes > Bathydraconidae > Gymnodraco > Gymnodraco acuticeps. Next base: position 334,197 of record NW_022990647.1, on the reverse strand, counting down.
GTGTGTGTGTGTGTGTGTGTGTGTGTGTGTGTGTGTGTGTGTGTGTGTGTGTGTGTGTGTGGTGTGTGTGTGTGTGTGTGTGTGTGTGTGTGTGTGTGTGTGTGTGTGTTGTGTGTGTGTGTGTGTGTGTGTGTGTGTGTGTGTGTGTGTGTGTGTGTGTGTGTGTGTGTTGTGTGTGTGTGTGTGTTGTGTGTGTGTGTGTGTTGTGTGGTGTGTGTGTTGTGTGTGTGTGTGTGTGTGTGTGTGTGTGTGTGTGTGTGTGTGTGTGTGTGATTTCTGATGAGCAGCTAAATGAACTTTTTTTTAAGTGCAATACTGTAATGTGCTTGAATCCTCTCAGCCTCTTCTTGTCTCATTTTTCATGAGTTTACAGTTCAATGAAAACCACCAGATGGAAAGGGGGGAAAGGTCAAATCCACAGCACATACACAGTGGAGAGAAAACATACCGATGACCTGAGAATGTTTTACAGTATTACCGGACTATAGATCTAAATGTTAGCTTGAAAGGGAGCAGAACGATTTATGCTTGGTGAGTATGCTTGCTTTGGTTGGGGTTCACTAGGATTTGACAAAAAACGAATTACTTTTCGTGTCTAAATTATTTCAGATTTCTTACTCGGTTTAATCTGTAACCTTTTGAGTAATCATAAGGTCTGAGCTGAAACACTCAGTTGTTCGACCTCGATTAACTTTTGATAATAGATAGTTTGTTTTTGGCCACATATATCAAACATGCTGTAGTTACAGTTATCTAATGTGGCGATATGTTGCTATTCTCTCGTGTTATATCTCGCCAAATCCAAAAATAATATACAGGTTTTGGAATTTTGATGAGTTAACACAAAACTTTACCTACAACACTGTGAAACAGTGAGGGAAAGCTGGGGAATTTTTTTATCTGCTGCTCTCTGGTTCACAGGGACACTTACATAACACTTACATAACACCAGCTGGCCCTTTTTCTCACGTTCACATCCCCCTTTTTCCTGTGTAATCATCTAAACATTCAGTATTGTTGATGTTAAGGTATTCATCCCTCTATTCTATATCTCTGTCCTTTCCCTTTATTTTTGGTTGTCATGACCTTGTGGATTCTTTTGTCTGTCCTGTCTTTGTGTGTGAGTGTGTGTGCAAGCCTATAATCCCAACACTTTCTGTTCTAGCTTTTCTTTTTGCCTCCCTGTTTGTTTCACTAAACCATAGTCTCAACACACCTATACTGTTCTTTGCACCAGAACACTATGCTCTTTCAATGTGTTCGGGCGCATGTCTGCCTGCATGCTGGACTTGGGATCCTCCTATCTTAACATCTCTCTGAGGATTTGTGTTAACTTTTCTTGAGTGTGGAACAACTGGTTATCAACTAGTCAAATGAAAGCTCGCACAGTTGTGATGACGTGTGGTAGATGCCTGTCTTATCTCTAACAGCAGAGTAGCTTTCATTCCAGCAAGTTTGTTTCTGTGCAAGTAGTTTATAAGCTGGCCAAACAGTAGATATATTCTTTCTCCCATTATTTCAATTGTTAACACCTGTCTCCCTATTTTAAAATAGTATACTAAATTATTTCCCTTAGTCATTCCTACAGTATGTATCATTAATCTAACACTGTATAGCCACTAACCCACACACATGAGAACTCACCTCACACACATGAAGATTTCCCACCCATCCTATCCCATCCCCCAGCGTCATGCAAAAGGAATTTCAGGCATTTCACCTATAGGGCTGTCGGGGGCCAAAATGCTGACGACCCCTTAAATCCACAGAGCAAAACTTTTTTAATGTTAAATAAAATAATATTTGGGATTATTCAATGTTTTTATTGAGGAACTCCTTTGGGATTATTAGGATTTCAGTGTAGTTGAGGGTCTGACTGATTGATAACACCAAATAGACTTATTGTGTTGCACAGTTTAAATGGCTTTCAAGAGGTATAACCCATCACAAAAATGACAAAAATCCATTGCAAAACAACTTTTCACGTCAACCCATTTACTTTATAAAATAAGGGCACATTTTATATTGATGGTTTAAGAATGAATGACAAAATTAAACGTTTTATATTTCAAAATGCACAGTGAAATATATTTGTAGTCAAACAAAAATGTTTATAATGTAAGGTCCAGCGGTGCAGAAAGCTGATTTAGAGATTGTCACTCCCTTGCAAGATTTTGTTATAAATTAAAAATGTTTTTTAAAAATCGATATTTATATAGCTATATTAAGAATAGGAGTATAAGCTAGGGAGATAAGAACAACAATCCTATTTAGCAGACACATGTAAGCGTGCTTAAATCTTGTTCATTAAACTCTTTGCAAGAAAGCAACTATGTACATTTTCTAAATCATCAACCTCTTTGGTTCAGCCTTGGGCCGGTGCAGAAACAGCTTGTGGTTACAGTTGTCTGTTCTTACTTTCTTTCCCAGCCTGCTTTTATCTTATCCATCTCTCCCTCTTTCCCTTCTTCCAAGAAGTCTAATCGGTTGTGGGCAACAGTCTTCAACTTGATTCATTGGTGGACAATAGGGGCTGATGGGTAACAGTTGAACCTTGTTGAGAACCTCCCAACCGTGAGTGGATCCCTCAGACAGTCAGGGCCCCAGAGTCCAGTGTGTGTGTGAGTGTGTGTGTCAGTGAAAGAGTGAGACATGGACAGATACACTGCTCACTATTTCTTGTTTAACCACTAGCGTTGGTCCTGCTTGTGTTTGTGTGTTCAGCCCAGTAATGGACATGCTGGCTTACAAGAAGCTACTTCCTGTCCAGTAGCTTCTCAGGCTGGCTGCTATTTCAGTCTCAGGTTGATGAAACATGTGTTTGATAGACACACCTGCACACACACATTAACACACACACGACACATCAACACACACTTTCTTCTCCAAGAGGTACCATGTTACAAAATCAGCTCCAGATGTTCTGAATTTACTCCGTATACTTTTTGACACAAGGTCATGCTCAGGTAGAGGTACTCATGGGAGTTATAGGCATGCAGTAAACCAGAGGGCAGCTAATTTAGTGTAAGGAAAGCTGAATATTTGGACTTTTAATGTGCCAGTGTATTTTTATTAACTACATCTGACAACTGAGTTACTAGGAAACTGAATCTTTACTAAAACAATGAGCTTATATGTAATGTGAAGCAGGAGTTGTTGGATGGTGTAGTAGTGGGTACATGATAATCAATAAATATAATGTATTTAAAATTGTATTCTGTACTCGGTTTTGTGCAACACAATAAACTGCCGTGGTTTATACATTTCTTTAAGTATAATGATGTGTATTGTAATAATTAGATCAATAAGAACAAAAATAAAGCTGCAATGATGGATATTTACTCTCACTTACATCTTTAAAAAAAACATTGTTGCTGTAATAAAATACTATAAAAACAAAGTAACATCAAGATTTTAATGAAGGCATTGTTAGTGGCTGGTGTATCATGTTGGAGGAGGGGGGTTGAAGGACATATTTAGGTTATTTTGAATTGGGGCTTTTTACACCAAGCATAGATCAATTTGGGAACTGAGCACATACAATTTATACCAGAATTTCAAAATGAGAATCGACCTTCGGTTAAATGACCGATGTTTTGTAAGAAAAGTTTGCAAAAGGAGAGAAAATCAGCTGAATCCACATTTATTTTTTCAATACCAACTTGGTAAAAGCCTAGCATTCAATCACTTTTTATAACCCTTGTGATATTTATATCTAACTCAACATAAACTTACTGAATTATCTTGAAATGATAAGATTACTGGTCTATAATGACTACTTTTTTTGCATCGTTATCTAACTGCATTGAATATGGGATACGTTCCAGGAAACATGTTTTTGAAATGCATTTGACCGTCAAATTCGGTGTTAGTTTTCCACTGAAGCAACAATATGTGTGTGAGAACGTGTTTGTGTATGTCAGTCACTACACTGATGTTGATGTAAAGCTCTGTTTGTCTGTGTTTGCATATTCGAGTAGTAGAACTGTGGTTTTATGTTTTACTAGCTTTGTCTTGATGGTTGGGCCTAATAGGCTACATTAAGGCCTTTCTGTCACACTCCAATGAATCTTAATTAACAAGCCGAGATAAATAACCGTAAGATAAAAACAAATTCTGTCTCTTTCAGCGAGGAGAGCTACACTGTGATCGACTACGCTCTGAGGGACCAGATCTGGGTGGGATCCTGCCAGCCGGAGGATCTCAACCTGTCACCGGTCAGAAGCACCGCCAGCATGCTGAGCTCACGGCAAGCTGGCGCCAACCACCTTTTCCGTCTGCGTTTCCGTAGCAACCATTCCAGTGAAAAAGTGCCCATGATCCTTGGGACGGATTTGCTGTGAGTAATTTATTTTTTTATAACCTTTGTCGCTCTTAACCGTGCTGTTTTTGTTTCTCTAGCATTTCAGTTACAGTACACTTTTACGAGTGCCATTAAGCTGAGATGAATCATTTTTTCTCTGACAATATATTGCCCCTGCATCATTATACACTCGTATACCAGCAGGTCAAAGTACGTATACGGTTTGATATTTTGGTATCCAGAGATTAGCTTTTTTTATATCTCAGATCCTTCTTTGTCCATAAAACACTACTTCCAAAGAAAATCCCATTACCCCTCTCCACTAAGCTCTTCTTTCTTAGTCTCTTTTGGACCATTGCAGGTCACAGGGATATTCTGTTACTTCCATTCTCAAGAGACAGCCTGAGCCTTTCTGCTTGGTGTTTATGTGACTTAGGAAATGGAAGTTTGTTGGTCGCTTTTACAGTCATACTGTCTACACTCATCCTGTTACACATATCATCTGTACTACATAATTGTTTTGTTGACTGAGTCTTTCATCACAGCCATATACTCTTGGGAAAGTAACTCTCGTCTAAAGTCTCCTGATTGTAGCTGACATGACATGTGTTGCATGTGCAGTGTAAATGATTACTCACACATCTGACCTAGAAATAAAATCAGCTGGTTTGAACTTCCTGGATATTCATGCCTGTAGTGAGTTGGTAAAGTTGGTACTCTTGGTACAGCAAATAGAGTGAAACGCGAGGTTGTTTGGATAGATTATATAACCCGCACAAACAAAGGGGATCGGTCATATATTGGGCTTCATACAGGGTTTATTTGCTCTAGTTGGCGATGTCCATGTAGATACACAAATGCATAGGCATACACACAATCAGTTTTTACTGTAATTATTTTCTGAGGTTAAAGACTGTTTAAGAGTGTTTTTATTGGCACATGGCCAGTTCCTCCTCATTCCTGTGTAGATACCGAACCCCCTTCTGTATTCTCATTACACAAGGTGTGTTTCTAAGCTCCACTGTACAAAACGCTGCCTTTTTAAATGGCTCTTAATTAGTTTGAATCCCTGCTTTGTTTATATTTCTTCAGCCAATTGTTCGAAACACAACATTGCTCATTGAATATGTACAGTAACTAGTCACTGGATGAACACAAACAACTGGTTAGGAAATATATAATTTGTAATTACTTCTGCAGCATAAATATCTGTTATCTGACTTGTCTTTGCCTTTCCTGCTTTTTCTTTTTTAAAGCTGTGGTAATATTGAAACTCTTATAGATGTTAACTTATATAATAATTGTAACTTTGTAGTCATAAAACCAGTTTTCTTATTGGACAGCTGTGTGGACCAGTGGTATTAGCACCTGTGCTGCCACTAAGTGAAACCCGACAAAGCGACTGCAGTAATAGTGTGAAGTGTGACTGCTATGGCTCTGTGTAGGAGGGAGTGACATGACTTAAATGTGCTGCCCACTGAGCCTTATGTACTTCCCATGTGTACACGAGGGGGTCTTCTCGTCTGCCCCCTCCTCTCTATAGCGTGCCGTTGTGGAAAGCCCCTCCTTTGATAGCTTGGGTTTGGGGCCCTCGGCTAAGATGTAATTGTATGTGTGTGTGTGTGTGTGGGCTGCAGCACTCACTCACCGTAGTACTGAATGAGCTGAGCAGCAGACCCTGAAAACAATCCATTGTTACAGTGGTTGCTAGGCATTGTTTAAGCTGTTGCCTAGCAGCAGCCCAGTGTTAAGTGGGCTGTTTCCCACGACTATCTCTCCCCCCTCTCTGATTCCTCACTCTCCCCTTCTTCTTCAAAGTCCCGTGTCTCATCTTTTAGACAGCAGCCAGTGCCGACTCTTTGTTTTTGAGGACCAGAGAATAACTTCCTCTTCCTCCGGCCATTCATCCCAATTTAGTGATCTAACCCAACATGACACATGGAAGTGTGGTCTCATTAGCCAGCCTATTTCGGTCTTTTATCAGGGTTAAATGAAGTAGAGAGGGCATAAGGAGACCTATTGAAGCTATAAGACTGAAAAGAAGGCAAGGCTGATGATTATTTCCCTAAAATACATATTTTTTTGATTACTCGTTCAGTCTGTTAAATGTTAAAAAAATGGTTTAAAGTTTTGAATTTAGTTTAAAATAGCCACGTTTGAAATAGCCCAGGATGATATCTTCAAATTATATATGTATCTATTAATTAATTTAATAAGAGAAAAAGTTGTTAGATAGTCAGTAAAATGCCAGGAAATTATATAAAATGTTTTTTCGGAGCTGTGGGTGTCACATTTAATTAAATTGTTTACGTTTTTCAACAGTCCACAACCCACACATAGTCATATTGCAATATTAAAAACGTCATAAAGTGATTGCACAGGACAGCCAGCTGATTATTGTAGACGCATTTTAAGTGGGAAATAGATCAAAATGCTTACTTTGTGCACACGTTATTGAGTGTGGGAGCATGTATATGCATTGTTTTTGCCTAGAAATGCAGTATACACCAAAGAAAACGATGTATTGCCTACAATCCCCTATATTGCTCCCTTCACCACTGAATTTTAGTGAAGCTCATGTCGGGTTACAATGTGAAATTCCACACATTTTAACTGAAGGCGGGTCTGTGTTGTTTTGTGGAAATGAATCTGCAGAAATGGACTTCTTCTAGTGTTGGTTAATGTGGGTTTTTCTGCTTTAATTTGTACTCGACCTGCTGACCCTTCAGCTTTTACCATACATGTCTGTGAATCTCTGTGTGAGGTCCAAGAAGCATACAGTAGACTGATGTTTGACTACAGCAGTGACATAATGCACCAGGAATTCAGACAAGACAGCTGGATCCAACATGGCACAAGGACGTCTGTGTGGCCTTAGTGTTCCTCTTCTCCGTCTGTGTCCTCTTCCTTTTCTCTGTATCCTTTTGTTTGGTGTGTGCATGTCAGCTTGTCTTCCCCATGACCCCGATGTTGTGTCCTGTCCAGAGTCAGTGAATAGTGCTTCTCTAGAAGTGAAACAGAGCAGCTACAGAAGTCTGCAGCAAAACAGTTCTGTTAGTAAGATATGCAGCTATAACACGAAACAGCTCCAGTTACGTAACAGCCCCAACCGGAGGGGGGAGTATGTACTTCTGTTGCACACTTTAGCGTTGTTAACTTAGTCTGCCTTCAGTTGTGTTGTTGTTTTTGATCAGGCATATCTTTCTATGTCTGCCTTCGCCTAAATTATTACTAGAAACATGCTGATGGGAATTTTCTCTTTCATTTCCTCTGCCTGAGAGTTTCCTTAGCTGGTCAGCTCCGATCAGAGAATATCATGTTTTTATCAGATGAGTAGGAAAAAAACGTCCAGGAAGGGATTTGGTGGAGCGTAAACACATTGATAGGAGTGAGCAGAAGAGGTTAGGGGGACTGGGAAAGATGACAAACAGTGTTCTGGTGGTGATTTTAAGTTGGCAAAGAAGGGAAGGTTGGGAAGAGGCTGTCGTCGTTCTTTATCTGCTTTTGAGAAAGGTTTTACAGGGTAGCAGCCAGGCCTCTGCTCTTTTGAAGGGGTAAAACAAGAACTGCTGACAATAGATTTATGATTCTTTGCATCCTCTTAAACATTGGGAAGAATGGTAATAGGCAGAGGGAGCTTTACTACCTCTACTAGTTGAATACAAAGGTCCTGCACAGGCTTGTAGTGGTCTTGAGGAGAAGGGGCTACGCACCTGCTAGTGTTCACATGCCTGCATGTAAACACATTCACACTCTTCACAGTTGGAAGCCTGGTATTTTTTACCTGAATCTCTTTTGGTATGTGCCTCACATTCCACAGATAACCATTAAATGCCTCTCAAACATTTTGTGGTTGCCTGTTTGCGCTTGTGCTCTATGTATTGAATAGGTTGTGCACATGTGCATAGTTTCTGTAAAGTATGTCAGCTGTTTAAGCCTGAGAAAGCAACCTGTCATGATGGTGTGTGGGGTATGTGCACATGAATCTGTCAGCATGTGTCCAGCTGTCAAATGCAAAGACTAACAGATGCCGTTCCCACAGATCAGCTTAGATGTTGGAAGAACTTGCACATTTAATGGAGAGAAGTAACCGGGCCCTTCATCAAAGCCCCTTTCCTAGCACCAGCAGCAGGTTCACATTTGTACTTAATATCTGCTGTCTTCTGGTCCCACTCGGTGCAGCATGTTGTACCTTGCCAGAGGATAGCCTAGCCATTATTATTTCCACGGTCTTAGTTCTCTGCCAGGTGGTTTTCATCTCTGAGAGACAGAAATATTTGTTTAATTGGGTTAGTTGTAAGGACAATCCAGGTATCCTCAAAGTGAGTTTGCGGAAGTTTTTTCATGAATGATACCAAGTTGTTTTTTTAAAACTGCGAGCTTGTCTTCATCCCCTTCGTAGAGGTAAACTGATCCGTCTTTCCTTGTTTCACATACATAACTGGTCCATCCTCCACATTCACTAATTCCTAAAATATCTAGCCGGTACCTTTTCATCTTACTGATGATCTGGGTTCGGATGTCTCTGCCTGGCTTCGTTAAACCTCCTAGTTCTGGGGGTATCATTTTATTTGGATATAAACAATTGCTTTCTAATTAAATGCAACTGCAAATAAATTACTTTCAAAGGAAATTGACTGATAAAATGCATGCTCAATCTTAAGTCTGTTGATTTTAGAGCAGGAAAGTTTGAAACACCAAATGCTAATATGAAATAATAAACAGGGTTAAAATTGAAGGTACCAACGACAGGTGATAGACCTTGTTTTGGACTGTCAAATGTATCATTTGACTACAAAGGTCACACTTTATCAGTGGTAATGTTGCATTGTGGGATTGTTGGTTGATGATTTTCTGAAAGTTATTGTTATAAATAGTTTATTAGGTTTTATAAAGTCCAATTAGTTCTGGAAGTATGACGTCACCCAGCGTTGTATAGCTTCTTTGTCCTGAAAAGGACAAACAGCATGTGTACGATGAGAACACAATAATGAGGTCTGACTCATGGGACTTGCCGGTTTGAGGCCCTCGTGAAGAGCCTCCACACAAATCAAGGTTTATTATTATTTCAAATACCACACTGCCACACTGAATTGTTGTATCTATCTGCACGATTCAAGCCAAGAGTGCTGAGTCACAGGGGCCTCAACAACCCCCTCGGTTAATTTCCTGAACCCCCCTTCATCTCTCCATCTGTGGCTCTTTTAAATCCTCGCCCCCCTTCAGTAGTCAACGAGAACAGGTGAAATGAGAGATGTAGTTTAATGCAATCTGACCTGTGCGGCTCCACCCACAGATTTTTTTTCCCATGAAAGCAACAAGAGAGAGAGAAAGCAAAGGCAGGTCTGTTCCCTCCTGGGACTCACCTTTGTGCTCGTTTGCTTCAGCTCTCTGTTTCTGAAAACTCACCTCTGTTCTCTCGATGACAGGGGACAAAGTGTGTGCACGCAAAGCTGCTTATATCTGATGTTACCTAGTTTATAGCTGCATCGTTTTCTTAAAACAGCTACATCTATAATATGTATTCCAAATAATTAAACTCCTAATCACAATTTAGAAGTGAGCGACTCTCACAGTGCTGTCTAGTTCAAGGAGTTTTCAAATGACTTCTCTCCATAGTGTTCAGGACTCTTTCAGCGCCAACACATTTTTCTAACTTCCTGTGCTGTTATTTGTGCTTTTAGGAATGAGCGTGCCCGATGGATCAGCGCATTGGGCCAAAACGTCAACAACAACAAGAGTCAGGACAAAACCTGTAAGTTGCTACAAAACATTTCTTCACAGTTTTGAAAAGGCTCACTGAACTCTCCTTTTTAGCCTATTGCGCCATCTTGTGGTCATTTTAATTAACAGTTTTCCTAAGATTAATTCCAAAACAATTGGCTTGTTAACTTGTTAAGATATATTGAATTTGGGACAGTGTAATTTACCTGAAATGATTTATGGACTTGTCATGTGTTGTTTTAGATGTCATGCAGGTGGAGGTGACCAGAACATACACAGCCAAGCAGCCAGATGAGTTGTCCCTGCAGGTGACTGATGTGGTGCTGGTCTCGCAGACTGTAGAAGATGGTGTGTGTTTTTTTTTGTTTTTTTTTCTCTCTTTCTCTTTCTTTCTCTTTCTCTCTCTCTCTCTCTCTCTCTCTCGCTCTCTCTCTCTCAACCTGTTTCAACTGCATCCTTTTCATCATGCACTTGTATAAGCTCTCTTTGCCGTTTTTCAAATCTCATCTGTCTTACATAATGGACTTTATACCTGTTTGAAGATGTGTTTTTAAACCTACACAAACATACCGAGGCCTTGGGAACCTTTCCCTTTTAGTGACCATAGCAACTGATTTTCATGTAAAGAACAGAGAGCATTGACCATCAAAAGCAGTGTCATGGTAATAGCATAAGAAAAAGCAACAAGTGCTTTAATATTCATGTAATAGTGCAATTTCTTCTCTTAGGCTGGTATGAGGGTGAGCGACTGCGTGATGGAGAAAGGGGGTGGTTCCTCGCTGAGTGTGCCGAACCAATCACATGCCAGGCCAGCATTGAGCGCAACATGCAGAGGATGGATCGCCTGCAGGGGTTGGAAACTAACGTGTGAGCAGGATGACTCCGGTGATTAAACCACAGAGGACCTTTCTCACCCTTTGACTCACCAGTGACCTGCCTTTTTAAAACTAAAACCCAGACGTATTAGTTCAGTAACAGCAGCAGTGACCGGCCTTCAGGGACTAAATGGAACAAACTAGACTTTTCTTACAGTGATTTAAAGATGAACCCATTATTCTTAAGGCTTCTGCTCCACCTCCACTAAATATCAGGCATGCTGTCTGAGTTTCAAAGCAAAGATTGTTCAGAGCAAACTCAGCAGGAGAGCAGATTTCCTCAATTACTGATCATCAGTCCCTTTGTGGGTGGGATCCGTCACATTCATTAATTCCCCGTTTGGTTGGAAAACACCCACTGCCCGAGTCACGGCTTTCAACACCCTGCTGCATAACGAGTGTTGGTGTGACATTTGTAAATGTTTTATTTTTTCCAAACATATTTCTTCTTGTGATGTGCAATGTAATAATGACACTACAGTACCGCTATAGGTAAAGTAGACCAAACAGTGTGAAAATAACTGCCAAATGTGAGCTCTGTTAATGAGGATCAGGCCTTGTGATTAGGAGCGTTGCCAGTAACAATGTGACTCTGATTGTTGAAGTGATAACAAGGCAAGACGGTGGAATTGGCAGCTTCCGACAGTGTGTGGGCTAGTGAAGAAATTATTTCAGAAGCATCTGATGGCAAGTGAGATGATTATAATTATATTTACAAGAAAATACAATAAGATTTAAGTTGAGCTGCAGGACAAAAACAAATGCAACTTTTCCGAATGCCAATGTAAATAGAATAATTAATAATTAATTTCATATTAAGAATTACAGTCCTCTTTACTATCATATGTCATCCGCCGCTTAGGCAGAAGGGCCAAGTATCTGTTCTCTACCTTGCCATTTGTCACCAGTTAATGTCATCACCATGAATCAGACTTTACTCTTGTGTCACAAGTGCCATTTTCCCTCCATCCACTCAAAGATTTGGACAGCCTGAAATATCACACACATTAGATGCCAGCCAGGGGTGTGTATATAAATATTCCCCTTAGGATTTATATCTGCGATGCTAGAGGCAAGCTGAAATGACTGTGTGTGCTGATGGTGAGAGCAACAGTCCTGCCCTGCTTTTAATGTGATTGTCCAGTGTGAGTCATCTTTTTAGTGTTGCCATGCCCAGCCAAAGTAAATGAATGGCTTGGTCAGAGTGTGGTGATAACACAACCTATCAATCCCAACACTCTGGCCCAGCCCAAATGACAACCACAACCACTGGTGAGCTGCATGAAGCGAGGTATGACAGGTATGGCAGAGCCTCCAGCTGGAAGGACCCGAGTATAGATGAAGCTTTGCGTTTGCACTCAGGGAAAATGAAATGTGTTACCACACATCTAAGCATATTTTTTTATTTTATTTCAATTGCTTCCTTGACTTGTAACTATTGTAAATCTGTGAACATGTAAATATGTAAAACAGCCTGAATTGTAACATGTTTTTTTTAAAATACAGATTTATATTGCAGAAACTTGTCTTGTCAACTTTATGAATTTCAATCAGCCACTATAAATAAAAGCTGGATTGCTTTGAGCCTGTCATGGACTCTCAACATGACATCTCTTTTCCCTAAGCACCTATGATAGATAGACCAAAGAAAATGACTACTTGTATTCATCAAGTGAACTAAATAAATCAACCATGAGTTCTCTGGACATTCAGTGCAGATACATCAAGAAGGTGCATAAATCCCTGAGCCAATAGCACGTTTGAGATTTGGGCTTTTAAATCAAATATGCAGCCGTGTGCTGCTGAAGGTTTACAGCTATGCAGGTGTTCCTTCCAACCAAATACTACCCAGGTGATGTTAGTGATTGCTCTCTCAAAGCTCTGAAGAAATTGTGCAATCCCACATTCACTCAGAAAAATTCCATTCCATGGGTAATGGTTATTTTGTGTTTGAATTCCTACAATTGTACAGCACAGCAGGGCAGATTAAACTGACCCAGACATTTTGTTCGTCCATTTTTTCTTTATTGCGCAGTCCATAAGTGATATTGCTTGAAAATAAGAGCTAGATTTAACTTAACCAGAATTGCACAAAATAAACAAAACAGCTACTGAGGGTATCCAAACACGGATTGGTCCTTGCAAAAATAATGACAGAATAGGCAAACAATTACAGTGCAGAATGTTCTCCAGTAATCTTGCGCCCTGGGTTTGGCCTTCAGGAGCATCATCAAGGAGACCAGCTGGTTATTATGAATATCTCATCTAACCTCTGTGTCCAAGGATTTAGGTTCGAAGTTCTTCTTTTCATATCCAACCAAGAACCTGGCCTCTTCTAATCATCATTGCCGTCTTTGAAGTGAGTGTGTTGTCCTCTCGGAGCAGGCCTCCATAATCTGCCTTTGGTGCTGACTGTAGGCTTATCCTGGGTGGTGATGAGGTCTATGATGGCGGTGATGACAGCACAGTCTGTGGACTGACGGTTTTGCCAGTCTACAGGAGCAGGGTTACGAATTTTCTCTTCCAGAAGAGAATCCAACTCTTTCTTTAAACTCTGTAGAAAAAGACCGGAAGGGGAGGTCAGTTGACTCAACTCACCATTAGCTTTGTTTTGAGTGCATCCTGTCACCTACCTTGACCAGGTGAGCGATGCGTGCCGGGGAGTTGAAGACGATCCACTGGTCCACGGCGATGGTCTCCTGGTCCTCGTCCTTCTGGATTGTGATGTCTCCTCCAAAGAACAGCAGTGAGAACGGGGACACCTCAGTGCAATCGTACAGGAAGATCTGAGGACAAGCAGAGAGATGATGCAAACACACCACGACGGGAGATTTCAAACAAACACGTTAACACGCTCGGTGGCAGTGAGCGGGATCATTATGACACACATGGCCCTACAGCCACTCTGTGGTGTGGGCTGAAAGTGTCCTATTGGTGAAGAGTGGCCGTGCAAGTTTGAAATGTGTTTCAGTGCCTCCAGTGTTAGGAGAAATGTCATGTTGCCCTGTTAGTGAATCTCGCAAATGTGTTTTCCATCAATTTCTCTCCCTGTGACAGCTGCTCATCCATAGTAGGTGTATCCAAATAAAAAAAAACATTTGATAAAAGAAATGACAAGGTACGTTTTCAATGCTCAGACAGTACATAGAACTGTTGCTTTTATGTTCTGCACTGATCTGTATGCAGACCCTCTGAAGGCCAAAGCCATAGAGTTTACATAAGCAGCAGACATAATAATACATTTTATTTCTATAGCGCTTTTCTTGAACCCAAAGACGCTTAAGTCAAACAAAAGCTATTTCAGCAAGGTAACATAAATAAATGTTGGTAACGAGTATCAGAGAGAAGTAGACAAAAGGTGAAGAAAAGAGACGAGGAGAGAAACTGCATTTGCCCCATGAATGTGTAATGTAATGGATCACCAGAGGCACATGCGTCAGAGGAGATAAAGTTTGACGTCATCCTTCAATTTAAATGGCCCTGGTCTTCTGCTTTCCTTTCTCTCTCTTTAAGCAACCTTGGACATCTCACAGTCTCAGAATACCTTACTTTCATAAGAGACACAAATGCATAGAGACCACACAAAAAATAAAATAATAAACATTTAAAAACATTGAATGGTGGCAAAAATAATGGTGAAATCCAGCAACAACAAAAACATCTTTATAGGCAGCAAAGGGAGAGACAAAGGCACAGGCGGCAATCAGAGAGGACATGAAAGGTGTTTTCTGCCGAATGGTAACACTCACAAAGAGAGACACCACAGAAAGAACAAAGACGGGTGGATGGGAGAGAGGTGAAAATGGCAGGGTGAAGAGGGGTAGAAAAAACAGCGAAAAAGATAGAAGTAGTCAGGGTGCCGCATTGACCGTTTTGCCCCCCCCCCCCATCACCACCTCTTACATTGTGTCTGGAGGCTTTGAAGCACAAGCGCCTTTGAGAGAGAGTTGAAAGGCAGCGTTTTAATCAAATATTCATTCAGTGGAAAGCTGGCGTGGCACCACTGCCAACCTTTAACCAATGGCCCTTTTTCCACTCACATGCACCCTTCATATGTACAGATCCAACCCAGCAATGCACACTCAACTATAATAAACATTCATGCAGCAGTTGAAACGCAGTATTATGTGCTTATTTATCCCCTCGCCTACTCACACTGCTCGTTCTCATCTTCAGGTGGTAGACGAGCCACTTGTAGTTGAACTCCGTCTCTTCAGCATTGACTGATTTTGGGTGGATGCACACCTTTCCATCAGCCTGGGTGTACACTTTGACCCTGAGAAATAAAATATGTTAGTGTGGTGTGTTCACATCTCAAACACTCGGTTGGCAAAATGGGGTCGATTTTCTTAGCATCGTTATCTCGATAACTGAGAAAAGGAGAGAATGTGAAACTGGTATCATTGCTGAAGGTGTTAAAAGCAATGATAGGGCAATGTTTAGGGATTTCTTGGTTGACAGACATTTTGCAGCAACTTTGTTAATGGACCAACTAACGTTTTCATCTTTTGTCCAAAAAGAACAAGGAATTGGAAGTAGACACCATCAGTGTTGTGAAAACTGTTATAGTTATATTTTCCTAAATAATTGTTAGTTGTCATAGCTGGTTTAAAACAGAATTGTTGACACACATGTTTCCAGGACTTCAGTATATGATAAAGAGATATAAAGGGAAAGGGAACTCCAAATATTTTACAACATAATACAAATATTGTCTCAAATAATGTCACATGGGGCAATGTTGGTAACACTAACTAACCTTAATCTGTACAGTGAATTTAATTTGCGTTGCTGATATGTAAAGGAAGACGATTTTTTTTAATCACAATCACTCCATTTATGCTGCATAGATTTTGATTTGTTTTTTTTCTGTCCATTGTCTTATTAGAGGAAAACTCGAAACCAGAGAGCACCCTTTCAGTATGTGTTAATGTTTTACAGAGATCCTACTTTATTACACTTAAAACAGATATATTATTTGATTGTATCACTTGGTCCAAATAACCAGAATACATTTTGTTAAAATGAATCTTCATTTAAAGGTGACATGTCATGCTTTTCCGGTTAGTACCCGTCCCCTTGTATGTTATGAAGGTTTTTATGCATGTAAACGGTGTGCAGAGTCAAAACCCTCAAAGTACACCATGTAAAACTCTAAAACAGAAAATACCTCCCCAAAACGCCTCGTTGGAGATACGTCACCGTCCATTTGATTCTTCCGGGGACATCATGATGTCATGTCGTCCCCGGGAACGAAATGGACCAATCCGCAGAGCCGTTACACTAAGCCCCCGCTGATTGGTCCAAATTGACCAATCCACTGACTTCCTCACACACTCAGTGCAGGCAGCTCTGCTGATTTCTCCTCCCTGGCTGCAGGCTGATAACAGACAGTTGGGATCGCGGTGAAATTCTCTCTGCAGACCCATTCTCTCTGCAGACCCATTCTCACAGCGTTGATCAACCCTTTTCTTACTCAATATCAAGCCACACTTATTGTTTTTACTTCGGCTGTGACTTTGTGTGTGCTCAGGGTGAGTTTGGCTGTGTTTGGCTGTGTTTCGCTAAACAAGGAAATCACACCTCCACGGAGCTTAGCGCGATTCACAACGTCCCGACTGGTCCCGACCAATCGGAGCACACAGGGAGGGGGGGGGCAAGAGCTGCAACGAGCTGCAACGAGCCGTTTAGTGGAGAGAGTGAATACACGTAGTTTACAGAGATGCTGTATGCGAAACCAATGTGAGTTTGGAAAATTGCACAGTATAAATCTATTCTAGTAGACCTCAACAATGGAATTTTGATCAGTGGAAATGGCCATGACATGTGACCTTTAAATTAAAATGATTTGATTGAGAACGTAGTTTTGGAAACATCCCATCAGATGCTTTAGTCTTGTTTATACGACGCAACAAAGAAAGCCTCCTTCATTTTAGCTCAGAGGCTTCCAAAGACAAGTTGTGACGCAGTCGGCAAACCTTTAAATAAAAGTAACACTGTGTTTGTGTCAGCAAGACAAAACAGACTGCTTGACTGCAGGGAACAAAGCTGCTTGTACCAGACAGCAGCAAAACAAACAACAAGTTCTTCATCGAGCCATAAATCCATGAAATAACTCAGAGATGTGGTGAGGACGGGAACACTTGGCTTGCCATCAACACTGTTGAGAATGACTTACCATCACAATCTCACTGTGCAACTGGGTCACTGACGAACAACAGTGACAGCTCTACTGTGAGAGGATGGGTCCGCCTGTAGCGTGCGTCTGTCTGTCTTTTGCACACACTCTACGACAGCTGCCTGAGGGCAATTTTATGATGAGTGCGCTGATCTTTAGCTGCAGAACTGCCTCTGTTTTTTTTTACAATTTTCTTAACATTGTTTCGGCACAGCCTCAGGTAATTGTCACAGCTCTTACCTGAGAGGTCTACTGAGTGTGACGCCTCCATTTCTGTCTAAAGATCAATAACGATGATGTGCACTTCTCTATGCTCTGCAGCTCTTTGCTATCCGTCTATGTTCAGCTCCCTCTTTGAATTAGCAGACTCACCCCGGCCTCTTTTTGCTGTGAGATGGTTTGATCATGGCCACCTTCGGGTAGAGGCCGGCTACAATCACTGCCTTGATTAACTTCTCATTGTCTGAGGAAGGAAGTGAGAGTTAGAGGAAAAACAAATGAGTTCTGCTCCATATACATGTCCCATATTGAATTGAATTAATGCTCCGTTTAAGATCCCATAAAAAAAAGACCACTTTCAGACAGTTACCTGAGTTGACATTAGATTTGGGATCTTTGGGGTCCCTGCTGCTGACGAAGCCTGTGTTCATGAGATGGTCAGCAAACTGACCCTTCATGTTGTGCAGCATCTAAATGATAAAACAATGACTTTCAAACAGGCTGCATGATGTATCAGCCGAGGCCGAAGCTAACTTGAACACGTTCTGTCGTTTTATTTTCAACAGCACTTCAGTATAGAGACCAGCACAGCCTGGCTCACCTGGAGTGTGTTGGCGGACAGGAAGTTGTCCCAGCAGTACTCCCTCTCACACCTGGAACCACGCTGTTTCGCTTCCTCCCAGCCCTATCAACGGATACATTCAGACGGGATCCATTTATATATATATTTATACATCAGACCGAGAGGTAGGACACATGTGACAGTTGTGGCTCTCTTACCTGAAAGGCGTTGACAATAGTGAGATGGTCACTCTTGGAGTTTCTGGACAGGACCCTCCTCCTCATATCTGCCATCTTCTCTTTCCCCTGAGAGAGGCAGACGCATTTATCAGAATCAGAAACGGGTTTATTGCCAGGTAGGTTCACACGTATGAGGAATTTGACTAGGTGTCGTGGTGCATATACAAATAAAAAACAAAATGTAAAAAAGAACACAGATAGCGAACTATATTAAGAACACTGTAATACAAATATAGTAAGATAGCAATAAAATAAAAGCAGTCATTTACATTGGTCCCTTTAAGACCAACTTTGCAATTGAATAAGTTAGTAGGAGAGTGCATCAATGAGTTGAAGTTTGACGCTGTCGCACAAGCTTTCATGGTTTAGAATAGAATATATCTTTATTGTCATCATACAAAGTACAACGACATTTCTTTGGCAACTCTCACTGAACTCAGTGCCCTACCAGGGGGATGAAGAAAGGGTCTTTGAAGCTGAGTGAAGCAGCGATGGTGAACACGGGGTCCAGGCAGCCCAACAGGGCTCCGAACAGGAGGAGTTTGCCGATGTGAGGCTCCACAGGCAGACGAGCCAGGTGGAAACCCAGCGCTGTCAGATTCTCTGAATGGTCCAGGGCATTCTAACACACAATATAGTCACAGTGAAAAAAAAATGTGTTAACACTGCAATAATCTTTTAAAAGCTTTCAGTTCACATAGAGTTCAGGCAAAGCAAAAACCCTTTACTTAATTGAAAATGATGTGTATGAGCATTCAATCGGATTAGTGAAGTAACCTTGTTTGGTTTTGTTTGCTGGCTCAATACAGTAACTCTGGACATGTGTGGGATAAAGGTCATCTTGTTGGCTGAAGAGGCAATTATGTGCTTCAAATAATAAGGGAGTACGCTTCATAGTTTGTGCCTTTATTTTAAGTAAATGATTATAGAAAGTGTTAACCGTTTTAATATGTATGAGTTTTAAAATTCCATACCTCACCATAAACATATAGGAGTTAGTAATTCAATGTTCATTCGGTGTTAAATTATAGTTATTTATAGCGTTTCTGTTCTTTTAGACACATACACTTGTAAACCTGTGCAACCTTCTATCAAAGTCAAATAAATATTTAAAGCGTCTTCTCTTGTACACAGTGATACAAACGCCACTACCAATGAAACATTTATAAAGATGTTTTAAACCTGATCACATAATATGAATTGAGGTTTATTAAGGCTCTCTTAACTGCTGCTTTGAGTGTTGTTACTGTCAAACCCATGTCCCACTTCCTCTATTGATTTGCATAGTATTTTAACCTTGTTAGCATGAAAAAAGGATCATGTTTTATCCTTTCAATCTTTGAATGAGCACCGATTTCTCTTTTAGTCCACTTTCGATCTACCTCCTCCTTGAAAGGATGAACATCTTTGGAAAGATTTGTAGATAACACTTTCAGACAGAAGACCTTGAAACTACATGCTCACATCACAAGGTGGTGTCGCTTCCTATACATGTTGGTAGAAACTGTTAAATAAAGCTGAACATTGTAATAAACAATATTAATTAATTAGGTGACTGGCCTAAAATTACTACCCGGCTATTTGGAAAATCAATGAATCATTGTTGTAATTGTTCAAGCAAAAAGACCAAACATTTCTATTATCTTTGGCTTAGAGATTACTGTAATTGTTAGAATAAAACATGAAAATGATCGATGTACTATTACAAAGACTATTTATTGTACAAAACAAACTAATCAAGACATCAAATCTGAAATTGCAGGGGGCACATCTTCTGTAGTTTTCATAGAGCAAATAAAAAAACTGATAAAAAACAAGAAAATGGTATCATTAGTTGCAGACCTCGAGTACATTTTGAATGATCTTTTCACTTTCTTACCAGGTCAATGAGGTTCTTGATGGCTAGGTTAACAGCCTTTTCAGTCGGGGGGTCCAGGGCTTTCTCTAGGAATTGGGCTATAGACCCGAGCTTCAATATCTAGGCAGCAAAAACACATTACACATGTATCAGCAAAAACATGTTGTTTTTCTACATTAATCCACCCCTGTTTGTCTATATGCTTTTCACGTGTGGCAAACACTGAATTGTGGGAAATATATGGATTATTTGTATCATGGTTTGCTCATATTGCTGTTATAACGTTGTAATAGTATGTGACTAAACAACCAACACTGAGCACAAAATAATATGATGATGAAAGATCAGACCATTCAAATCAACATTTTTAAATCTGTATTCACTTCTACACTAAAGAGAGATTATAAACAAAACAAATCTACCTGTGACGAACTGAAGTGTAAGGTAGCGACAGTAATTCAATGACTAATAGGTCGGTGTTGGAGTGCTTGTGCATTAGAGTCTGTTCAGGGTGTGCATGTCGTCAGTGTTTCTCTCACTTTAAGGACACACTGATGCATTAGTCCGCCTCTCAACCACATCACACGCGCACTCGACTTAAGTAGTGAAAGAAACACACTCAAAAGCATATCCAATAAAGCCACTGGAGATAACAATCATTAGATTCTGAGTGAACTTTGGCTTAATGTTCCATTAGCTTGGGTTGAAACATGTCTGAGTGGAGTGTGAGTATTTCAAAAGAGGAGATGAAAAAATAGCAAGCATCCAAAGAAGAAAGCTACAGATACAGAAGAGAAGCGATTATGTTGTCAGCAAAGAGAGGTAGAGAGAGAGAGCTGGAGAGCAAGGGGGACGAGTCAACCCAGAATGCTAATCCCTAGTTTTCATTAGGCAGAAGAGACTGCATTTCAATACAATGTCAACAAGCAGCAACACTGTCCTCGTCCCCACACAACTCATTCACAGTAATCTTGTCTTCATCTCAACAGCCAACACACATTTGTCTCTCTCTGTCAGTCTGTCTCTCCCTTCCTCTCTGCACATTCACAACCTTGATCTGCAGGCAGAGCTCCTCCAGCGGTGTCCTCATGATTTCAGGTAACTGATAGGCATCCAGCAGGCTGGCTCTGAGACCATTGTACAGGTGATAGCACTTCCCCGGACACACTCTGGAAACAAGAAAAAGAGTGGGATGAAACGTCACACTGTAAGAAGCTCCTGCTAATAAGGCCTTGCTCCACTTTAGTGTCAGAGCCCGCTAACAGAACAGACGTCTGGAGTCACCGACTGGAAACATCCAGACTGTTAGCACTACGGTTACAGATGGGAAGGAGAGGGCTCATGGGGCAGAGTGACAGAGAGCTGACATGACACATAGAATGAATAATAATCCTTATAAATTAGCATTGCATACCCAGAGGCACTGTTATAGAGCATGCCCTGGTTTTAAAGATAACCCTATAAACATACACACCTGCCAGCACGTCCTTTCCTCTGTTTAGCGTTGGCCAGGCTGACCCACTCTGAAGTCATAGTGCTGATGTTGTTGTTGGTGTCAAAGTGTGTCTCTTTAATCTTGCCTCCGTCAATCACATAAACAACGTCATCTATGGTAATGCTGTGGGGGGTGGTGGAGAGAGAAAAAGAGCAAGAGGAATAAAAAAGGGGCTGGAATAAATACTATATCAGACAGAAAAACAAATAACTACAACACACACACACACACACACACACACACACACACACACACACACACACACACACACACACACACACACACACACACACACACACACACACACACACACACACACACACACACACACACACACACACACACACACACACACACACACACACACACACACACACACACACACACACACACACACACACACACACACACACACACACACACACACACACACACACACACACACACACACACACACACACACACACACACACACACACACCTGGTCTCGGCTATATTGGTAGCGATCACAATCTTTCTAACTCCAGGAGGAGGCCTTTTGAACACCTGAAAAGAGTGAGGGAGAAAGATGAGATTGAATGGACTTTATTGATATTGAAGAGGGAGTAAAGCAGGACAATCCACAGACACAGGCAGAGACAGAAACAGACAGAGAGACAGGGATGCTGACCATCGTCTGATTAACGGTAGGCATGAGGGAATGCAGAGGGATGATAACGAACCGATCTGAAACACAAAAGGACACAAAGACAAACTCAAACAAGATTATACTGCTCGTGTGTGAATTGGAAACAATTACATTTACAAATGTAACCGTGGATGTCCTGGTAAATGCAATAAAATAATCTGGTTTATTATTATTTAATATGAGCAGAAAACAACACAGACATCGTTTTTTGTATCCAATATTTTAAAGATCCCCTCAGACTTGGTTCAGAATGTAAAATTCTAAAACGTAGTCTACTACTGAAAAGTATATTTACAGTTTGTGGAGTGGAGGTTTTGTTAGTGTTTCACCAAACACAAGGGCTGCAACTAACACATATTCCCACTAATCATGAAATGTGTCCTTCATTGATAAATTGCTTGTTAGTCAATACAATGTCAGTCAAAGGTGAAATGGCCATTCAGTATTTTCTAAAATCCATGTTATTTCTAATTAAATTAGCTTTTTTAAATTCTGTTAGTTGTAATTGAATGTAAAAACATTATAGAGTTCTACTCTGGGGATTTTCTGCACAGTGAAGGGTTAACATCCAAGTGAAGAACCAATAAGCGGAACACATGTTAGGGTGGAGCACAACCGTAGCTTAACAAGGATTTCTTCTTCTGCATAGTAACCTGAAAGTCACTGGTCTGCTCTTGTATCACATAATGTTATGTTAATGTACCTGATCGGAACATCTGCTGAGCCGTGAGCAGGTCATTGAGACTGCTGATGTCGCTCCAGCCAGGCAGGAAGACCAAGATTGCTCCTTCCTGTCAGACAAAGGCATGACACAACACTTAGCAGCTGAAAGACAAACAAAACACCAGCAGGGCTTCACAGAAGAGCCATTAGCCAGAGGAGTCTCAGCAACAACTGAGCCAAGTGAACAAGGTGCCCGTGTCCTCGGAGAGATGACGTGCCCTCAGCTCCGAACCTCCACATTTAGCCACACAATAGGCCCTGACATCGCCTGCCAACATCATTATGACAACATCTTCCCTCTAGGGCATCCTCTGCTCTACATTACCACGGGGATAAAGTCTCGAGGCATACAGACACACAAATGCATCAGAGCGAGAGTTGGAGGTATTCCAGCCAGAGCACATGTCTGCACATTAAGCCGTCTAAAAATAAAATGGATGACCACTTAACAAAAAGAAAGTGTCAGCTCCTCAAACTTTAAAACATCATCCCATCATGCTTCAATCAATAATGTACCTTGGCTGATTAATGGAGGAGCAATGTCACTATAGTAGCAGCCATAATTAGGACACGGAGGATCAATCAATTAATCATGCAAGACCGGATATTATAGCAGATTATAATCATATATAGCATTATATATCCAGTTTCTTCTTTTGATTAAAGCAGATTATCATTATATTTATACCATTATCAGATATAAAGAGCAGCCGGACAAAAGGAAATCATTTAAGGCAGGGAAGTGTACTTTTGAAAGTTTTCAAGCCTGGTGCCAATCAGTGCTTGAGCATTGGTTGATAATACTAATATGATCTTTTTTTTCCAACATCTTCTTTTGAGGAATATGTATTTCAATAAACCATTTTCACTTATGAACATGACAAACTTCTCAATACATGTGTGTTTAACGTAGTCTTAACACAAGCAGCCTTTCAAGATGTTTACGTATATACTCTATACAGTTAGGTTCTTCTTCATTTGCTGATTGACGGCAATAAATGTCTGAAGAAAGAATAAGATTGAACTTAACCGGGATATTGATGCCCATTTTGGCAGGTGCTATGATAACATTTCAGGCAGTACTTTAAAGTATTGAGTTTGATACCCATACTTAAACAGAGTTATAAACAAAAGTAAGGTGGCATCTTGAAAGGTAATTAAGGGACTAAATCATTAACACAGACATGAAACAAACTTTAAGCAAAAAATATACCCAGGATAATATCACGCTGGTGAAAAATAACCAACTCTGAAAAAAGGACTTTTCATTTCCTGAGAGGAAAGAAGAACAGAGATACAAAAGTAGCTTCTGTGCCCTGAGCACCCCTGCCTTTTAATTACAGCTAATTAGTATTACCAGTGCTCAGATACTGGCACCCACATGGGACCATACACATGTGTGTTAATGCCCATGCATGTGCAAGAGAGAGGAGGAAGAGAGAGATGCAGGCAGTGTGTGTACTCACAATCTGACAGAAACACATGTCCTCACACATGCAGGACAGAAACACACTCTGACCAATTCCAACTAAATAATCAACAACAGCACAGTAAGCGCTGTAGAGTTGGCCTACTATTTAGCACGCACACACACACTCTCCACATACACACACTTAGTTGCACCCAGCAGGTGTTCATTATGTCATCCCCTGAGGTGTCTAATCCCAGACTCCTGCAACATAATTAAGCAATCATCACAGTGGAAAGGCTGGCAGACGGCCCGTAGCCTCGGTTCAGAACGCCGACACGGCAAGTCAGCCAGTTCCCGCTCGGCCGTTTGACAATGCCACGGCGAATCAGCTGGTCCAATGGCTCAGTGTGGCCGTGACGGATAGAGATACGGCTTCATAGGGAAGGAGATAATTATTCTGTCAATCTGCATTAGTCACTCCTCATTCCTGGCCTGTCTCTTTTTTCTGTTGCTCTCTCGTATACGTGGTCCACATACACAGCCACAAACTGACAAATAAGCCCGACTAGTTTGACTTCACTTAGGAAAATACAGAGTAAGTTAGGGCAGACCGTGTGTCACTTCCATCGATTCTAGCACTTTCCTGAATTGTCCTTGTTTATACTATACTAAATTGATTGTGATAGCCTATTCCAATCTACAGCTTTGTTTCCCCACACAGTAACAAAAGAAGCATGCTGCGAAAACCTTTTTTTTCGAAATGTTCTGCTTTGCCTATATTTTGTCTGCACCAATAATTCTGATGTGGATGTTACCATGTGTACTGAAAAAGTAAAAAATGCACACAACAAAAATAGACGTTTATCATTATGTTCCATATTACCAAACTCTGAATCGAACACTGAAATAACATCAAAACTTGGTAATTTAACAAGAACTGGAAGGAGAAAAAAGGGAATTGATGTGTGCTGAGAGAGCATCTGTTCGATCACTCATTAGCACAGATCTGCTGCCAGGTTCTGTGTTGTATCCTCTGATCTAACGTCGCTCTGTTTGGAAGCGAGCCCTCCTGTTGCTTCCATCTGCTCTACCTAGGAATGCACTGTAATTCTCCTTTCTTTGAACTGCAGTTTAATCTTCCTAATGGACAACTGCACTGTCGGCCTGTCTACAGTCGGAGTTTTCATGCCAAAAAACACATCTCTTTTCTTGTGAAGCACTCAGGTCTTTTAGACTACCCAGACTCATATAACAAACTCACAGGAATCCAATTTCCATAAAATGGAGTACAAACGCACCTCTTGAAAATCTAATTTAAAGACACCACTCGGCCCTCAAAGCAGACATACAATGCTAATCTCACCTCCTCTTTGAGCACAATGTGGCGAATCAGTGCCAAGATCAGCTCAAGGTCAATCTTGTCATCATTGTCAAACATCTCTAGGGCCTCAATGGTGTGGTCGGAGTATCTGTAAAACATGAGATGCATGCAAAACAGAAACATTACATTTAAAAAACAATTGCTGTACCTTTGGGAGATCCCAACTCAATTTACCAAACTCAAGCTGCAGAATCCTCAGTGTGAACAGAATGAATGATCAAAAGAAAAAAGGCAAAACAGGATCAATGTTTATATAAACCCCTGATGACTAAGGCCCCGGCCACACGAGGACGAAAACGGTCGTTTGCGTTACTGTTTAGTGTCATATAGACCGTTCGGCCACACGAGGACGACCGAATACGGCACTAAACGACTGCGGAAACGATAACGGGTCCCAAGGTGGATAGAACGGCATACACAACGCTCTGGGGGGTCCAACGGCTCCGTGTGTACGCCCTATACGATCATTTTCTGATAATGATGAGGCAATAGCCCCGCCTCTCCCCACCTCTGCTGCTCACCCCCGCGTCAAAGTAAACTGCACACTGAATTCAGATTATTTATCTTTCTCTCGATATGGACCTAAACGCGAGTGAAGTCTAATCTGACAGGACGGAGACACGCAGCTCTGCTCACCTGCAGCTCCTCCCGCTGTGATGCGGCGGTGAACGGAGTAAAACACACATTTCAAGTCAGATCATCACCCTTAGCTATTTTAATTACCTCTCAAACTACCTAAACTAGTTATAAATATGTTTATTTTTACTGTCGGCCGGGTCACTCATTACTGGATCAGCTGCTGCATGAGACAGACACTGACGCTGTCCAAAGAGAGGGAGGAAAAAGAGAGGCTCCGTGTATTTTATTATTATATTATATAGAGTCGTTATTCATTTGTTTTAAAGCTCAATAAATAACAAAGAAGACATTTGACCGGCACTTTTATAATTTTGTCGGAAGATTTAAACTTTAATACACGTTGACTGGCGAGAAACTCTGCCCGGTTCCCTCGGCCCCCACCGCGGAGAATAAACAGAAGGGCAACCATGACAACCATGCTTCTTCGCTGCTTTTGTGGAGGAAGTTACAGCGCCACGTACAGGCTCCTGCATATGTACTGCAGCTTCTCCAGCGGTTGGAGCTAAACGGAGCGGTCTCGTGTGGACAGACACTATCCGTTGAATATTGCGTGTGGACGGAAGCTTTTTTGCGATTGCGTTTGCGTTAATCCTATGCGTTTAGCCGTTTTCGTCCTCGTGTGGCCGGGGCCTAAGTCTAAATGTATGTTCCAGGGGCCCCAGGGATAAAGTGTGTTTAATGGCCCTCTCCCAACAACCACCATCACAAGTCAACTATTGCCCCGCCCAATTTACACAACCATCCGCTAAACCTAATCTGCATACAATAATGCATCAACAAAAATGTATTTGTTGTTGAGTGTTATTAGGAGGACGATGACATCTTAAGGTGAGCTGGTCTTAATAAATGTGGGGGAGGTAAAATACTAGCTAAAGAAGCTAAAACACAGCTTTCTTTTCTATTTATTTCAGTATAAACTGCACCGACATTGGGTACAACACTTCACTGCAGATGCATAAATCAGTGTTCGGCGACACATCTTTCAGAGGGTCAAGTGTTTCAAAGATCTCACCCGGCTCTATATTCAGCTTTTACAATCTATGGTAATCTTAAAATTCAAATTCACAAAGAAGAGGATTTATTTATTTAAAAGTGTGAAGGTCACAAAAACATACCATCCCATTCTCCATTTTGAAACCCATCTATCACGTGGGCAAATCGCAGATCTCACTATTCTGCTGTTCCAACAAACTCACCTGTCCTGCAGAGTGCGCGCATAACAAGGCCAGCTCTCCTTGTACTCAGCCTCCTTCTCCTCCTTCTCAGGTCTGGACTGGCGGCCCTGCATAAAGCCTTTCTTCCATGAGGGCCGGCGGTCTGAATTCTTAGGGCGATAACTGGCAGATACACAAAGTGGTTTATAATAGATTAAATCAAAAATAAAAAAGGGTTATAAAGGTTCTATTTGTTTGGGAGTTAATGAGTGTGTTGTGGAGCAGTGTTGCTGTACCTCGTCATCTCCACGATGTCCTCTAGCAAGAACTCTTCCACTGGGAACGTCAAACCAGGGATGTGGATAACTGGACAGTTGTCTAAATGTTGGTCAGAGGAAAAGGTATACATGAGAAGGAGGAACAATCAAAATCAATATACAAAGCAAGAATATTAATAAACCAACTTTAGTTTGTCATACCAAAAAACTTTGAAAACTTCTCTGCATTGAGCGTGGCACTCATGAGGATGACCTTGAGGTCATCTCGAAGGTTAAGTAGTTCCTTGACGATGACGAGCAAAACGTCAGATTGCAGGTTCCTCTCGTGGATTTCGTCCAAAACCAGGTGGCTGATACTAGACAACATTCTGACACACACAAAAATCCGGAGAAATTGTTAAAGTCTTTGCTTTAGATCAAATGTCTGTATCTAATATGCTCATGTTATTAGTTTGGTCGTTATCTATATTTATTACATTTTGCCGCATAGTTACTAAAATGTTAAGCGTATATGAAAAAAAAAACATTTTTATGTTAGAGGTTTTAGTTCAAGTCGGTAGTTATGCAGTACCTAGAGGCTGTTTTTCCTCATATTTCAAAAGATGTCAACTAATATTAGCTATATGCAGTTAGTACATTACATATTTATATAGGCCAAGTAAAAAAAGCTTCACACAACTTTGTTTACACATTTGACATCACATTTCCCTGTAGTTCCGTCATCAGTCTGAGATATTGATTTGGGTCTAAACTAGAATTGGTGTGTATGCTGATCTGTAGATTCATGACCTGTAATGATGAGTCAAAGGGAAGTGTGGGACTGAAAAGGTTAGAGAATCACTAATGCGATGGCTGGAGACAAAAAGTCACACCAAGTCTGACAAGTGTAAACAAAGCTGCAGTCTGTAAACCAACTGTTGGGTAAAAATTCCACAATGCCAGCAAAAAGGTTCGCAGCATCTTGTCAGACATTGGTAATCCTTAAAGGTCCCATGTCATGCTTTTCTGGTTATTACCCATCCCCTTGTGTATTGTGTAGGTTTTTATGCATGTAAACGTCACAAACCCTCAAAGTACACCCTGTAGCGAGTAAAACTCTAACACAGAAAAGACCTGTCTACGCCTCGTTGGAGATCTATCTTTTTTTCCTGGGTACAGTGACGTGACCATACCCAAATGGACCCCAATCCGTGGAGCTCCCCCCACACACACACACACACACACACACACACACACACACACACACACACACACACACACACACACACACACACACACACACACACACACACACACACACACACACACACACACACACACACACACACACACACACACACACACACACACACACACACACACACACACACACACACACACACACACACACACACACACACACACACACACACACACAGGGGCGAAACTGTGACGCGCTGGAGGGGGGTGCTAGTGCAGCCCCCTCAGCGCCACCCACCTTTCCGCGTCCATTCGCGATGTCTCGCAGACCCCACGCAGCAACCAGGAATGATAACACCAGTAAGCCAGCTCACACTGTCCGCTCCTCACAGCAGTGAGCCCCGCAACGTCCCGCCAACACGGCACCCAGACCCCACGCAGCATTCTCATCTGTTTGTCATTACTGGTGTCATTTTCTGGTTGCTAACGCCATTGTATCACATAATCACTGATGTTCCGCTGTAACGGTGGTAGACTCATCAAAACAGAGTGGGCGAGCTGACCAATCAGAGCACACTGGGCTCACAATGAGGGGGGGGGGAAGGAGCTCCAACAAGCCTTTTAGGACAGAGAGTGAATATACATACTATACAGAGATGCTGTATGAGAAACCAATGTGATTTTGGAACATTGAACAATGTAAATCTATTCTAGTAGACCTCAACAATGGAATTATGATCAGTAGAAATGGCCATAACATGGGACCTTTAAGTGACTCAATAGTGTCGTACCAACTTTGAAAAACAGTGAAGCAGAACAACAAGAAAAGCTGGCACCCTCACTTAGTTTCTGTGCTTTTCCCGAATGCATTCAGAATGCAAGGATGAGCATGCAGGGATGAGTCACTGGTGTCTCTGTGTGTGTGTGTGTGTGTGTGTGTGTGTGTGTGTGTGTGTGTGTGTGTGTGTGTGTGTGTGTGTGTGTGTGTGTGTGTGTGTGTGTGTGTGTGTCTTCATTTCTCTGACTTTAAGAATGAGGACCCATACTAATGTTCCATCCACAGACACAAATCAATGGGGATAAAACAGAGTGGGGACTTACGGGTCTGAGCGAAGCCACTGAAGAATTATGCCTGTTGTACAGTACAAGACCGAACCCTGTCTCCGTGGTAACCGGCTGAGAAAAGGGAAGAGAAAAAAGTATTTACATTTCCCAAATGACACTAATCAAGACTTTTCATAAAGTTAAGACAAAGATACTATAATGAGTCTCTGGTTAATGTTCCTACATGTGTGAATGTGACAACAAAAGATCCCATTATCTTTCCTTTATTTCCACGCTCCTGGTCTATTTTAGGAGTTTTATAGTTGGGTGCTCTAAGAGTATTTCACAGCGGAAATCTTTTGATGCTCAGCCGGGACAAAGAAGAGGGCATAAAGCTGCGATGGATGTTGCTGATACAGAAATGTGATTGGCTGTAATAGGCATTTATGTTCACACTATCTTTATATCATACTTTGCTTAAGTATTAGTGATACAAGTTTCTCTCTTGAATAGCAATTAGTGAAATGACTTTCCACTTATTTTAATTCCATACAAAGCGGCCTCTCTTATGACACATTGGACAAATGTATTTACTGTCAGCTGAACTACATAAGAAGCTTTTTATATAATTGATGCTTGCAAATGTGACATTTCTGAAAAAACATTAAGAGAAATAACAGCAATAACAATCATATATATATATATATATTATGAAGCAGTTATTTTTATGAAGCACAGGGTTACGAAGAATTATTATCATACTGTACAGTGTTAAAATAAACAACCAAATAAATAAAAAAGCTTATAGGTTATAATTAAACCTCACCAAAAGCAATGATAAAACAACATAAATAATACATTCAAGAAAGCAGATAAAATAACAGAGAAATAGAGTCATCGGGCATGTTAATTATAAAGTGAAAATGACAAAGGAGCAGGGCCCCCGGCGTTTTGGCTGGATTAATCTGCTGAGGAGCCACATGGAAAATAGCTGCTGGGCCTGTTGACCCCCAAACCATCACGCTCTATGTTAAATGTGCACATCTTTGTCAATAATGCAATACTGGTGGCAGGGTATGGTTATCTGATTCATCACAAATTAAATGAGTATTATGTAACATGAAAGCACACACTTGAATCTACGTTTTATCACGAGGATTTGTAGAAACAGCCTCAAAGTTAGGTAATAAAGCAGCACTAAGGCTCTCATCTGATCGGTTTGTACTTTAACAGGGCAAATTCCCAAACAGGATTTCAATTAAATTAGCAAAAACTAGCTGACTCTCTGAAGACATCAGGCCCCAGAACAGTTGCCCGCTTCGTCTAGTTCGGAATCCATTTAGTGTAACAACTAAATGGATTGTAGCTGAGATCCCAAGCTGTGCTAGCAAGAGATTAATATGTATAAGTGCATGTTGATTCAGCACACTGCTCATCAGTTATCTACACACATTATACTACCATTAATAATGTTCATCCCAAACATAAGTGTTTAACTGTCTCTGTTAATGACAGCTTTGAATGATCAGATCAATCTTACTTTCTCTAAACTACTTTATGATTATTATAACCACGCATCATTTGCTGCTGTGTTGTAGCACCAGAGAGAATACAAATAATGCAGTGACTGTCTGCACTGCCTGAGTTGTGCAGACTAATACACTGAGAGACAAACGAGTACTTGAAATGTGAACTTTTTTTTAAATCAGTCTGAGGAGCTGGCACATCAACAGAAATGTAACAAAGCTTGGTATTTATTTTCTAGCTTTTGGATGTATCCATTAGACTTATGGTCTCCATCAGTGGCGGTGACAGCCGAGTCTTTCTAAATGGTTTGGGCTGTATTTAAGCGCTTTGATACAAAACAGTGCTTTAGGGACAGTTATTCTGCCATGAAGAGTTTAATTGCAGTAATTTGATGCAACTTCACAAAGATATCGCATCCCATAAAAAGATTTAGAACAGTCTAGCACCGAGTTAATTTGACTTCTTACCCCCTGTATCAGTCTCTCTTCATATCAGTGCTGAGTTGCGTCGTTAATTCCCCTTTTGGTGCATCCATCTCATCCTCTCTCATACTCCATACTCACTTTAGATTTATGCACCCTCTTGTTTCCAATAACCCTCAGCTCACTTGGGCTGCTCTGCTCACCACTCAAGTGCCTCACTCCCCAGCTTTGTCCATTTCTTTCCATGCACTTGTTCTCGGATGATCATTCCCAACTAATATGTCTCCTGTCCTTCAGAAAAAACTATTTTCTGTGGTATTCATGTATCTTATAGAGTGCTCTTATCTATCTTCATGTTGGACATCCATTAAGGAATAAATTAATATTGACAGTCTTGATAGGCATCATTGCGGATTCATCTCAAATGTGACCTTGTTTATAATTAAACAAAGATTAATATATATATATATTTATAACTGCCTTTTTCATTATAGTTTGAATCAAACACGATCCTCAGGACAACTGCACCAAGGACATTTAAATACCACCAAATCAGAGAATGGCTTCAATGGAATTAAAATGACGTTTCAATGAAAATGCTTGTATCCTGTGTAATATTTGGCCTACTAACCTTTTATTTATCTACACTAGCATGTGGTTCAAACATCATATCATCAGTACCAATAAAACAACGAGTTTACCTGCAACCCTAACACTGGTGACGCTACACAATCACAGTACTTCATTCCATGCCTAATATGTTTAAAGAGACTGTCTTACCTTTGCAGGCGGATTTGGTAACCACATGAATTTCCATTTCCTACACTTTCTGCCCTCTCCGCTGATACACGCTCTGCTACCTGAGAGAAAAATACATTCAAGAAAATATAATAATCTAATTTACATGATTGACGCCAGAAATGATGTATGGAGACAGTGTGCATAAACATCATATCACACATCTATCCTCAGTATGCACATTGCAACACAATCCAACACAGTCAGATATGAAAGACACATAAGAGAGCATACCGAGATGGCACTGATTCGCCGAGGCTGCGTGCAGACCACCCGACACATCGAGCCCACTCCTCTGTTGATGTAGTCATCCAGGATGAACTGGGTGACCTGGGTGGTCTTTCCACAGCCCGTCTCCCCGCTCACCACCAGGACCCGGCTAGAGTTGATCAGTTGCACAAGCTCCTGAGGACGGGAAGATGAGGAGAAGGAGAAGGGTGATGATAAATCATGATCACATTTCAAACTGAAGGAATCGATTTTTTTAGCAGAAATGTGAATTATGATGGAGATGAGATTATTTGCTGAATTATTAATTAATTTGAGTACAATGTAAAACGTACCTCTTTTCTTTTATAGGACGGTAGTTTTTCCCTGAATTTCTGGAGACAAAAAAAGTCATGTTAGTCAATCCTCAATATTTCCAAATATAATTCATGATTTGTTCATTTTATATAATGAATGTTATGATAATATTCCTGTGATAACTTACAAACTAAACATTTCAGATCCTTGTCCCATCTCCAATTACCTTTGTTTCACTCTTAAACTCCACTTTTTATTGCTTTAGTAATCCACTTTTTGGAGAGAAATCGTCATACAGGAACATAAAAAGATAATAACAGTCAACGTAACAAGTTGACGGAGATATGCAAACAATGCACTGCCTATTTTAGTAGATTAAAAGCCTTGCCTTTTACTGTTGTATATTTAAAACTTGAAAGTAATCCTAATGCTTACCAGCATTTCTTTGTACTTTGGATCAGATTTCTTGCTCTGCAGATCTCTCTGTAAGCGTTCATCCAGTGAACTGTCCCTCACTACTTCTTGACACAAGAACTCCAGTTCCTTGTCTTTCTTTTTCAGACTTTCTTTCTCCTCTTTCTCCTGCTGGTCGTCTTTATCCCACGCATCTGGAGCCTCATCTTTAACAACAGCTGGAGAGAAGTAACTAAACAAAAACATTAAAAGTGTAAATATCAACAATATAGTGGATCACAAGACTATATTGGTTGCTCTCCGATTGTTGAAGAAAGCATAATCAAATAGGAAACTACATTTTTGGAACAGTGCATCTGATTTGCTTGCAAAAGTTACCGTTGTGATTTATGAGTAACTTCTTCCTCCTCCTCTTCAGACTTGAACTCAATCTTCTTTGTATCCTCTTCAGACGCTTCGCCATCAAAGTAACTGCATGTACAAATTAGAGACAAACTTGTTTCAGCAGTCAAATAAATCAGGAAACTTTGTTATTTTCTAATAATCCCATTTTCTTTAGGGTAAGATCAACATTATAATGTGCAAGTTTGAAAATAAATGCTTTGTAGGCTGTTCTCACCAATGACCACTACTATTGGCAGCTGATGTAGAGGCTCCTGCATCCCTGCAATCTCTCGCTGGACCAGGCTGATCATTTTGGACAGAGTTAAGCAGCTTCGTAATGTGCTGCTCTCTGGCTGCATCCATCTGGACCACCGGCCGCTACACACAGACATAAAGGGGAATTTTGAGTCGTTATCTTGTAATTGGCCTAAGCAAATGTGACACCAGGGTCTTTGTTTGAAACAATAATAAGGGTTCAAAATGTCAATGTATCCTTTCATGTAATCTCATTGAAAAATCTTACAGTATCCCTGTGAAAATGTGAAACCAATGTAATAGTGATGCGTATTGTCCACTTATTTTTGCATTTCAGTGACGGCCTAAGAATGATTTGCTACTTTAGCAATAACTACGCGAGGAGTTCCCACACATAGACTATACTTGGGCGGGCCGCCCAGGTATATTAACGGCCGCCCAAGTATATTTCGCGACCCATTCAGTTTTTTTTTCAATAATTTCTTATTTTTTTCGTCCGCGATCACGACGCCATCTGCGATTGATTTACTTGTGGACAATGATCCCTCGCTCTACACCTCCTGTACCCAGTCCCGGACTGGCCATTGGGAGGACCGGGGATTTCCCTATGGCCAGGCCTGTTATGTGGCCTGCCTCACACAGGGTGACTGGCTGTCCACAGGATGTGGCCTGCCGACATGGCCACTGTCATACAGATCATAAACCAAAGCCCTTGATTGGTCTCTGTGTGTCATTCAAGCTCGGGATAACCTCAGCTCAGGTGAGGTAAAGGACTCTCTGAGTGTTTAGATAGTTAACTTAGTCTAAGTTCTCAGTGGGTCTCAAACTGTTTGGTCACCATTTATGTAAACACATATTTCCATTTGAGGGGGTAGTGATTAGTCAAATATGCATGAATAAAAAATAAAAAAGTTAAGTAGGTGAAAAAAGGTAAGATAAACGTTTACAACTTGTTGAGAGCTAAAACTAGTCTTTGCTGCTGCCTCAAAGAGGAGCAGAGGGAGAGGAGGGAGACAGGTGAGGCTGGTTCAGGAGCCCAGACACACTCTCACAACTATAAATGAACCAAAAACAAATAAATAAACAAGTTTCAGTGTTTTTTTCATATTGGAAATGGTATGTTATTGGTTATGGCCATGATTTTATGATTATTGAAATGTATACAGTTCTGTTTCATATAGGTGTTCCTATAGATCTAGTCTCTTTATTTTCCCCTCAAAGTGCACCAGATTGATGCATTTAACTTCAACATTTAAAAAACAATCTTACCGGGGGAGCATGCCCCTGGACCCCCCTAGAGGATTTGAGGTCCACCCTCACTTAAAACTACATGGATAGGTTCCTAAATACATTTACCATTTTAAAAAAAAAATAGTAACCCATGTCCATATGTTTATTTGTGGGTAGTATATTTAAATGATAGGGCCATCACTATGGGCCCTGCCTGCACCAGTTCGCTCTGCCATCGCGTGAAGGGTTTGCTAACAGGCGACCAACTGAAAGGTTAATGTTAGTTGTTGCACGTCACAAAGACATTACTACATTTGTTCACCCTCAACCCTTTGGATGCTTAATCAAAACCCTGCAAATACATCTACAAATAGCAGTATTCATGCAGTATTGGATCAATGGGTAATTTTGGCTTTGTTAAGATCCTAATAAAGCAAAGTTTGTTCAGGCTATTGTATATCACAATATTTATCAAGATACAAGATGTGTAAGGATATGGATGGTATTTCACCCATCTGCATGATTGTGTCCACCGATCAGTGTCACTTTAGTTACTTTGCAGATTTGGATTAATGATGTGAAATATAATCAACTCTAAAATGAGACTTTATTGAACGCTGGAGACATTTCACAAGCAGCCCTGTAGTCTACAAAGTCTTACCAGCTTTGATAAACACATTATATATATTATTCTGAAATTGGCTAATTTGCATAATGAGGACTTTTACTGTTGGTACTTTAAGTCTATTTTGAAGCTAACACTTTTGTACTTTTACTTAAGTAACCCTTTGAATGCATGACTTGTAACAGGGTATTCCTACACTCTGGTACTTCTACTTGTACTTAAGTTATACTCCTGTCCTCCCACCTCTTTATGTGCGGACTGCCCAGACCTCTGTTTCTAATAAACTGACAACACAATGTGCACGATCAGTCATCCAAACACATACCGATCTCCGGTCAGCCTGCTTCCTCCTCACGGCTCCGTATCTTGCGTACCACATACCGATATCCCGTCCCTTCAGGTGTGGGGGAGGCCGGTCCCGTTGTCCCCCTCCTCCTGGGTCCTGGTCGAAGTCCGAGCTTTGTCCCCCTGAGCCCCGTCCGCCTCCCCTGTCCCATCTCTCTCTGCTTCCATCTCTGCTTCCATCTCTGTACCCTCGACCTCCTCCTCGACCTCCTCTTCCACCTCTTCTCCCACCTCCGCCACCATATGCATGACTCATACTGCAGAAACCAGCGGTGGTATATTTAAATACTAAAACGCTGTAAAAATGTCTTGTAAGTAACGTTACTATGTCTTTTAGGGTTAGCTGCTAATGCTAGTGCTGCTAAAATAGATGGACGTATGGGCCAGAGACTAAAGGTAAACATACGAGGCAACACTTAACGTGTCGTTGCTATTGACAGTTAATTTCAGGATAGCTACAGTACGTGTAGAAGGTAAATAAAGCAAAACTCAAATGATGCTGTCAACAAGCATCACTTCGCATGTTTTTCATTCTCGTTTCTATCCGGCATGTCGCACAGAATCGGCGTCAGAATATTCAGCTGCCTGCTATTGTCGTTCTGCTCTGTGATTGGTTGTTGGCCACCCCCTTCCACACTCGCTGTTCTAAATGTATTTACCTATGGTATTTACTCACTGATGGATAATACATGAGGCTTATCAATTTATATTTGGAATAATAGACAATAATACGCTACAATCTTCTGAAATGGAAAATAAATGAAATAATCTCCATTTTATAAGAGTTGATACTATTCCTGTTTTATACTGAAAAGCAGTATCGATTACCATCAAACAAATATATGGATCATTAGGTTTATTTAATCTCTTTGGGAAACCTTTTTTGGTTTGCTCTTAAGTTTTAAAATAAATAATGATGTAGCGAGTAGTGCTCCGGAAAGCAGCTCAAGGCCTGACTCCTCCCAAACCTCTACCCTCATTAGAGCAGAGTATAAAAGGCATCTGGTGGCCTTTGGTTTTTACCTTTGGCTCTGCTGTCATGGTCGCTGGTAAAGGTAGGCTTCATAACCGATTATATGGATACATTGGTCTCATTTTTGCTAGTATTTTATGATCACTTACTGCTTCCTTGCCGATTGTCCTGAAGCTCAATACCTATGTTCAAAAACCTCTTCCTGTGGTCAATAGGGCAGAACCTTAAATGTTTGTATTCCACATGGTCAGCCATTTTTAACCTTCATAGTTTACCTGCTGCTGTTTTTTGCTAACTATGTTTTGTGTTGTTTATGATGTTACATTTGTTTTGCTTCGTGCCATTTGCTTTTTGGTTAGTTGAGCTTGTTTTGCATTTGTCTTTATAACAGTTTTAGCTCCTGCTTATCTTATAATATGGTTGTTGTTCCTTTTAGTTGTTTAGCTTCCGGTCTTGCTTTACATTGTGCCCCTGTTTATTTAACGTTTAACCAACAACCTCTTTGTTTAACCTTGTTTCAGTTGTTTCTTTTAATTTCCCGATCTTATTTAACCCTAGACCTTCTGCATGTTTTCTGGTGCATTTATTATTATTCCACTGCATTGTATTGCCTGAGTATACTGTTTATACATAATATAATCTAAGAAAATAAACCATTGTTTATTCAATCACTAATTTGGAGACCCTGAATAAGCAAGGGTGTGAAAATAAATGAATAATGATGCTCTAAAAACCCAACTGCTAACTGCCTTAATCAGCTCATGCTGCTCCCAGCCTAACGGACACATAAGGGAAGAAGACTGTTATCTGGGCCTTAAGGGTTACAGTGAATTGAAAAAGATCTACCATGACTGCTCACCTACAGGGTCCTGGCTCTGCTATTTTGTGTTGAATATCATCTATCAGCAGATTCAAAGCATTTAGTCTGTCCAAGCATCACAGGGATGAACTATGCCAATATTTTTCAGTGGGATAAGATATAGCACCATCTTTTTCTCTCGTGGTGGTTTGGCTCATAAAGGGGTTGTGTTGTGATATTTTCCTCAAGCTTTGGTCAAGTGTATTCTTTGAATGCAGATTTGGGTTCTGCCCGCTCTGTATTAATGTCATGTGGATTTTCCTGTCATATTGACAGGTTATCATCATGTAGGCGTTGATAAAAGCTAATTCTAATGTTGTGTTATGTGTGTATGAAGGTACGTAATAAAGTTTTGCATTGCCTATCCTGCTATTTGTGTTCTTTTAATCACACAGCGATAAGAAACAATAAAAATGTGCCTACATAACTGTCAGTTGCAGCCCTAGCATTAGTATTGGTTATAGTAACAGCTACAACATTAAAATACTTCTAGGCAGATTGAGGAGGCTAATGGGAGAATGAAATTCCATCTGAATAATAACTGTATTTGTATAGCACCTTTCATAGAGGGGATTGCAGTTCAAAGTGCTTTACATCAGTAAAAAATAAAACATAATCAGTGTAAAACAAGCGGCAAGAGCAAAGCATAAAGTGGGATAAAATAATGCATGTGTATATATATCTGCATTATTTTATCCCACATTATGCTTTGCTATTGCTGCTTTTACACTGATGTTTTATTTTTATATATATTTTATATAGTAATCCCAACAGGCCACCTTGTTTATGGATTGATTCAGTTTTAGTAGCATTTTTAAAAGACATGAATGATGAAATGAGCACAAAGTGCAGACATACTATAAAATCACAGTTAATAGACCTGCATCTGATGATCGCAGTGTTCTGGCGGGTGTGTAGAGTCAGTAATGTATGTAATGTAATAATGGCCACTTCTTGCTAAATTTACATTTCCATGTGATGCTTTTATCCGAGGCGGCTCACAATAGGTCAATGAACAGCGGTAGACTGTATCTCATTTACTTAGGCACTGTACTTAAGGTCAACCTTGAGGTACTTGAGACTAATCCTGCAACTGTATAGTTCTGCTCCACAACAGTTCGAGAATGAAGAAACCATCACGTATGAAAGGCTACATGTGAAGAGAGGGGCAGAAAACCGTCCATTACATTTACATTTCAATCTTGAACAATGAACAGCATCTCATTTACTTAGACACTGTACTTAAGGACAATGTTGAGGTACTTGAGACTAATCCTGCAATTGTATACTACTGCTCCACTCCCATTCAGTGTACTTTATACTGCGCTACTTTATTTGATAACTTCAGTTAACTTTGAAGATTCAGAACACTACAAAATATAATCAAGACATATTTTATCATGTATTATTATAGGTTAAGATAAAATGTTATTGATCCCATGGTGAATTTCATAAGCTACCCAGCAGTATATAATGCAATTCAAATCAGCTCCTCCACTTCAGCTCTCTGAAGCAGAAAGAAATCATTCTAATGTTGTGTTATCTAATGGCTGTAGTATGAAGATACGAAATAAAGTTTTGCATTGCCTATCCTGCAGAAACACCCATCTGAATAATGGCCACTTCTTGCTAAATTGAATGTATGAAGGTACGAAATAAAGTTTAGCATTTTGCAGTATCGGTAAAAAGTGGTTTATTATCAAAATAAACAATACAAAAAGTAAACAACAAAAATGAAATACAAAAAAATAATGTTATTGCCACAACTGTCTGTAAAAAGAATTAGCCACATCTTTAAAAATGAGTGAACTTTATGAACAAAAAAACGACTCGCATGTGAAGACAAGTGAAATGTCTAGAGACAAGTGAAATGTCTAGAGGTTTCATTTTCCTCTAAGCAATCGAAGAAGGTATTTTGCACCAGATTCAGGAAGCGTCGCATCTGATGAGGTGGCAACAGCCGCAGTCTGTGCTCAAACACTTTGGAATGGGCCGAGATTTCGTCATCAAGTCCACTCGGGGCCAACTGTGCCAGTCTTATTTTTACCTCCTCCAGCAATGTTTTTGACGCCTCAACGGCAGACTCCTCCTGCGCTTCGCCGGAGGCCTTCGAGTGCTGAGTGTGCTTGGCCTCTCTCTGAATGGTGCCGGTGTGGTGCAGATGGTGGATTCTGCCAGGGGAGTGCAGGGCTCAGCATCAAAGTTGAAGGGCTCTTCAGTGGTGCTGGTCGAGGTTTCACTGCTGGTGCCACCGGGGGGTGATTCTGCAGCCACCCGTTCCTTAATGTTTTTTAAAATAAATTCACAGTTAGTTGGATTTAATACCATGGCTTCTTAAAACTGTTTACTAAGCATTCATAACAAAACAATACCCTGAAATGTGTGTGCCATTAGTTTGGGGTGTGGTCAAGTGTGAGAGGCACATTGTAGACACACTGTAATGGCTCTATTCAGATGCTGAAGACATACTTCTAGAAGATTCAGAACACTACAAAATATAATCAAGACATATTTTCATGTATTATTATAGGTTAAGATAAAAGCGTTATTGATCCCATGGTGAATATCATAAGCAACCCAGCAGTATATCATGTAATTCAAATTAGCTCCTCCTTTACCAGCTGCAACATTAAGGTGATGAGTACATCAATAATTATAATACAATAATATATATATATTCTGTTGTTATATTTACCACTGTAACCACCAAATGAATGAAAATAATGTTTTTGTAAATGAAAGAAGCAAGAAACACTTATTTGTACTCAACCCATACAATAGTTACCGTGATGGCGAGGTTCGAAGTACTCTCCTTCCAGGCAAGTTTCCTGTACCGGGTGTACTCGGTTCGCAGAGAATCCCACTTCTTCCTCAGCTCTTTCTCTAAAGCACACAAATAAACGATGTAAGCATTGTTCAAATCGGTATGCATTACATTACATTACATTACATTGCATTTAGCTGACGCTTTTGTCCAAAGCGACTTACAATAAGTACATTCGACCAGGAAGACACAACCTTGAAGAAAACAGAATCATATAAGTACATCAGGTTTCATAGAGCTAAACATTTCAAGTGCTACTCAACTGGCTTTAGGTAATCCAGTCCTTTATTAGTATAAAAGTGCTTCGTTAATCGTTCTAACGCTCGAAGTGGAGTCGAAAGAGATGAGTTTTCAGTTTGCGCCGGAAGATGTGCAAGCTATCTGCCGTCCTGATGTCAATGGGGAGCTCATTCCACCATCTTGGAGCCAGGATAGCAAACCCACGTGTTTTCGCCGATGGGAACTTGGGTCCCCCTCGCAGCGAGGGCGCAACGAGTCGTTTGGCTGATGCAGAGCGTAGTGCACGCGCTGGGGTGTACGGTTTAACCATGTCCTGGATGTAGGAAGGGCCAGATCCATTCGCAGCACGGTAAGCAAGTACCAGTGTCTTGAAGTGGATTCTAGCAGTTACCGGAAGCCAGTGAAGGGAGCGGAGGAGCGGAGTGGTGTGGGAGAATTTAGGAAGGTTGAAAACCAGACGAGCCGCTGCATTCTGGATGAGCTGCAGAGGTCGGATGGCACATGCAGGTAGACCAGCCAGGAGGGAGTTGCAGTAGTCTAGGCGTGAGATGACGAGAGCCTGGACCAGAACCTGAGTCGCTTTCTGAGTCAGCTGGGGACGTATCTTCCTGATGTTGTAAAGCGTGTATCTGCAGCAGCGGGTTGTAGCAGCGATGTTTGCAGTGAAGGACAGGTTGTTATCTAGGGTCACACCCAGATTCCTTGCAGTCTGAGTCGGGGAAACAACTGAGGTGCCGATGTTGATTGTCAGGTCAAGAGTTGGACAATCTTTTCCCGGGAGGAAGAGCAGCTCAGTCTTGTCAAGGTTGAGCTTGAGGTGGTGAGCAGACATCCACTGAGAGATGTCAGCTAGACAAGCAGAGATGCGTGCGACGACCTGGGTCTCTGAGCGGGGAAAGGACAGAATTAATTGGGTGTCGTCAGCGTAGCAGTGGTAAGAAAAACCATGCGGGCTAATGACTGATCCGAGCGAGTTTGTGTACAAGGAGAAGAGGAGGGGACCAAGAACAGAGCCCTGAGGGACCCCCGTAGTTAATTGACAAGGGTCGGACTCAGACCCTCTCCAAGTCACCCTGTAGGTACGGTCTTTCAGGTATGAGGTGAGGAGGGAAAGTGCAGAGCCTGAAACTCCAAGTTTTTGGAGAGTGCGAAGGAGGATCTGATGATTCACCGTGTCGAATGCAGCAGACAGGTCCAACAGGATGATGACAGAGGAGAGGGATGCAGTTTTGGCAGTGTGCAGTTCCTCCGTGACAGCAATGAGAGCAGTTTCTGTGGAGTGACCTGCCTTGAAACCAGACTGGTGCGGATCCAGAAGGTTGTTCTGATTGAGATAACAGGAGAGTTGTTTAAAGACAGCGCGTTCAAGTGATTTAGACAGGAACGGGAGGAGAGAGACAGGCCTGTAGTTTATAACATCAGACGGGTTGAGAGTGGGTTTCTTTAGGAGAGGGTTTACTCTTGCCTCCTTGAGACTGTTTGGAAAGTGACCAGAAGTTAGAGAAGTGTTGATGAAATGGGTGAGAAACGGTAGAATATCAGGAGCGATAGTCTGAAGGAGGTTTGAAGGGATAGGGTCCAGAGGACAGGTGGTAGGGCGGGCAGAGGTAATGAGGGTAAGAACCTCACTTGGAGAGAGAGGGGAAAAGGAGGTTAGTGTGTT
The DNA here is from genome assembly GCF_902827175.1 of Gymnodraco acuticeps. NCBI lineage: Eukaryota > Metazoa > Chordata > Actinopteri > Perciformes > Bathydraconidae > Gymnodraco > Gymnodraco acuticeps. The sequence goes on along the minus strand of NW_022990647.1, from coordinate 291,163 downwards.
GGTGGAAGGAAGGTCTGGTGACCCAGCGGTGAGTAAAGGTGAGTCAGAAAAAGAAGAGCGAATATCATTAACCTTTTTTTCAAAGTGGGTAACAAAGTCGCTTGACAGAAGTGAGGAGGGGGGAGGAGCTTTTGGAGGGTCCAAGAGGGTGGAGAAGATGGAAAATAGTTTTTTAGGATTGGAATAGGAAGATTGGATCTTATCTTGAAAGAAAGTGCTTTTTGCCTGAGAGATCGAAGCAGAGAAAGAGGAGAGGAGAGCTTGATAGGTTAGGAGGTCGTCACGGTGTTTGGATTTCCACCATTTCCGCTCTGCTGCCCTAAGGACGGTTCTATTAGCACGCAGTGCATCATTTAGCCAGGGAGCCGGAGGGGACTGACGAGCCTGCCGAGATGTCAGTGCCAAACAAGTAGCAACAGCTAGCAACAAGATAACAACAAAACACAAGGTTGAAATAACAGATTACATTTCACGTACGCTGGCAAACAATACAAAACCAACAGTTTCTGCTGAAGAGCTCAATTGATGAAAACAAAAAGAGAGAATCTTACCTGAGAAACCAAGTTGAGTTTCAATCTCTCGCCAGAGTCCGGATTTCACTACTCGGTTCGAGTACTTTTTCTCTGTAATGTCGTACAGAGCTGGCCTCTCCTGGATCAAGGTGATGAGCAGGTCTTCGTTTCCTTCATTCCAGATCGCCATGATGACAAATAAACCGATGAGATGAAAATGTATAGCCGTCTGTGTGTGTGCCTTCTTAAATCGTTTGTTTACGTCCCTCACTTCCGTTTCGCTTCTCATGCACTGATTCGCTAGCTGAACAGCCAATCAGAGTGATTTCTTTGGCCGACTGCCTGTGGCCGACGCATGCGTCAGCCAAGGCGTGTCACGGCCGACGGTGCAGGACCTTTATATATACAGTATGTGCGGGACACACCAAATTGAATTTGGGTGACAGGGCACGCTTCGTCGTCCGACACACCAGGCCGATTTCGGCTGTTTTCGTAAGTCGGGAGACGAAGCGTGTCCTGTCGCCCAAACTCAATTTGGTGTGTCCCGCACCGTCGACCGTGACACGCCTTATTTGGACTGCCTGTCCCGATGCATGCCATGCATCGGGTCTGGCAGTCGGACCAAACAATCACTTTGATTGGCTGTTCAGCTAGCGAATCAGTGCATGAGAAGCGAAACGGAAGTGAGGGACGTAAACAAACGATTTAAGAAGGCACACACAGACTGATATTCATTTTCATCTCATCATGGCGATCTGGAATGACGGAAACGAAGACCTGCTCATCACATTGATCCAGGAGAGGCCAGCTCTGTACGACATCACAGAGAACAGGTACTCGAACCGAGTAGTGAAAACCGGACTCTGGCGAGAGATTGAAACGCAACTTGGATTCTCGGGTAAGATTATATTTTTCATCAATTGAGCTCTTTAGCAGATATTGTTGGCTTTTTATTGTTTGCCAGCGTACAGTGACGTTAACGTGAAATGTAATTTGTTATTTCAACCTTGTGTTTTGTTGTTATCTTGTTGCTAGCTGTGCAGTTTGGCACTGCATATAGAAATGAATTGGACATGCTAACTAGCCACAATGGTTACATCGTTTATTTGTGTGCTTCAGAGAAAGAGCTGAGGAAGAAGTGGGATTCTCTGCGAACCCAGTACACCCGGTACAGGAGACTTGCCCCTTCGGGTAGTTGTGGAGCACCAAAGACGGGCAGACAGCAGTGGATCATAACCACGCTGCAGTTTGCACACGCTATTTGTTGTTGTTTATATCACGCAGTCTGTTCTTCTTCTCTGTCTTCCGGTTGTTGCCTATTTTTAATGACGAATACACACTACCGCCGCCTGCTGGTAAGGAGAGTTATTGCCACTCACGCACTGAAGTCTTTGCGGTGTGTTCCCGTGCGACACATGGCCAAGACGCAGGAGAACACCGCGACGCAACAGCCGACGTCGGCGAGTCCTCTGGTGACTGCTTGGTGTGTCAGGGCCTTAACGAAAACGGCCGATTTCGGCTTGGTGTTTCAGGGTTATATATAGCCTATGGTCAGGGCCTTAAAACGGCAGCTTTCCACTGGACTAATTATGCTACCAATTATTAAAACACAATTTTTCTCTAGCAATTTATTGTTAACTTGACACTACATCACGTCTGTCATGTGAAGCTTGATCTTAACTCATTATGTCTAAGTCTGAAAACAAACATGGCAACACTAGAGTCAGTGATTTACAATTGGAAGGCAGCAGATTCAATTCAATCAATAACGGGTTATGTTTCTTATTTTATTTTCTATTTTACATTTACTTTATTCTTCACCCTTCACTCACCCTGTTTGTTAATGAATGCCCACAGTTGGAGCATATATCTAATTGCGTTTGTTCTCCTCTCTCCTTCTAAATGTTGTCTTTTACAAATAAAAGCAATATTCACCCAATTAGTGCTAAGATTGCAGGGACAAGAGAAAATAAACGGGAATGAAAGGTGTGAGTGTCATTTGCGGTGGATTTATCCCACCCTCATACATCTGTCATGAAATATCATGCATCACCACTTTTAAATCTATTTCTCTTCACTCCCCTTTTCTGTCATCATTTAGGATGTGAAAATGTGTTCATGTCAGCATGCATAGTGTTATCAACCATTTTAGAAATGCAGCTACACAGCAGCTCAGTTACAGTGAAAATACAATTTCCAGATTAAATTAACTATTGTCACATTGTGTGAGATAAGCCTTTTTAATGTTTGTTTCAATCTTCATCATCTATTTCAGCAGGAAATGCAAACTGGAATTAGCCTAACTTAAATCTCAATGGATTCAGAGAGTAAGCAATTCAGGAAAATAGTGGAAAACACTAGAAGAGCAGAGTATAATAACCAGCTGAGAATCTAGCAGAGATATGTCAGGAGGGAGAGATATGAGGAAGCCTTTTGAGTAGTAGAGAGCTTGTGGAAACACAAAGATGTGAGTGAAGAAAGGACTTTCGCATGCTAGCCCCCTCCCCCTACTCTCACGATGCTGCAGATGCATGATTCTCCTGCACACCTTGTTTTCATATACCCTCAAGGCTGTTGCAAACACAGGATCTCTGACCATAATAAATTATTTAACCAAGATGAAAAGCATCATATTTTAACATTGGTTGTTTTTTCTTTTCTCCTGGCATAGGCCTGTATGTGTTGGAGTAGAGGTCTCGTGTTACTTCTCAACCCAGGCTTACCTCCACCTTCTTGCTTCAGCAAAATCAGAAGTTGTGAGTGGGAGGTGTAAGTCCTTGTATCAGAGAGACATGGTAAAACATTTGGAATGGCTTCTGTCCAGGTCCTTTGATAACTACAGTTTTTTTTATATTATTTGCTTTTTCTGCAATATGCCCTTTTTATTTTTTTACCTGATTTGCTACTATTTGCTTTCCGGTTTTCTCTATTTATTCTCATTTCACATAGGCCCATCACCAAATATCTGTACAAAGTATAATTTGTGAAACATGTATTTGTCGTTACTGCTCATTTTATGTCAGCAAATTCTCACTCACAAAAGAGAATTACAAAAATATCTATGTGGATTATATTACTGTCATCCAGGGGCACAACAACCAATGATGGCAGCCACAGTAACCTACGTATCTAGGTCAGTCTCTTCAAGTAGTTCATTATTGCACTATATTTTATTTTAGTAGGCCTAAGTAGGGCTACTAAAGAATACCATTGAGTGGTTTGTGTGTTACTATATCAGTGAGACGGTCGACAAGACATGCAATTGTACAGCTAATGTGCAACTACCAATTTCAAACAAAGCAAATAGCAGTTTATTGATCACAAGGATTTATGAGAATGCTTGACCAGAAGCTGAACTGTTGTCCTGTTTGAAAGTGAGAATAAGCAGATGATCAAATTATTTCCTCTTGGTTAGGCTGTGGAGATGAAGCTGCTCAATTGAAAACCTTTGGCACCATTAACATCTCAAATGGTTGACATTGAATAAAACGTTACATTCATTATGATTCATACGCCTGTACATTATTTTCTTTTTACATTTTGCCGGGTAGCACTCGGAATAGTACGGAGCCCCCTAGGGGACATGGAGAACGTTATGTTCATGAGTTATTGATCCGCGTAATTCGAATCTGTCAATAACTCAGCTCAGAGTATGCTTTGCGACGTGCATGTCCCCTCGCTCGGAGTGTTCTCTTGAGGTGTCCTTCACTTATGTGAAACCCGTGCCTATTGCCAAGCACTGATGTTATATCTTTATATTTAAGGCCAAGCTCAAAGTAAAATCGATGAACCGCTCCATTGTTGTGGTTTCTGTGTTGCCGAACTGACCGTATTGAGCTAAATGAAAAGTTTTGCGATATCTCGCAAAACATTTTCTTTTTTTTAAAAATACATTTTTTTCTTCTTCTCCATGTTCTGTAGGGCTCCGTACAATTCCAGGTTACCAAAAACAGTACTGAAATATATAATAATATCTATAACATTTTAGTCCAGAATGTATGCATGTAGAAAGTGATAGACCATGTTTTCTCACTGATTGGATGGGCAGTGAACCGAGCAGTTAGGGAAATGATCCCCCAAAGTGGCTCTAAAATGTACATTCATTTGCTGCCTAGTGCCTATACTGTAAACAAATACACACTGTGACACATTTCGATTTCACTAAATGTGCATGAGGCAGAAAACAGCACTCTTGACTACTTCTACAATAATCGCTTGCACTTTCACTCTAATCGTTGGCCTGTACTATCCTTTTTGATATTTTTAAGATGTATAGTGTCCCTCTCATTAGCAACATATTTCTAAATGCACAGACATATCACCTGGACTCAAAAGAAAACACACCACAGATACAATAAAATTATGCAGAATAAAAAAAAATACAAGAAAGAAACATGTGAATTTTAGATGACATCTGAAACCATAATTCTAATAGCCTCATTGTTATGGGCCAGGCTACTTCTTACACACAACAATGCACAACAACACACATTGAGATGAGTCAGACACATGGGTCAGATGACCCTTCCCCTCATGGCTGAATCACCAATGACGTAGTCTGCAAGAGTGGCTTCATATCAGACTTGTGACTAGACCCTGGCACCGCATCGTCTTAGTGAATGTCTCTCTCCCTGTATCCATTTTAGGTAAGATGCAGGCTGCTAAATGGTGACACAAGAAATGCTCTGCTGAAATACTGTTGATATATCCTACCTTTTTCTTTTTTTTTATATCTTCATTTGAAGAATTATCTGCTTTTAATTTACTCTACACACAGACAGGTGATGCATTAGCTCTTGTGATTTAATCTAAAGCGGAAGTACAAGAGTAACGGCCCGTCCACACTACAGCTTCGACAGCTTCAAAAACGGTTTCCAACGCGTCTGCCCATTCACTTTGAATGGGGTGACGTCACTTTTCGCCGAACTGCATTGTGGGAAGCAGAGCGGAGCTTTCCTGGCGTTTCAGGCTGCAAAAGTTGAGCAATGTTCAACTTTTGAAGCTTCTGAAGCTTTCGGTGGAAGCGTCAGCCAATCAAATCATATGCCAGTACAAGCTCTAGCCAATCAAACCGCTGCTTGGGTGTCAGGGGCGGGAGATTCATGTGATTGGTTGTTGGTCGAGCTTCAGACACGCCCAGCTCCAAGCTTTTTTTGAAGCTGTAGTGTGGACGGGCCGTAAGCAAACGGACTGTAATAAAACTCTTAAGCTAAAGTCCCTTTCACACATGCGCTGCAACCCTGAAATGATCTATACCATACCCAGAGGAGCTGTATGTGAGAACACAAAAGCCAGATTGCTTGAATCACACATTACATACTTTAACCTGCCAGCTCCCAGGAGCAAACCCTGTGTGTTGTCTGCTTTGAGTTCATGTGTTAATAGAGCTGCTCGTTGTACCATTCACGGACAGTGAGTCGGCGCGTTGATGACGTTTCTATGGTGGCTGGCTTGAAATTGGAGAAACTGGAAATACAATGAGATTCAGGGAGTTCTGTGTGCAAGGACTGATGCAGGAAGTTTCTGTCAAATTACGACAAATGACGAACCATCCATGTGAACGAGGTGTAATCGGTCTGTTATTTGTCTGGCCTCCTGCAGGCTCTACCCAAGATAATGGACTCCATTTAGTGACAATGTTTCTGATATGGACAATATCCTGTTGAGTGTGTGAAAGGGAAACTCCTGACACTGTGCAGCCTTTGTATGAGAAAAAGGATAAAGTCTCTAATTTTGTCACCTCTCAGGTTTATACATAAATGTGGAATGATTAGAAAATGTGTCTTTCATTTGCTATCAGAGGGGCTCTTTCAAGCTGTTCCTAAGAGACACTTCTTGTTATCCTGGATATCTCTGTCACTCTTCCCTCTCCCCATCTTGCTTCCTGTAGGCCTCGTTGAGCAGCTGTATCTCCTCATGATACCCAGAGCTCTCCTGTGTTTGCCGCCGGCTGTTCTGCCGATGAGCCTCTACAGTGTCAGGTATGTTGATATTGATGGTTTCTGCCTCCAGGTTGCCACTGCTGGGGATGAGCAGAGAGTAGGAAGCCGTCTCCCCAAGGTCGCAGGAGACAAAGCGGTTTTCCCTTCGTGAGTAGCGCAGTGATGGCGAGCGGGTGTGGGTGGAGGACTGGCTGATGTTGGAGATGATGGAGACACTGTCCATGGCCTCCTCGTTGTCACAGATCTCTAGCACCTCAAGGTGGATCTTCACGTTGGTGTCCCCCACACCAGATCCGATGCCCATCCCCAGTCCAATCCCCACGCCCATCCCTACACTGCTGACATTCACGTCTCCAGCCTTGCCTCCTGATGATGACTCGTCTGCACTGGGCTCGTGGCCAACTGATTTGGAGCGATACACCTCCACCTTTGAAGCAGATTTATAATCCAAGTTATTTATAAAAAGTATGGGGTCACAATGCAATTCATTCTTTATCTTACATATCTGCCCAAGTTGTCAATGGGACATTAACAAAACCTATGTGAACTAGTAGGTACAATAGAAGACAATTGTTAAAGGAATAGTTTGACATTTTGGGAATTACACTTGAGACGGCTGTATGTCTGACTCTGCAAAATAAATCAAATGATTGAGTCAGATATACACAACTTCTGTACTTGCACTGACATAAGAATGATATCAATCCTTTTATCTGACATACAGCAAGAAAGCAATACGCATATTTCATTATCATTTATATTAATAAGTACGGTCCATTTTGATGGTTATTACCTTCTTGGCATTGTTGGGGGAGATTTTGAGTCCGTCACTGCAGACTTCATAGGTGGAAAGAGAGAGGGTCTTCCCAGTTGGGGCTTGCAGAGATACGGTGCCCTGAAAGGCGCACAGGGGTATTGACAGACCACCTGATGACCGCTGCATAAAAACAAAACGAAAACGCAAGAAAAAGTTCAGTGAATATCCAGCGCAACATCTTTATTTATGTATTAACTTGGTCCCATTAGTCGAGAATAATATTATGCATTTTACAAAATTCCATATGGCTGCTTATCATGTAATTGAGAAGAAAAACAAAGAAAAATGTTTCTTTTGTTCAAACTAATTGAGCTTAGACCGTGTCCTTGATGTCAATGGCAGGGAGATCTATGTGTCGACCAACCATTTCAATCAAAAAGTTAAATATGGTTAGCCTTGTCATTGCTGCTTGGTAGAATAAAGATTTGTTAGGCGCACAGCAGAAAGCTGTATACAATTCATGAGCCATTTAGCCATTGTCAGAAATGTTATTCTTACTAATTGAATTTTAATAACATTTCAGTGTATTAAACATTAATCAAATTTCCTCTGGGTTTCTCACTCTCATTTCAAATCACATTTCAGATTTTCCAGTCATATTTATTTCATGGAGATTATTTCACTCCACAGTAAATTTATGTGAGCCTCTGTCACATGATCATTTGAACAAATTAATTTTTCTGGTAGGGGGAAGAAGTATGCTGCCACAGTGGGGTGACTGGCAGGTCTCATTAAGCCCTCTAAATTATTTAGATGAGTTCAATGTAATGATCTGATTGTGATTATGACGCACAGCAGGAACAAAGAGAATGTCAATCTCTTGTCCTCCCTGACTCTGTCTGTTTTCCTGTCATTGTGCAAAGAGAGAGACATGGAGGGAGAGAGAGACTACCATGCTAAGATGAAAACACATTGTCAAGTAAAAATCAATAATTCTGTGTGTGTGTGTGTGTATATATATATATATATATATATATATAAAATGTAGGCCTACATGTTTTTATTACATGCAATGTTGCTATTCTCTCATTTTCAAATGTTATTTCTAAGTGTAATTTTAATATATGTATAACCTGCATGAAATCTAGGCAAATATTTACATTATGCATATTTTGCAGCTGGCACTTCTTCCTGGCAGGATTATAACTTTTGAATTGATTGTCATGCAATTTACATTCATAAAGGTCTGCAGAAAATGAATGACCTTTTTATGACCTATTAGCTCATTCCAGTATAATGATATGACTACAAATTTGGCCCAGACATTCATGTTCCTCTCAGAAAGAATTCCACCAACTAATAGGCAAACCCAACACAACAGATATGATAAATATAGTAAACATACCTGCAAAACATATGCGTGATAGCATTGTGATTGTGAACATCTTAGCAGGCTACAGTTTAGCATTCAGTTCAAATCACTGCTTTTTCTGAGTAAATTGTCACAGAACTGCATACCCACTTTATATAAGCAACATAAGTGATGTTCAATATTTGTTAATGATGGCTGCAGATCATTTTATTGATTAGTGTTGTGCTATCTTTCCAATCCATTCCGATTCAATAGTTGTTCTCATTATCCACCTTGTAACCTATTGGAGAGAACAACACTTATTTACAGATCAGGATGTGTTCACAAAGTAAACGGGTTTCAGTTCCCTGTATGATTGCACATTATATCTTGTTTTTGTCTGGGAGTGGGCTTTTGAGTGCGCCCTAAGCCCTTTGTTTTCAAGTAGAGAGCATAAAGTCACTGAGAGGGTAAATATGTCTTTGAGCTTTAATTCCACCTCTCCCTGAGGACACTGAAGGCCAAAGGGGCTGGCAGTAAGGAGAACAGACGCTGGGTAATGACATCTATCCTGCTAACGAGGAACAAAACCTTGTCAGGAAGTGCTTTCAAATCACAAACTTTGTCTTTCGTGACTGTGTTTGGGAAGGGGGTGGTTGCTAGATTTGGGCAGCTTTTAGTTATTTATTGTATTTGCTGTTTGTCTGTATACTGTACTTGTATATAAGGACCCAATCAATGAACACAGCCTAAGGGAGCACAATATACATAGTTTTGCTGGAGAAGAAAAATGTAGATGAGAAGTAGGCCACACACACACATTTCCCGACCTCTAGTGATTTCAAACCCGAAACATTTTCAGACTTGTAAGTAAAAAAGAGACGGAGAGGAAGAGAGACATAAGTCAGAGCATGTGCTCGTGGCTTGCATATATTCTTAGCTTTGGTGAAAAGTCAAGGGAACCCTGTGAATAAATCCATGCCAATGTTTCTCTCAGCAAAATGTATCCTAACTTTGTAGCATTAATAGCCTCCTAAACCTGCTAAAGCCTCTTAAAGAAAATAAAGTCAGCCGGGGGAACTGGCAAAACTGCAGGTCTTAAAGGGTAAATAAAGGCTATATTGAACAATTGTATTAAGTCCAGCAACTCAAGGACAGAAATAAACATCTGGAATCACAGAAATTGATAAAAAATGGATTAGTGGAGAGATGTTTTGTGCCAGTAGAAAACTGTCTTGAGCTGTGGATGGTTTACATTTAGCGGTGTTTGACTTCTACTTCATTGTGCATCTTTTGAGAGACTAAGTAAATAATACCTGTATGAGCGCAATGTTACTTAACATGCAACTCTGCTCTATAGATATATGGATATACAGCATGTGTTGCATTCCTGTTTTAGTTTTTCTTTTTCATATGATTTCATGCCACATTACAGCTTTGCACAAAACCATTCACAAACACACATAAGGGGAGCTAACCTTGAGTGGATACATCTCATTAAAACTGATTTTGAAACTGTAAACACTGCCTACAAAAAGAGAGAAAACCCACAAGAGTAAGTTAATGAACTGAACTAAGCCTTGAGAGTTGTTCTGATTTTAGAGTGGGATAGCAATGAATGTATATTGTTTTGAATGACAGGCTGGCATTTGTTACTGAAGTGGTATGCTGTTGATAGTATTTTGATCAATTGGTCTATTAGTCAGAATCCATTGATGCTTAGCACAAACAAGATCTGCTGAGAGAGAAGAGAGGCTAAGGGAGAGAGGATTTTTACAATGTTATCTAAATCACATGGCCACCTCCCAGTCTGTCAGCTTGATTATAAAGAGGCATATTCACAGATGCGGAAAAAAAACAACCTCACTGAGCAACAGACAATAACAATAAGTCAGACAGATAAAAATGCACTCTCTTCTCTAAAGCCTCGTCATGTAAAAAATGCATCCTATAGCCTTGTGTCTGTTTCTCTGTACTTAGCAAAGCAGCAAGACTGCATTATAAACTAAATGTAAACACAGAAAGTGAGATTGAATCCAACCATTTTATGGTACTTAGATGCTAATCACTCCTAAACAATATTCTCCAGAGAGCATGCTTATGTTGACTGCTAATGCAGCTGTTGTTTAACTAGTTTAGGGAAACACTCAAGAGTGAGGTTGTAAAAGCAATTATTGGCATCCATAAACCACGGAATGACAGATGCAAATTACTTAATTGAATGGTTCAACATCAGGTTAATAAACTGAAGACTCTCGACAGAGGAGTACCTGTCTTGGTGTTCTCTCTGATTTACTCCTGCACCACTCCCAGTCTGTCAGCTCGATTTTCCGACACTCCTCATGGGACAGCCTCCTCTCTGGGCCCTCGAACACAAATGACGTATCGGTGAGATTGTGATCCTGCTCCTTGTGATGCGAAGAGACGCAGCGGTCGCCTTCATCTCCGTGGTGTTCACGAGGAAGTGAAAGACAATCAGTCAGCGCCGCTCCTCCACTGGCCACTGCTTCCAATGGAAGGTCTGCTTGAGAGAAACTGTCCACAGGGAATGTGGTGCTGAAATCAAAATCAGGCCCTAGGCTGAGGAGCCCGCCGCTTTCTAGTGTCTCAAGGCGGCTATTGGGGAAGTCACAGTTAAAGAAGCTGTGAAGGTCAGGCTTCCCAAGAGGTGGACTGTTATGAGGCATAGTGGCATGTGACAACTTGTAGACTCCATAGCCTTGTTGGATGGAAAGGTTGAACTCAAATCTTCTTTTCATCACTGTGAAAAGGTAATTAAGGATAATTGTGTTATAACTTTACTTCCCTCTCCTTTAAAGGGTAGCAACATGGGGAACTAAGGGTTTATTATGTAGAAATACACTTGGTTTTGTTTACCTGAGGGTTCCTGCGTTGGATCCTGTTTGCAGTTAATGAAGCAGCCGCATGGCATGTGGATCCAGCGCTCAGACAGCACGAATAATGGAGTGACCGCAGGGGCAAGCAGAGTAAGAAAGAAGCTCAGCGTCTCCAGGGATGAGCTGCGTGCATTTACTGCGTGGCGCACAAGCACCAACGTCTGTGAATGAAGGGAAATAGAAGATAAATGCACTGAGCAGTCCGTGATTCAATATGCATGAGGAAATATTGGGAGAGGCACGTGGATGGAAATGAGGCCCAAATTGTGCTTTTTTTGTTTTTCATTTTCTGGAGAGGCACATATTGAACTATGACTGTTCTAAATTGAAAATAAACAGGAAAATATATTATATATCTGTATTACAAACACAAGCAATACAAAAAGATACCACTAGACAAATCATCTTTGGAAAGGCGTGTGTGTTTCTTGGAAAACCAAACAAACTAATTTACAATTAAAATGTCCACCACATCATATCATCAAATCTTTGGCTTAGCTCATTTTTCAGTGTTGCAAGTTTGGCTTGCCAATTCGGTTTGCCCATCATTGTCTGCTGGCTGCACTGCAGATGTTGTTACATCAAATTAACGTTTTGATTGAGCAAGAACAAATGCTCTTATAAGGTATTTCAAAATGCAACCCAATGAATGCTGCCCTTTCGGTGTTGACTAAAACATGGCAAATCATTTTACTCAAGGCCTGTAATGGAAGTTAATTTAATAGGACATCGTCTTGTGTTCTTTAAATGTCACGGTTTAACATTTCTTATGAGACCACAAACTAGGATGTCCAAATGCTTTCAAAACTGTAAATGCATGTAATTAATACTGTGGTTTAGTGTTGCTTCAAGAGACATCCAGGGTTTTGCAATGGGTCTCCATCAAAAAGGGATAGCTTAAAATGTTTTTTTACACACTAATTTAGAATAATTTGAATTTATCACGCTACTTACCATCATTGGCATCCATAAAATAACTCGGACAACCGCAAGGATCATGGAGAAGCGTTTTTGTGCAAACACCACTGGTGTATCCCCGATAGCAGCTGTCCTCTGCCCGCTGACTGACACTGGGGACAAACCACTGTCTTCTTTCTCCATGATCTTCGTCCCGCATGAACTCGGGCTCAGCTCGTTGTAGGCCCCGAAACTTTTGTTTAGGCTGTCCCGGGAAAAAGCAGGAAGGTCACAGAGGGGGGCAGAGCCACTCAGTCCCCTCGCCATCTCTGAATAGCTGGGGTACAGTAAAGTCCTCTGGGGCTCCCTAGAGCACAGCAGCTGATAGGTGAGGGGGGTAAAGAAAAATAACATGCCGCAGAAACACATGGAATATAAAGAGAACAACATCAGGGTGTAAAAACTGTCGCTCTCTGGGAAACACCCGAGAGGGGCAGGCGTAAAGCTTCCCCATCCGCACAAAGGTAACACACTGACGGCGAGGCTCACTGCCCACACACCGGCAATGGCCCACATCATTCTTAGTGGCCGGCGGACAGATTGGAGTACTCCAAATCTCTTGGTGACATAAAAAGTGTAAGCTACTATTAGGCATGCCTTCATATTGCTTGAAACACCCTGGAACACGTACAGAAGTCCAGATAAAGTACACAGGCTGCCCGACCATCCACCTCCATCTCTCTCCCACTGCAGGAGCATGAACAAGGACAGAGGGACCACACTGAGGAGATCGTCCACTGACATAGAAGCCACGATAAGACACAAGGAGCTTTTTCTCCTCAACCGGAGGAGTGAGAGCAGCGAATACACACCTCCGACAAGGGTAGCAGCAGCGATGATTACGCACAAGCCGAAAAGCAGAAGGCGAATTTGCCTCTCCATCTCCGAGGGGTCTGTCTTCTCGTAGGTAGCCGTCGATAGGTAGCTCTGGTTGGGCGCTTGAGAGCTAAGGTACGTCGTTGACATTTTTAGTGAATTAACTTGTCTCTTTCTTTTGGCACTTTTAACAAGTTACATTTGACTCATATGCCGTAAAGTTTACCGCGCTGACAGGATGGCACAACATGAGCTGCATCTCAAAACCAAAAATCAGGGTGGAGAAGATAGAGTGAGAAATATTGGACCATATCCCTCTCCGATCCAACTGTACGAGTTACAGCTCTCCGGTGCCTTGGATGTGTAGCCTACGGGTGCTGGCAGGCACTTGTGTTCACCGTTCAAACCGAGCAACCAGGGCACCTCTCGCTTCCAGCTGCCGATCTACGCGCTGTAGTCATCATCGCTTCCTCTCACGGTTCTCATTTGGGTTGGGCCAAACGCTGCCTATACCTCTGTGGGATTGGTCCGACGCATGCATCAGTCTGTTTTCATTTAACACGACCCTCTCCTTTGGTCATGCCAAATACTACACCCTCCCAACCCTCCTTCTCCCACTGCCCCCTCCCCCTCTCTATCTCTTTGAGTGAGGGACAATCTAATTCAAATGAGATAAAAAAAATAACCTTTACAGGATTTCCCCTTCCACAGCAGATTTGTGTTTAGGGGACCATCACTTTGTGGCTAATTTAATTTGGACCTGACCATCTACACAGACAGGATGGTCTGTTAGCCACAGCGGTTGGCTTTCATTGTTCCATTTTCCAAATATTATCTTCGGCTTAACGGAGTCAGGGAATTAAATGCCAGGGCTAAAATAATAAGAAAAATGTGATTCCGATTGAGTTGACCATGTAGGTTGGATGCTTTCTTAGCCAGACGGAAAACAGAGTACGGCCAGTATAAACACATGTGTGACTGTTTGTATTTATTCCTGTTTATACAACTGTCAGACAGCAAAAGGCCAACGATCAATTTATAAGCAACATATTATTGCCTGACTCATATAAATGGACATAGGAATAAATATACAACTCGTTGTCGCCATAGGCGTGTTAATTAATTAAACGTTTAAGTTGTATAACATACAGATTTAAGGGACAACCTTGGAACATTCACATTGCTACGAAACATTATTTCAAAATCAAATTAAACAGTTGGTGATTCCTTGGATAGACGTTGGCAGAATACTTGCAGGTGAAGCTTTTGGGTATGTGTGTCCATGTCCTTATGCATGTGCACAAGCTATACCCTGGTTTTTTGGCCTTGTCCCATCCTTCCTGTAGTGTTCAAGGATTTTCACGTTGAAGGACTCCTCAGTTTGTTTACATGGTTCAGGGAGTTTATTTATCCTCAAGGGGGTACATTGACTGAGATAATACTCCTTGTGTTGTGCTCTGTTTATCACTAGTGATAGATTTTTTTACTTGTGCTCTTTATGGAAATGTGAACATGGAACAGTGACTTACAGCCCATCTAACGATTATGAGAAAGGAAAACAAAACACAATCCACAAGGGTACATAAACATAAACACACACACACACATATACTGTATACCCCAGCTTGGCTCAGCGTCACACCTCAAGGTGACCTCCTTATTGTGTGTGTTTGTTTATACTGTATGCAATACTGTGCATGCCTCACAGGGTGAAACACATGATGCTGGAAAATATAGAAGCTAATGTAGTGTCAAAACACATCCTACCCTCTATTCATGCAGGAATGCTGAAAATATAAATAGATGAAGAGGTAGAAAGGAACAAACCAATAGCAGGAAAAAAATATCAACCGAGAATATGAAAATGTGAAGTTTTTCTTACAGTCCTGACTTATGTGTTAAGTGGAATTATAAATGTGCACTGTTGAAACAAAACAATACATCCTACTTGCATTATGGAAGATTGATGGGCTCATTTAACTATAAGATGCACACAGATTTCAACATTTTATAATCGGTGCAGCAGAACTGTTATACAAATTCATAGATAAAATGATTACCTAAAGTATGCATTTGATTTGTTATAGCCCATTTTCCATATGGATAGTCTTGGCTGTATGGTTCATTCAAAAATCATGATAATAGTCCTCAGTCATCAACAGCAGAAACAAATAATAATAAGATAACAAAATACAATTATAAATCTTAAGATTGACCCACATCCAGATGTTTCTGTCTGCTGTATTTGATGCTCTGATGATAAACAGAGTCTCTCCTGCTCCAACCGGTTTGGAAAACACATTGATAATTGCTTTCTGAATGTGGAATGCTTTGTAGAGAATTATGGTAAGAAATGTCATGAAATTATATATATTTTTAAACCTGACATTTTCATTACAGCATCTACTTTTATTGCTGCACCCACTTCATTAAACATTTAACAGGATCCTCATAAAGTCAAACTAAATTATATTAAAACTAATGAAGTGCGATTTGGATTTGAGAACTAGCATCTCCCCACATCTAATAAATCATTCATCCGTAATATTAGCTTGGAAATGATATTGAAACCATGAGAAGGCTATGTAAAACCTCATTTTCCCACCACCTCAGTTCTTCTGCAACATGAAATGGAAGCAGCTTATCAATAATAGATGACTCGGATATGTTGAATGAGTACCTTTTATGTGCATGAATTATGTACCGTGTTATACATGTGCTCATATATCTGTTGGCACAAATCACGGTCACAGTCATAACTGTAGCCTGCTGGCCTCTGGTGGTGCATCCAACATTCAACAGCACGGATTGTAACTGTAATTGCTGCTGGATGATTATCTTCCCCTCCCTCCCTTCAAACATCAAACATGAATGTACTGCCCCAACACAAACAAACAAAAGTGCATCATGTCCCACTTTACATCAAATATGAATGAACAGAGACTGAAACAAAATGGAAGATTATATTATTTTCATAAAAAGAGAGAAGTCAAACTGAATGAGGACAGTAGGAAGAATAGTTAGTGCCATGCATTAAAAATAAATCGACACATCCCTCTCTCCCGAGTTGCTCTTTGGGGTGCAGCGTCGTACAGACAGTGGGGTGATATAAGGGCTACTTCTAAATGAATTGACTTTTACAACCAACTATGTAGTTGGGAAAAAATAAGCATGTAGCTAAATAAATGACTGTGATATGAGAAAGGTATCTCTGATGCTAAATTTGAAGATTATTCCTCTGGGTCTGCTGGATGTGAAATGTATGAACTGTTTGCTAATGTACCGGCCAACACCTTAAAGTTCACCTATTATGCAAAATCCACTTTTTCATGTCTTTTATAAATAAATATGTGTCCCCTCTGTGTTAAGAGATTTGGAAAGTTTCAGGGTAAAATATTCTCTCCATTTGTCCTGAACCATTTATATAAAAACCTGTCTGAAAATGAGCTGATCAAATTTGGCCACTTTGTGATGTCCCAACTTTTTTTTGGATTGTGCAACCATTAGCCACTAACCAATCAAGGTAATCCGTCCAAATCTCCTCCTAGAGCACCATTGTATTTTAAATCACAGGGGGGCATGGCGAGTAGCTCATTAGCATTTAGAGCTACAGACACAGAATCAGCACTTTTGGAACAGGGCTGAAACATGCTTAATGGCATGCTACAATGCATGATCTGTTGGGTATTCCTATAGCCGAACACTCCACAGACATGTTTCGTACATATCTGAGACCTATAATATACAGACAGTTTGTGTAGATATGATCTGCCCCCTGGTGGCTTTAAGTTGCAGTTTTGTCTGCATCTGCATCTTAACCTAATCAGCCAGCAGGGCATCCAATGTATACAGTACTGTATATATATATAAAAGCATGTATTGCCCTGCTCTGCCTGGGTTGGACTTTAAATAAAGGTACTCTGGTACGTTCTGCTATCCGCATTTGGGGCCACCCTGCTCAGTTTTTCTGTGACAACCTTTGAGCATATTTTCCATTATTGTTGACTTGTTTATTGCTTATTGGGAGCAGAAAAGTTAAGAAAACAATGCAGCTAGCGTTCAAGAATTTATAATTTTTTGTTTGTGTGTGCTGTTCAATCAATCAATCAATCAATGTTTATTGATATAGCCCAATATCACAAATGTTACATTTGTCTCAGTGGTCTTCACAGTGTGTACAGAATATCAGTATGACAATACGACACCCTCTGTCCTTAGACCCTCACATCGTACAAGGAAAAACTTCCAGAGAAAACCCACAGATTAAAGTGGAAAATGGGAGAAACCTCAGGGAGAGCAACAGAGGGAGGGATCGGACGGACAGACGTGCAATAGATTGAAAAGATAATACATTTGCAACATAGGTAGTCCAAATGTTTGGAAATGCATGTGTGTATAATAGGAAGATGAATCCACAAGGATATCCATCCAGGACCTATGATCCAGGAACAGAGCCACGACTCAAGATCCAGGGCTCGCGATGCAGGACACAGGACCGCAGGATCATCCATGACTCCGGATCCCAGCGTATATAGACACCAAAAAGAAAGACATTTGGGGAAGCTGGGTTAATCGGAACATGAGAGTACACAGGTATAGACAGAGAGAAGGAAGAAGTAAGATGTCCCCCGACAAACTAAGCCTATATCAGCAAAACTAGGGGCTGAATCTAATCAGCCCTAACTATAAGCTTTATCAAAAAGGAAGGTCTTAAGCGCACTCTTAAAAACGGATAGGGTGTCTGCCGCCCGAACACAAGCTGGAAGCTGATTCCACAAATGTGGAGCTTGATAAGAAAAGGCTCTGGCTCCCATTGTACTTTTAGAGACTCTAGGAACAACCAACAACCCTGCATTCTTGGAACGCAATTCCCTAGTAGGACAGTAGGGTATAATGAGTTCTTTAAGGTAAGATGGCACCTGCCCATTAAGGGCTTTGTAGGCGAGAAGAATAATTTTAAATGATATCCTGTGTTCTATAGGGAGCCAGTGTAAGGCAGCCAGAACAGGAGTAATGTGGTCCCTTTTCCTAACTCTGGTTAGTACACGAGCTGCAGCATTTTGAGTCAGCTGAAGCGACTTGACTGACTTCTTGGTACACCCTGATAATAAGGAGTTACAATAATCCAGCCTTGAAGTAACAAATGCATGGACTAGTTTCTCTGCATCGTTTTGAGGCAAGATATGCCTGATTTTTGCAATGTTACGTAGATGGAAGTAGGCGCCGGCGGTCCTTGAAATTGATTTTATGTGGGCGTTAAAGGATAAATCCTGATCAAATATATCAATCAATCAATCAATCAATCAATCAATGTTTATTTATATAGCCCAATATCACAAATGTTACATTTGTCTCAGTGGACTTTACAGTTTGTACAAAATATCAGTATGACAATACGACACCCTCTGTCCTTAGACCCTCACATCGTACAAGGAAAAACTTCCGAAGAAAACCCACAGTTTAAAGGGAAAAATGGGAGAAACCTCAGGGAGAGCAACAGAGGAGGGATCCCTCTCCCAGGACGGACAGACGTGCAATAGATGCCGTGTGTAAATTGAAAAGATAATACATTTGCAACATAGGTAGTCCAAATGTTTCGAAATGCATGTGTGTATAATAGGAAGATGAATCCACGAGGATATCCATCCAGGACCTATGATCCAGGACCACAGCCACGACTCAAGATCCAGGGCTCGCGATCCAGGACAGAGGAGCGCAGGATCATCCATGACTCCGGATCCCGGCGTATATAGACACCAAAAAGAAAGACATTTGGGGAAGCTGGGTTAATCGGAACATGAGAGTACACAGGTATAGACAGAGAGAAGGAAGAAGTAAGATGTCCCCCGACAAACTAAGCCTATATCAGCAAAACTAGGGGCTGAATCTAATCAGCCCTAACTATAAGCTTTGTCAAGAAGGAAGGTCTTAAGCGCACTCTTAAAAACGGATAGGGTGTCTGCCGCCTGAACACAAACTGGAAGCTGATTCCACAAATGTGGAGCTTGATAAGAAAAGGCTCTGGCTCCCATTGTACTTTTAGAGACTCTAGGAACAACCAACAACCCTGCATTCTTGGAACGCAATGCCCTAGTAGGACAGTAGGGTATAATGAGTTCTTTAAGGTAAGATGGCGCCTGCCCATTAAGGGCTTTGTAGGCGAGAAGAAGAATTTTAAATTATATCCTGTGTTCTATAGGAGCCAGTGTAAGGCAGCCAGAACAGGAGTAATGTGGTCCCTTTTCCTAACTCTGGTTAGTACACGAGCTGCAGCATTTTGAATCAGCTGAAGCGACTTGACTGACTTCTTGGTACACCCTGATAATAAAGAGTTACAATAATCCAGCCTTGAAGTAACAAATGCATGGACTAGTTTCTCTGCATCGTTTTGAGGCAAGATATGCCTGATTTTTGCAATGTTACGTAGATGGAAGTAGGCGGTCCTTGAAATTGATTTTATGTGGGCGTTAAAGGATAAATCCTGATAAAATATAACACCAAGATTCCTTACAGTCTCACTGGAGGCCAAATTAATGCCATCCATAGTTAGTATATCCTTAGATAATTTGTTTCGTAGATTCTTCGGGCCAAGTACAATAACTTCAGTTTTGGTCGTGTTTAACATCAAAAAGTTTAAGGTCATCCACGTTTTTAAGTCCTTAAGGCAGTCTTGAATTTTATTTAGATGATTGATTTCATCAGGCTTGATTGATAAATATAGTTGAGTATCATCCGCATAACAATGAAAATGTACAGAATGATTCCTTATAATATTGCCTAACGGAAGCATATATAATGTGAACAAAATAGGTCCGAGCACTGAGCCCTGTGGCACTCCATGGCTAACTTTGGTTTGCGTGGAAGATTCATCATTGACACGTACAAACTGAGAGCGTTCAGATAGATAGGACCTAAACCAGTCTAAAGCAGTTCCCTGTATGCCAACTAAGTGCTCTAGTCTTTGCAATAAGATATCATGGTCGATAGTATCAAATGCAGCACTGAGATCGAGCAAAACAAGAATAGAGACACGTCCCTTGTCAGAGGCTATTAGAATGTCATTTGTGACTTTAACCAGAGCTGTCTCTGTGCTATGATGTGTTCTAAAGCCAGACTGAAAATCTTCAAATAAATCATTGTTTTTAAAGTAATCCCACAACTGTTTTGCGACCGCTTTCTCAAGAATTTTTGAGAGGAACGGAAGATTGGAAATAGGTCTATAATTGGCTAAAACCTCTGGATCGAGGTTGTGCTTTTTAAGAAGCGGTTTTATCACTGCTACTTTGAATGATTGTGGAACATAGCCTAATAATAAAGACATATTCATAATATTTAATAAATAAGTGCTAATTAATGGAAAAACTTCCTTCAACAGCTTAGTTGGAATTGGGTCTAACATACACGTTGATGGTTTAGAAGAGATAATCATTGAATTTAATTGTTCAAGGTTTATGGCTGAAAAGCATTCTAGTTTACTATCTAGTGTAATATTAGAACTTACGTTTCCGGGAGCTGTTGATAACACTATACTGGTCAAAGGCAAGAGGTCATTAATTTTGTTTCTAAGAGTAACCATTTTATCGTTAAAAAAGCACATAAAATCATTACTACTGAGTGCTATGGGAATAGAAGGCTCAATCGAGCTGTGGCTTTCTGTCAGCCTGGCTACAGTGCTGAAAAGAAATCTTGCATTATTCTTATTCTCTTCTATTAATGAAGAGTAGTAGGCTGCTCTCGCTTTACGCAGTGCTTTCTTATATTCATTGAGAGTAATATGCCAAATTAAACGATATAACGATATAACACCAAGATTCCTTACAGTCTCACTGGAGGCCAAAATGAATGCCATCCATAGTTAATATATCTTTAGATAATTTGTTTCATAGATTCTTCGGGCCAAGTACAATAACTTCAGTTTTGGTCGTGTTTAACATCAAAAAGTTTAAGGTCATCCACGTTTTTAAGTCCTTGAGGCAGTCTTGAATTTTATTTAGATGATTAATTTCATCAGGTTTGATTGATAAATATAGTTGAGTATCATCCGCATAACAATGCAAATGTACAGAATGATTCCTTATAATATACGGCCCGCGAGACAATTTGATACGGCCCTCGAGGTAACACACGCAAAAAATAAAAAAAATAAAGAAATCTAGACCGCAAAATAATTAAACAAGTGAGTGCCTGTTTTTCTGGCTAAGGTCACGGTCCTTGAACACAACACGAGCCTAACGTGTCATCACGTGGTATATGTCTCGTCCGACAGGGGTTTAGAGCTGACGGAGAGCAGAGCCAGTGTTGCCAACTTGGCGATTTTCTCGTTAAATTTGGCGGATTTCCAAACCCTCCGCCGACTTATTTGTGTCAAAAGCGACTAACGACTAATCTAGCGATTTATAATGGTGTTATTAGTAGGGATGCTCCGATCGCCAATTTCGGGGCCGATCGCCGATCGCCGATCGCCGGAATCAGTATCGGCCGATACCGATCGCCGATCCGATCGAGTGGGCGGGGCCTAAATGGAAGATTTAAACATCACTTTAAATCTTCCATTTGAAGTGATTTTTAAAACTCAGTTAATGGGGCTCATTCACTGGAGCTTCCACAAACAACAATCAACTTAATTATTACATTCAAATGATGTACATTATTCAAGTTTACATTCACTTTGGATAATAACACGGGAGAAATGAGCGGAAGCGCTCTCTTTTCCTCTCTCCCTTTCTCTCTCCCACATCTCTCCCTCTCCTGACAGCCTGTCAGTATCTCATGCAGCTCACTGATCCAGTAATGAGTGACCCGACAATGAAGAATAAATATATTTATAATAACTAGTTTAGCTTGTTCCAGAGGTAGATAAAATAGCTAAGTGTGTTAGGCATGGGCGTCGCCTGGGAGCCCCGGATGTTTTTTCTTTAGCCCCGGACTACTTCTCCCTCAATAATATAATACATTAACCTACTTTACCTATAGGACAGACGGCAGGATAGTAATTTCCCATGTTCATTGAATGCAACACAGAGGCAAGACGACGCCACCAGACCAATCAGAGAGTTGCATGGACATAAACGTGTTTTATTGGCTGACAGGTACGTACCTCTCCTCTGTGACAATGTTTAAACTTTAAACTGTCAGCCCCGGACGCGGAGATTCTGAAGATGGACATTAGACATTTCTTTAATAAAAAAGACGGCAATTCTCAGGTGGTGGCTCACACAACAACCCCAGAGCCACCACCTGAGCCAGGTGAACAAGGTATTTACCTGTCAGTAAACTTACAAGTTATGCGAACATGTAAGCAAAGCATAAATTATAGCTACGTTGACGTTACTTTGAATCGCGCGGGTAAGCTAAACCGTTAGCAAGTAGCTATAGCTAGCCAGATATATTAAATAAACACTTTGTCATACAATCTAAATGTTGTGTTTTTTAGCGTTACCTGGTGATTTCAAAGAAAGCTCTCTGGGAAATGTTGACTTACTGTCTGTGTTCGACATGAAGCTAGAAGCTACCTTACAGTACACAGTTGATCCTGATTCCGGAGTCCTGTCAGTTAAAGTGTTTCATAGTTAGTTTAGCTAAGCATCAACCTAGCACTGAAATATATGGATGTTATGTGACAGTATTTCTGAGGAAAAGTCAGCTGAAATGGTGGCATAGTTGCCACTGCTTTACGTGTCGACAGCATGTTTGAACGTATTTGCAGCAGTAAATGTGGCTGTCTGGCCACTGACGTTGCCATAACAACACC
Organism: Gymnodraco acuticeps; assembly: GCF_902827175.1. Classification (NCBI taxonomy): domain Eukaryota; kingdom Metazoa; phylum Chordata; class Actinopteri; order Perciformes; family Bathydraconidae; genus Gymnodraco; species Gymnodraco acuticeps. The sequence goes on along the minus strand of NW_022990647.1, from coordinate 268,180 downwards.
TCTTTTTGAGACAGATTTTTGCATGAAAATATAATTCTTCTGATTGATATTCCTATTGACAGCTAGTTTCTATGTGAACATTATGAGATGGATAGCCAGCTAACAAGCTTTTTATACAAATATTTCAGATCAAAGCCAATCCAGTGGGGCTCCTGAAAGGGGGCAAGGGACACTATGCTCCCAAATATGAAGCCTTGACCCGCATCTTAAAATTGATATGATCAAAAAATGATCTGCATTGTCGGAGGCCTTTTTTCCTCATGATCATGTCAAATTGTACAGCTTTCCTTAGTGTTGAATGCAGAAAGATGACTATATTAGAGTATTAAGTGAAAATGACTATATTAAAGTTTTAAGTAAATATATTAAGTGAATTACTCAAACTGCATTTGTATAGGAATGATTCTGTCCTATTGGCAGATAACTACTCTTAATAGTGATATCTACAAGAGGTTTCCAATGTAAATGTAACTATTTTCAATTGGTTAGTATTACATTGTGTGACAGTGTGGTGACACTCATTTGAATGAAGACACATGTGTGTATCTTGAAATTCATTTATTTGACAGAGCTGGAAACTGATTGACTTACATACTTGTTTGTGTTTACCTACACAGTCATCACAGATGAGCCAAACAGAGTAGAGGATGAAGAAAGGAGAACAGGAGAAAGGGACACACAAGAAGGAGATACAACAGACAAGAACAACAATGGAGACAACAATGAACAGGAACACCAGAACAGACAAGAGTCAATGAGTAACATGACTGATTTAGGGACTGCAGATACAGGGCCAAGGCAAGTGAGACACCACTGCTTTCCATCCAGCATGTTTGGCCAGCAAAAGAGATCATTTCAACCGCAAACAGCAAGTGATGAGGGAAGCAGCAAGAGATGAGGGATTATTATTTCCTCCTTCCATCCCTGTTTTCTGTTTAATCTGATTACTAACAACTTCTAATAATTTGACATAGTTTATGATTTAATTGGAAAATGAAGTGTGTTTAAATAATAAACCCGTTTCTGATTCTTTGATTTCTTTTTGACATATGGGTGTTGAGAGATGTATCCATATCTCTTAATGTTGCTCTCAAAGTGCACAAGATTGATGCTTTTGACTTCAGTATTTAAAAAAAGTCTTCCTGGGGGAGCATGGCCCGGCCCCCCCCAGAGGAGGTGAGTTCCCCCCAAAAGAGCACTTTATCTCTGCTTATGTAACTCCGGTGTAGTGTCCCCTCGGCAACAGATCATTCAGAGCTGGTGATTACTTTCCTGCATTTCAATGGACAGCTTATAAAAAGGACACGTGAGCTGCATTGCTTAAGAGATCCTCTCATGCTATCTCTTTTACAAAATAACAACAAAACAAAACATCAGTGATCGTATAGTGGTAGTATATTTTTCACAAGCAATGTGAAACATTAAACTTATACAAACTGGTGTAGAAAACTCACATACCTGCGTTGATCTCCTGGAGTGTCTCTACTCTTTCTTCTCCACATCTCTTGTCCACCATCAGAGATTGCAAACATTTCAGAAACAGCAAGAGGTAGGGGACAAACAACTTGTTCGCTGGGCATGTCAAAAACCTCCCTGCTTTGATCAAGACTTTAGGGAGCCTTTAGCCCCTCTACCAAAGGGACTGGAAAGCAAGCTTTGAAAATGCAGTACCATCTACATGCTGTCATGTTCCAGACACTGCTCTCAACCACTCAGGGCCTGCTTGAATACCTGCAGAAAGAAACAATTGACTTGGTGTAGGCAGTAGATTACAAAACAGCAGTTGAGAACACACTGAAAAGTTACCGAAGTAACGAGAAAGCACATGAGGTCTATGACAAGACCAAGGCCCTGTGCAATGATCTTGATATTCCCGAAACTGTGACGCAGAGGAAGAAGCGTAGAAACATGGAAGACTTTGTAGTCAAGGCATCATGTGGAGCAATGTGAAACATTAAACATAAATAAACTGGTGTACAAAACTCCCATACCTGCATTTCAATGGACAGCATAAAAGGACTCTGAGCTGGGTTCTGGTGCTCAGATTAGTTATTGATGATCACGTTGATAAATCATATAAAACAAATAGCCAATCACACTAAAAGCATGTTGCTGTGACTGTGAGCATTAAACAATTAACATTAAACTAAACAAACACAACAGTACGTTATTGTCCTTATAAAATAAAAACATACATTTTGTCCACCGAGATAATACAGGCACCTTACCCTCAAGAGATCCTCACGTGCTCTGAGAATCTCCCACAATCCATTGCTGTAACAAAGCTAATGCAGGCACACGTTTGTGACACCAGATGGCGCAATTGTGTATGTGCGTGTGGGGAGTCTTGCAGTAGAACATTTGACTGTAGCGCCGCCACTGTGGGCTAAGCCCCGAATGTTTCCAGGTCCAGGCAACGCCCCTGGTGTTAGGTCTAACTCTTACGGTACGTCCACACAGCAGCTTTTCAAAAAATATTGGAAATCTTGGAGCTGGGCGTGTCTGAAAGCTTGGGGATTTTTTGCGAGCAACGCGACCAATAACCAATCACATGAATCTCCCGCCCACGACATACAAAGCAAAAAACCCCGGGGATTTTATGCGAGCAATATATATAGGCTAGGCTATATATATAAACTCCCCAAACCGGACGAAAACTTACCAGTTTCACCCACTGTCTCTGCCACCTCCCTCCATGCCTGGTTCCTCCGGTTTGTATCCCGTTAATAGTTCTGGTCGTAAAGAACCGGGTGATTTGCTACCGTAATTTCTCGTTTGGAATATGAGGAAATGAACTGCGGTCTGGTTCTCCCTGTGTGTGTGTTTCGCTGCGCTTACCTGTCCGGCGGGCGGAGCTGCAGGATTTCTGCTTCACACACGTTGCATACCGCTATTTTACTGTCTTTTTCGGACACCTTAAAATAATGCCAGACCGGTGAAGCCATTTTGGCGAGCTTGTTTTGCCGCACACAGAGAAAAGTGTCATGTATTTTACGTCATGCGATCGGCTGTCGCGATCGGCATGTTTAGAGAGCACCGATCGATCGGTAGAGAGTGAGTATCGGCCGATATCGATCGGTGACCGATCGATCGGAGCATCCCTAGTTATTAGCGACTTTTCTGGTGTTTGGAGACAGGGCCGTATCCAGGATTTCCTAAATACCGAGGTCCAAACATGCTAGGGGGGTTCGGGGGTTACCCCCCGAGATTTTTACGATCTAGTTAGGTGCTTTTTAAGTCCTGTGTGGGGTCACAAATTGGATAATATATTGATTTCAACCCATGTCAGTGGGCTGACAATGTCAGCATAAATTATTTTTAAAGTGTAATACATAAGAATCAGTTGATTGTTACTATTAATGATCTGGACATGCAGAAGAGGCTAAAATGATCACAACACATTGTCAACATTCATTTTCCATGTCTCTCTCCTTTCCATAACCTGCAGCCTCTCTTCCATCTTCTTTATTCTCTCTGTCTTCTTCCTGTTCATTACTCTCTCTGTCCTCTACTCTTTCTCTTTGTTCAATCTCTCCCTCGTTGTTCACTTTTTGCTCCTCCTCACTTGTCGCTTCTGCCAGTGAATTAAAAGCAATTCAGCTATTTAGTTCATTTCACTCGTTTGTTTGCATTCTTTTTTAAATTTAAATCTGTTTTGTTTGATTCTCAAAAGAGAACAAAGATGTAAGGAAATTGTGTTTTATACAATTGTATGTTATTATGACAGTTATGTATGTTTTAAAAGTATGCCTATTGTAAATGAAGACTATTGTTATAGATACATAGATAGATAAATAGATGGGCTTATTGAGCCTACATTATTTTTGTGTGATTCCAGTTCCTCCCTGACTTCCATCACTTTCTCTCTCTCTTTCTCTCTGCCTGTCCTGTCTCTTCCTTACCAAAGCTGAGCTTCGACTGACAGTATTTTCATTATATCTGAGTCAGTGTAAAAAGAAAACAATACAATGTTATATCTTCAATGTTTTACTCAAATTGAAATGAAAGAAAAGCATTACAACGTTTGTTAAAAGGTCATCCTTCTGACATTGGATGAACGTAATTAACTTTAGCTCTCTAGCTAGTTTATTCACGCAATTTAAACCAAAGTATAGCTTATAGCTGCAATATAAGTTAGTGTGCATGTTGTCGGACGTCCACTGACTAACGTAGAGCGTTCACACAGGATCTGCTGGTCATAAGATGTCCTGATGAGCAGAAACACAAGCAGCCCGCTGGACTCAGATCTTAAGATACCTCATCACTCCTCCGCTGCTCCGGTACAGGGCTGCGGAGGTTTGTTGATACGGTTGATACATGTCGTCTTCTTCTGTTTGCTTTAACAGAGGCTACGTCGTTATGCAGCGCCCCCATGGTAAGTAAATGGAAGTACTACAAAGAATGCCGGTTAGTGCAATTTTATTTCACAAGTTTTGTTATACACAGCTCGGGAAAATATTACCGAGGTCCGGACCTCGGTGACCTCAATGGTAGATACGGCCATGTTTGGAGACTCACATTGTTCTGCAGTTAACGAGCCGCGGGTGCTGCCGTGAGCCCCGCCTCCCTAGTACTCACAGGCGCTCAGACTGACAGTTGCCTGGCCGCAGCAGAGCTGCTGCTGCAGTCAGAGCAGAGAGGAGACAACCACACTCCCCCGCGTCGAGACTGCAAATGAATTGCGCATGCGCCAACTGCCAAGCCGTCCTGGTTTTGAGCGGGATTTAAATGTTGAATGTAAATGTTTCTTCACTCACTTTCACACTATAATAAATAACTGCCTTTGCTTTGCTTTGCCTCACACAGCCTCAGTCACTCAATTACCTCGTCCACTGTGTGTGTGCCTCTCTGTGACAAGCTGAACATCATGGCACAGTCTAAATTGTATTCTCAAAAATACAGAAAGGAGTGGGAATCAAACCCTGAGTATAAAGGATGTTTGAAGCCATTTATTGGAGATGACACACGGGCATACTGCCTTTATTGTAAGGGGGATTTCTATGCCAAACTGTCATGTTAAAACCCCAAAACATACTCAAAAGGCAAAGACATTTCTGATCTACTGTCGTCTGGATTTAACTCCGGTGGTTTCAAGTTTTGGTCCTTGAAGGGTTGGGAACGTTTTTTGCCTACAGCCGCCATTACATGATATGCAAATTAGGCGATGACGTCATTTAGCGACTTCTGGCGACTTTTCGGACAGCCAATAGCTACTTTCCTTACTATGGAGTTGGCAACACTGAGCAGAGCACCAGAACGCCGCTCCGGGCCGGGACTTCACAAATGTCGAGAGGGGTCTGCCTGCAGACCTCTTCTTATTATACATCCAGTACTCGAGTTGAGGGGGGATGAGGGGTGATGGCATCCCCCCTGAAATAAAAACGGTCAAAATCATCCCCCTTCTAAAACTGCCATTTCCCCTTTCCATCCCTTATGTAATTTTATCAATGAACGTGGCACTGGTATTACTGCTATTTCAACATTAATTTTGCGCATTTTGAGTAAAATACTGTGGGCGAGGGAGCACGCACACACGCAATGACATGTTTACCAAGTCACTGACGCTATACTATGTGAGTGCCCTAGAGGGCGCCAGAGCGCCGTGATGCGCCTGTTTGATCGATGCCAGAAGCGCAGGTAACGGTCATCACAATGGCCAAGCGACCAGGAGAACAACGCGATCTGAGGGACTTCATATTTAAAAATACTAAAAATAACATTTCAGGTAAGTCAAGAGTCAGTAATCTTAGTCATTACTTTAGTCACCAAAGGTGGAATCTATGAACATAAGCAGCAATAACAACTTAGTTTGGAGTTTAGCTACGTTTTTCTCTCGTGTTAGCTAGCTGGTAAGACTCAAAACTGTTGATGAAATGATACCACCAGCATCAGAAGAGCTGAAACCCCTCCTTCAAGCAGTGAACACTCTGGTCATCTCCGCAGCTGAGTGTGAACGTGGGTTTAGTCTTAGTCAGATGAACATTTTAACCACAACTAGAAGCTCCCTAGAGGTAAAAAGTTGTGTTGGCCCTCGACTGAACAAGTTCAGACCAGAGGTAGGCTATATGTCAAGACTTGGGTTCAAAGCCATTGCTTAGCTAACAATCCGAAAGCAAGAGCCAGAAAAATTGAGACCAAAAAGCATGATTATGAAAATCTTTGGAAACTTCTATGAGATGGGGGAGAGTGGAGTAGGCAGCCATTGACAACATTGGTCCTATTTTGTATTATCTGTATAATCTTTTAATATATTTTCATATTTTGTAAACAATTTCAATTTGCACTTAATGCCCTCTTAAAAAAAGTAACATTGGGAATGTTAACATAAAATATTTTTGTATTTGAACTGCAATAAAATTATGACGGATCAATATTTTTCTAATTTTTTTCCTCACATTTTTCATGAAGAATTTACATAATGATTTTAATTAATTACGATACAAATGTAACCCTTTAGATACCAGTTTTGATCGTATACCAGTAACTGCTTTTTTGAAAAAATACACTATAATTCAATATTCTAAAAACTATTTTGACTTTATTATTAGTATAATCAGTTGATCCATCTGAATAATAAATGAGGGACTGTTAACCTACAAGATTTGTACCATATACTTCCATTATAACCACATTTTTTTATCCCCTCCCCCCCCTTTAAATTAAAGTGAAAAAAAGATGTTGCACTAATGGCGCATTTCCACTGCAGCGGGGTAGCCCCGTTTAAGCGTCCCTAAGCGTCCTCGCTCAGGCCTCGGGCTGCCTCGCTGGCCGTCCGAGGCCGTGGCGCATTTCCATTACAGTTTAGGACCTGGGGTAGCAACGCAGTGTAGGCGGGGCGATCGGCTTTGTTTTTGTTCACATTTCGATTTGTTCCGTCGAGCTCCCGCTGGATTTGATCATCCCCAATGAGATGTAGGAACGTCGTCACCTCCTCGGTCGACCACGGTGTGCTTTTCTTATTAGACGTAGCCATTTTTGTAGCTCATCCGTTTACAAAATGCTTTTTATAAAAATGCTGCAAGCTTGCTTCTAAATATATATGCGACGCTAGGGATGAACTTGCGCGCGATCTTGTGACGATTCTCTATGACCAATCAGCAGTCGAGAGTGTTGACGTCACTAGTTCAGCCCTGGCCCTCCTGGTCTGATAGAACCACGATTTTATGGGGCCGGAAAAAGAGGGAAAAAGTACCCGCTAGCCGGTACTAGGCTATATGGAAAGGCCACCAAAAACTGGCCTGGCCGCTTGAGGACGGTTAAGGACGCTTAAACGGGGCTACCCGCTGCAGTGGAAATGCGCCATAATTGTCCTCTGCATTTGACCCTAAATGTTAGTGGTGCCATGGCAGCCGGGGGACCGACTCTAATTCTGAGGTGCCTTGGTCAAGAGCAATGAAAGGAGTATCTGAACATCCATAACATGCATGTTGTTTTAGGAGTATAATAATTATCTTTATGCTGGTAGGTCTCCCACCCTCGGCGGGTTATCAGCAGAAATTATGTCCCCATATGATAAAATCCACCATCCCCCCTGATTTTTTTTTACAACTTGAGTACTGTATACATCCATGGCAGACCTCCACTCTCAGGACAGTTCCGGTGCAGACCTCCACTCTCAAGACAGTTTCGGTGCAGACCTCCACTCTCAGGACAGGAAGTGCACGCTAATAATTCCAAAATAAAATCACCACTATCAGTACAGTGCCACTTTCCAAACAGGAAATGCACGCAAATACAAAATAAAATCGGATCGTGACCATAGACTGTATATATAAATGGACGTAGGGTCCGTGACGTCACCCATAGGATTCTGCAGAGTTGCCGAGAAGCCCTTAGTAGGCGGAGTCGGCCACTAACGGCTCGACAGTGACGTCAGAGTTCAACTCCCGCCTGTTCCAGCCTGCTCCAAATAAGGGCAAAGAGGCGGAGCCGAGGCGGGACCTGCTGCCACCGAGCTGGAAGTTCCAGAGCTAGCTGAAGCTACCAAGCTAAGCTAACATGCTCCCCATCTGCACACTGCCGTCACATTTTACGTTTCTAAGGTAAGCGGACATGAAACTATTCAGCAAAACTATAAATAATATTCTAAGTTATTGAGTTTTTAGCATAATACTTCAGAATCTTAAAACCCCTTAACGTTTGTATGCAATTGTGCTAAATTCAACACTGGAATCAAGCAAATATGAATATGTTTGCATGACATTAGTTATTTATATTTTGATATCACTTAATTACACGTTTAATACATTTAAGTCAAGCTAAGGTACATGTGATGGTAGCTAGTTAGTGCTCTTACCTGTGATGCCTCCTCCAAACAGCATAATAACCAGACTGTATCATTAAAACTAAGTACCAGTTCTAGATCCTTGACTTTAGACAAACAATTCAAAAGACAACATGTATTTAAAGACCAATCTTTATTTGAATGTGCCTCTTAACCTGAGATATTAGTTATACAGTAATAGTATTGACAATCTAAAAAAACTGAGCAACTCAACAGTCAACTTTATGTTTCTTATTGTCTAAAGCATTTATTATTTTCATTTTTCCCCTCTCATATTCAGTGTGGACGGATTGAGACAGCATTGTGTCCAGAGAGCTGCAGAGACTTCAGGGAGAAACCTCCATGTGATGGACGTCCTGTCTGTTGGTTTGGAGAGGACTGAGGGTCTTTCCTCTGCGAGGAGGACCAGGCCTGATGGAGGAGCCCATGCTGGGCATAGCTGATACCAACTGTACAGGCCTAGTCTGTCACTTTATTTGACTAAATGTGTTTATTTATACATTTAATAGGTTTACACCTTCTGTCCATATGTGCTTTTTATTTAAAACATGTTTGATTAAGTTTTGGTTCACATTTCAATAAATTGTATTTGTATTTGCACTCCTTTTGTCCATTATTCTTACTGAAAATGTTAGATTACACATTCACATCTGACTGAAGATTGGCCCCATTTATTTGTGACATTGCAAACTCTGCGGTTCAAGGCACAGGTGATGTGAAACTCATAAAGTGAGGCACATAGAAATAATCAGCTGGTGGAGTGTAGATGTGGAAATAGGTGCATTCGATCAGCTGACTGTGTTTTCACAATAAAAGTAGTTTCTTAGTGAATGTCCTGTACTGGTCTTAAAATCTCATAACATCAGCTTTTAATGTTCCTCTTGGATGTTCTTCTTGACCCTCAGAGAAGGAGAAAATGTTGTGTCTTTCAGGCATGTCCTTTCCTAACAAAAATGACAGGAAACATAAAACATATTATTGCAGAACAAGTGTGTTATTTATGAAAGTGGTGTGTTTGTGTGTTTAGGGGCTATAGATATAATTATTTTGTAATTGTAATGATTTTTTTTTATTTCAACAGTGAGCTACAAAGACGATCAGATTATGAATGAACAGTATGAACACGTATCACTAGGCCACCAGGGTGGGTGGAGGGGGTCCGGAGGACGGGTCTGGGCTGACAACCCAAGAGCACCGCGGAGGACCCGGAAGGGATCTCGGGCGGACGGCCCGGGGGCAAGGCAGAAGCCGAGAAGGGGGACTCGGGCGGACGGCCCGGGGGCAAGACAGAGTCCAAGGTGGGGGTTATGGAGGGGCGAAGGCCATCCTGGGCGAACTCAGGGGGCCGAGCATGAGGGCGAGGACCGCGGCCGGGAAAGTCAGGGGACCGGGCTCGAGGGCGAAGGCCGTGGCTCTCAGGGGGCCTGGATCGAGGGTGAAGACTGCGGCTCTCAGAGGGCCGGGCTCGAGGGTGAAGACCAGACAGCTCCGGAGGCCGGGCAGGAACCGGTGTCGGAGCTGGTGGGACAGGCCTCGGCAGGATCCCCCACGGAAAAGGACCAGGACACGGGATTGGCAGGACCTCCGGCAGGAGAGCAGCCGGCGGGACCTCCAACGGGACAGGACATAGGGTTGGCAGGACACCCGGCAGGAGAGTAGACGGCGGGACCTCCAACGGCACAGGACATAGGATTGGCAGGAGAGTAGACAGCGGGACCTCCAACGGGACAGGACAAAGGGTTGGCAGGACCCCCGGCAGGAGAGTAGACGGCGGGACCTCCAACGGCACAGGACATAGGATTGGCAGGAGAGTAGACGGCGGGACCTCCAACGGGAAAGGACAAAGGGTTGGCAGGACCCCCGGCAGGAGAGTAGACGGCGGGCCCTCCAACGGGACAGGACAAAGGGTTGGCAGGCCCCCCGGCAGGAGAGTAGACGGCGGGACCTCCAACGGGACAGGACAAAGGGTTGGCAGGACCCCCGGCAGGAGAGTAGACGGCGGGACCTCCAACGGGACAGGACAAAGGGTTGGCAGGACCCCCGGCAGGAGAGTAGTCGGCGGGGCCTCCAACGGGACAGGACAAAGGGTTGGCAGGACCCCCGGCAGGAGAGTAGTCGGCGGGGCCTCCAACGGCACAGGACAAAGGGTTGGCAGGATCCCCGGCAGGAGAGTAGTCGGCGGGACCTCCAACGGCACAGACATACGATTGGTAGGACCCCCGGCAGAGGAGTAGTCGACGGGGCCTCCAATGGGACAGTACATGGAGTTGGCAGGACCCCCAGCGGAACCTCCAACGGACCAGGACATTGGGTAGGGACTTGAGACGGGACTCGAGAGGACACTCAAGAGGGGAACCAAGGGGGAACTCAAGAGGGGACTCGAGAGGAGAACTAGAGAGGGGACTAGAGGAGAGACTAGAGGAGGGACTAGAGAAGGGAACTCGAGAGGGGATTCGCGAGGGGAACTAGAGAGGGGACTCGAGGAGGGACTAGAGGAGGGACCTCAAGAGGGAACTCTGGTAGGAACTTGAGAGGTGACTAGAGAGGCGACTCGAGAAGGGACTCGAGAGGGGACCTGAGAGGGAACTGGAGAGGAGACTCGAGAAGGGATTTCAGAGGAGACTCGAGAAGGGATTTGAGAGGAGACTGGAGAGGGGACTGGAGAGGGGACTGGAGAGGGAACTCGAGAGGGAACTGGAGAGGGGACTCGGGTAGGAACTGGAGAGGGGACTCGGGTAGGAACTGGAGAGGGGACTCGGGTAGGAACTGGAGAGGGGACTCGGGTAGGAACTGGAGAGGGGACTCGGGTAGGAACTTGAGAGGGGACTCGGGTAGGAACTTGAGAGGGGACTCGGGTAGGAACTTGAGAGGAGACTTGAGAGGGGACTCGTGTCGGTCGGTACGCCGACAAGACTCGGGGAGCTAGCGTCGGCTGGGGAGCCAGCAGGAGACGAGGTGCTGGAGTCGGCCGGTACGCCGACAAGACTCGGGGAGCTGGCGTCGGCTGGGGAGCTGGCAGGAGACGAGGTGCTGGAGTCGGCCGGTACGCTGACAAGACTCGGGGAGCTGGCGTCGGTTGGGGAACCAGCCCTGTAGCCGAAACTGGAGTTGGGACCATGGCTACTGGGGCTGGTACTGAAGCCGGAACCATGGCTGCTGGGGCCGGAGCCATGGCTGCTGGGGCCAGGACTGGGGCTGCTGGGGCCAGGACTGGGGCTGGGACCATGGCTGTGTGGACCGGTTCTGTAGTAGGGACCATGGCTGCATGGGCCGGTTCTGGAGCCGGAACCATGGCTGTGGGGACCGGTTCAGGAGCCGGAACCATTGCTGCTGGGCGCGGAGTGGAAGCCTGGACCCTAGCTGTGTAAGCCAGGTAATGGAGTATGGCAGCATGGCTGCGTGGGCCAGTACTGGTGCACAGATCCATGGCCTTGTAGGCCGGTTCTGGAGCCGGAACTGGCGCTGGAACCCTGGCCTTTCGTCTCTTAGGAGTCTTTTGGAGGCTTCGTGGACCTCCAAACGCCAGACCAGACCCCAAGAAAGGGTCAGAACATGAAGACTGGTACTCAGGGCTACTTGAGAAAACCCTAAGCCACTCGGGCAACAAGCTCCAGAGCCAGGGCTTGCGAGCAACCTCCTGACGTGCCTCCTTCAACGCAGCCTCTCTACCCCGTCTAGATGAGGTGCCTTTCCACGTATAAAAAATGTACTCCAGAGAGTATCCAAGACTTTCCGCCTGTCGCATCAAAAGGGCTGAGTCTGCTGGGTCCATAATGTGGTCGGTTCGTACTGTCACGGTGTGTGAAGCAGGTAGGACCCAAATGCAGTTTAAAGTGAAAGTTCCTTTATTTCAAGGCTAGGTGATAACACAGACAGAACAGAACACTAACCGACGAACTAGTCATGACAAAAGACGAACCGACAAAGACAGACAGAAAAACCAGAACTTAAATACACACAAGACTAATCACAGAAACAAGACACAGGTGAGGAGGGAGGAGAAAATACAGGGACACCAGGTGAACACAATCGGGTAAATTAGACACACCAGGGAAACTAACGACCGGGAACCACAGACAGATTTAAACAAGACACAACGCAGACAGAAACAGGCAAGACAGGAAGTGAAGACCTTTCAAAATAACACATGAAACAAGACAAGACAAAACACCATAAAGACAGATCGTGACACAAGGTCTCATTTTCACACAATCATATTGCTTGTTAACATCTAAATGTAACCTTTTGCATGGAAAAACCCCTCAACTTAACTGATGTGTAGGTGATCTAGTATTTAGTATTGTTTAATGGAATGAATATCAGTGTATTCAAGTCAATACTTTATTTATTTAAACAAATATATTTCTTGATTATTTGTACAGTATGAAAAATAGAGTCTTTGTACCTGTGCTGAAGTTCACTGCTGTGAGGAGTCCAGTTCTGTCTCTCACTCTCTGGTCCAGCCTGTCTGCATCACCTGGACACCTTAAACAAACAGATATATATATATGTAAAGTACCATGTGTACAAACAATATAACTGATTCTCTTCTGTTGAACATGTTGGATTGTGTATTGTCCGAGTCAGGGTCCTTTTTATTTTACTGTAACTTTGGAAGTTGTGTTACCAATGCTTACTGTTTATTTGATACCAATTTGGTAATGCAATTAATAAAAACAACAAGGTTTGGGTTCGTTCTTCAGATGACTGTGACGTTAACGTGTAAGCTCAATAATGAACTCCAGCTCAACCAACCATATTGTAATATCTAACCTAATCATCTTGAAATATGACATTATTATTTGTAATATACACACATCTTATTGTGAGGTTGATTTCACATATACACTACTTCGACATGAGCTTGTCTACATACTTGAGCATAGCCAATTTAAATTAACCTTAGCGATGCATACAGTTCCTACGTATAATAAAATATCTCTCTAAGTTACAAGGATGACCTTATTTTATAACCTCAAACAGAAGCCGTTTGTTCTACAGTATTATCCCACTTAACGCTTAACACTTGTCTATTTCGTTTTAACCTTTATATATACACAGTCTATGGCAGTGGTTCTCAACTGGTGGGTCGCGACCCAAAAGTGGATCGCGGACCCGTTTGGAGTGGGTCGCGGATGTGTGAGTGAAGAAAAACACATTTTTTTTTTTGGGGAAAAAGTCAAACTTTTATTTTGAAGGCCCGACTTTCTAACGCTGTGCATGCAGTCGGCGTTGGACTGGAAGTACCGGAGACCATAAACGGTTTTGAAAACTTCTGTCACATAGTGATCATCTTCTCAATAAAATATCTTTGCTGATGTTTTTTCGAGTCTTCTGGCCAATCAGAATCAAGATTGTTGCCGGAAATCTATGTTAGTATTTCTAAAAATCTCCTGGGGGAGAATCCCCCCAGACCCCCCTGCTGGGGTTGGGTTTTCAGCATGTGTGCCTTTTTATATAGTTCAGCTTTGATTCCATCATCTCATTAAACCTTTTTTAAAAGCATACTTTAGTTCTGTGAAGGGATATAAGGGATATGCACTGTACTTCACTTTTCTCAATATTGTATGCTGAAAAGCGTATATATTACAGCACGATTTTTTGTTGAATAGATTTGAGTGCTTCAAAATGTTGGGTCGCGATCAAGCGGCAAACTCTGGGGAAGGGCCGGGACGCCAATACGGAAGTGCCACACACTGCAGTTCATCTAGTGGCCAGTAGGAGTAGGCTGCAGAAGGGAGCAATTTCCATAGACCCCCATGTTAAAATGCCCAACTTTACAGCAAAAATAAACATGTTTACATCGTGGTTCAAAAAACCATATTCTCTGTATAGTTAGATTCCCCCTTCATGACTACTGTGTGGGGGGTGAATTTTTTCTCAACTCATCTGTTTAATTAATATTAAGCCTTAAAGCTTTTGCATAAATTAGGGCGTGGTCACTTTGATGGACATGTACATGCCTCACTGTCAGCTAACAGCAACTTGGCTACAACCATAGAGGCTACGACGTTAGTTAGTTGTAGTTACTGTACTTGACCCTTTAGCTTTAGCCGTGTTCGTGGTGATTGTGCCTTTTAGGGAATATTGTTACAAATACCAGACAATTAAAATGTTGTGCTGTGCGCTTGAATGTAGGCCTACTAACAGAACTTCCAAGAAGTCTAAAATTATAATATTATACATGTTAACCCCGTTCAATTCAATTCAATTAAATTCAAAACCTTTATTTATCCAGGTAAAATCCCATTGAGATCAATGATCTCTTTTTCAAGGGAGACCTGCAGCAGTAGGTTCCACAAGAAGACATAAACAACAGAACAACAAAAGGACATCATACAGCAAAATGTACAGGGATTACAATTTACATATTTAACCACATGTACAGGTACCAACAGCATCTGATTTTGTAGCATCCAACCGAGCTTTAAAAACATGTAGTGGTACTAGCTTGGTAATTGTCCATTCTTTTTGCAGACTGTTCCATGTTAGTGGAGCTGCACATCTAAAAGCTTTCTTCCCTAAGACAGTCCTAGCACTTGGCACATTTAATAAAACCACAGCATGCGATCTCAGGCAATAAGTACTTTCAATTCGCAGAGAGATCAGGGAGCAGATATAAGATGGTAGTTTATCCAACATGGCTTTGTAAATGAAAAAGTACCAGTGACTGAGCCTCCGTACAGTAAGTGATGGCATAACCGCCTTGGTATACAGGATACAGTGATGCGTAAGTGCTTTACAATTTGTCAAAAATCTCAGTGCACTGTGATACGCAGCATCTAACTTGCTCAGGTAATTGGCAGGTGCATTCATATATAACAAATCACCATAATCCAGCACAGGTAAAAAGGTCACAGTGACTAGCCTTTTCCTGGCCTCAAGCGAGAAACAGGACTTATTTCTGTAAAAGAAACCTAGCCTAACCCTCAGCTTTTTAAGCAGGTTATTGACATGAAGTTTAAAAGTGAGACAGTCATCAAGCCAGATACCCAAGTATTTGTAACAGGTAACCACTTCAAGTTGTATTTCTTGCGTAGTTACAATATCCAAAGCAGTCTCTGGTGTATTTTTAGCTTTAGCTTTAGAAAAGAGCATTACCTTGGTTTTATCCACATTTAAAAGAAGCTTAAGCTCAGAGAGCTGAGCCTGAATAATGTTAAAAACAGCCTGTAATTTAACAACAACCTCGTTAATCGAGGGACCTGCACAGTACATAACGGTATCGTCCGCATAAAAATGTAAGGTTGCTCCTTCGACATTTTCACCTAAACTATTAATATAGATAGAGAATAATAGCGGACCTAAAACTGAACCTTGTGGTACACCATTAGTGATGTTTAACCACTCAGAAGACAGCCCATCAAACTGAACACATTGGGATCTTTCAGAGAGGTAGTTTACAAACCACCCTACTGCATGGCTGGACATGCCTATACTGACCAGCCTTTGCTTCAAAATGCAATGATCGACAGTATCAAAAGCTTTGGATAGGTCAACAAATAGAGCTGCACAACTCTGCTTATTATCTAAAATACTCGTAATATCATTTACCACTTTCATTGTGGCAGTGATGGTGCTATGTTGCTTTCTGAAGCCTGACTGATGTTTAGACAGGATGTCATTGTTACATAAAAACTCCTTTACCTGTTCACTCACTAAGCGTTCAAGAACCTTGGCCAGAACTGACAACTTAGAGATGTGTCTATAATTGTTTAATAAGGTGGCCTCCCCTCCTTTTAGTAGTGGCAGGACATAAGCTGACTTCCATACTTTTGGGATTTTGTTCGTGCTGAGGGAGAGGTTAAAAAGAGTAGTAAGAGGTGGAGCAATAAAATCTGCAGCTATCTTTAAAAATAAAGGTTCTACGTTGTCCGGACCAGCCGGCTTTTTAGGATCTAGCTTGGTTAAGACTTCACGAACAACATCAACAGTAAAAGGAGTAAAACTGAAGGGGTTTTCCAGACCACATTGTTCTGAGTCACCGACTGTGGTGTTCACAGAAGCAGAATTAGAAACAGAATGAAACAGAGAGCCACAGGACACAAAATGCTCATTAAAACAATTTAGTATGGTGGTCCTATCCGATAAGTTCGCAGGTGTTTGTGTGCTTGGTAGCTTAGCTTGCTACTTATTTGCCAGCTAAGGACGTAACCCTTTATACATACATATAAATTTTAGTTTATGATTCAGCCTTGGGTAAGACTTTTATAGTCTATTGCTATGACGCCCATAATGCTAAATGGGAGCAAATGTTAATAGGGGACCCAATTATCCCAGTGGTGGCCGCCGGAGCTAACGGAGCCGCAGGGGGCTAGCTCCAGCCGGCGTCCCGGAGCCAGCCCACTGCGGCTCCGTTAGGTCCGGGCGGTGGAGTCCGTCTTTTCTCAACATGTGGATGACAAGCATTAAGAATAACAAAATATAGCTAATTCTCTTGCCGATTGTCTCATTTGATTATGAATGTAACGTTTATATAGGGGAACTACACTTTTAGCAGTAACTTGGTATGCATGTATTTCATGTTAGCTTAGCTTGTTAGCCTGAGCTAGCTCTGTTTACTTCCAGTTCGGAGGAAGCAGGTCCCGCCTCGGCTCCGCCTCTTTGCCCTTATTTGGAGCAGGCGGGATTAGACTCTGACGTCACAGTCGAGCCGTTAGTGGCCGACTCCGCCTACTAAGGGCTTCTCTGCAACTCTGCAGAATCCTATGGGTGACGTCACGGACACTACGTCCATTTATATATACAGTCTATAGCCGCTTTCACACCGCAGGACTTGCCGTACTTTAGTGCCGGCACTAAAGTACCACGGCACTGAATCCGCCAGGGGGCTAGTGCCAATCGCATTCACACCGCAGTACTTTCCCTGAGGCAAGATTACGCTGACGTCACTTCGTCTTCTTCTTCTCTGGGTTTACTGGCAGGCCGCAAAACCACTTCACGGCGAGTACAAAAAACGAGAGAAGAAGAACTACACGGGGGAGGGGGTATAAAGCCCACCCGCTGTATGAGGCGTTTGTTTACTTTCCGACCTCAGACATGATGGAGTTCATAAGGGTAATAAGGGTAATTTACAAATAAAATACCCCATTATAACAATGGACTTTATCTTTATGTATTTATTATATATTACCCCCCCAGGCTGATTTTGGAAAAGGACATTAACCCTTGTTTGGTGTTTTTCCCTTATTTATCTAAAACAAATGACATGATAAATTACTTGTGTTTATGTGTGTAAGACTTGTGTTTCTGCCCCTGCCATTGCTGCACAAGGTTGCAACATTGTAGATAAATTCAACCACCGACACCTGTCTGCTCTCACATTCTTCTATTCTGCAAATTTGGGGTGGGACACAATAAATAAAGCTTCGCCAGTTTGTTTGTTTTATTGCACAGTCAAGACATAACAATAACGGCATCACGCTGTTCCAGGTGTGTCGTATGCATGTAAATTGAAGTTAAATAAAAGTGTGAAATGTAAAATAAAGTGTAAGTAGTTTCAAAACAATGTAACAGTGGCAATATATATAGCAGCAGACACACCTTAGTGCAAGTTAGGTGTCAGTATTAAAAAACAGTGGCAATATATATATATATATATATAATAACAATAGAAAATCGTTACCACTCTTATTATTGTGGTCTTTAATTTTTTTATAGTCCTGCCTGAGTTTCTTTATTTTTACCCGGCATCCGTGTGCACTGTGCACGATTCCCAGCTCAAGTAGCTTTTGCGAACATCGCTCAAAACATTTGGAGTTGGGAACTGCTTTCTGTAGAAGCTGCTGCATCCCGTCCTCGGAGTAAATTGCCAGAAGCGCCGACACTTACTCATCATTCCACCGCTCCGGTGTTGTAGTAGGCCTACGTGTGGTTATAACTGCTTTAAAGTACAAAAAAACTACTCGCTCAGGTGTGGATGTGGTTTTGTAGCGAGGAAAAAAATGGCTGCCTAACAAAACAAATTCAGAGTCTAACGGGGCGTGGTTTGCAATTCGCCCAGCCAATAGAAATAGAATATAAATTGGCACTCTTTTATCACCAGGTTCGTACCACCTCTCTAGCAGGGACTGAAAATGGCCAAAAGAGTTCCGGGCACTGAGTAGTCCCGGCGGTGTGAACGCGACATTATTGGTACTAACGGAACTAAAGAACCAAAGTACCAGGGAAAGTCCTGCGGTGTGAATGCGGCTTATGGTTGCGATGTATAGAGAGGCGAAGTCCCTCCCCTTCCGGGAGCCTCCATGGGACCCCGGAAGCGGAAAATTATACATTGAAGTCAATGGAGACAGAAAAGTTATCTTTTGATCCCGTTTGAATTGTGCCACGAATGACACATATGATGTTTGTCAATTTAAAAGAATATTTTGCAAGTCAAAAAAATAAAAATGTGTCGTAAAACTGTGAAGTTACACATTTGTTTGTGTGAAACCGCTCAGTGAACTACAGGTCTCTGGTCTCGCACAATACGCGTCACCATCACAAAGACGGCCGTCACGTTAGCAAATTTCACCTGTTTCTTTCAGAATGAGGCGAAAAGTATAAAACGAGGTGAACATCACTACAAGTCTGGGCATGTTGAGAGCTGTACATACACGAAAGGGGAGTTAGTCGGTTCTGTAAGAGCCAGCATGCGGGACCGGCTTTACAAGGTTTCGGTGAGTAATATGAGTGCAATGTGTAACGTTAATGTCAGCTAGCTAACATTAGCTAACAAGGTACACTAACGTGTTTTGTTTTAGCAACTAGTTTTCTCCTTAAGAACTTCGTGGTCTCTGTGTATGCTGTGGATAACATTAGTGTGTTCACAAGAACAAGGTACACTCCCGTGTTTTGTTTTAGTTGCTCTTCAGATTGAAGCGGACAGTTTTATATCGACTATACTGTATGTGTGATCTCCTTTTACATCTCGTTGTGTCATTTGAGTTTATTTGCTGTGTGTAGATTCAAGGATTTTGGTTATCTTGTCAATTTGTTTGGTTATATAGGCACAGCTGTGTGTGACTCCCTCTGGTACACTGGTATGTGTTTTCCTAATGTAGAGAGCATTGATTAATTAATTAACTACACACTGAGTCTAGATCCTGACCAAATCCTTTTTTATTGTTGATCAAATGTTTTCAAAAATGTATTCATACACATTTAGAAAAATACAATGTACAATCACAACCAATACAACACAAATTACAAAAAATACAGAAAAAACAAACAATAACAACAATCAGACAAGAGGACAAAACTATGGAAAAATAAACCCTCCCACCCCCAGATCCGGACCATCCTTGTATTATTGCTCATTCAATCTATTATAGCATGGTAACAAATGGTACTTACTTTATTTTTACAGATCTGCATGGGAGACGATGGCGCGATGCAGAGCGCTGTCTGTGATTGTGCACGGGGATGTAGAAATGCAGCCACGCTGCAGCATTGGCAATATTTGCCATGCGGCAGATCAGCTCCACAGATGTTGAGTGCCAGTGGAGGAAGCCTGGCACTTAAAAAGTAGTCCAGCCGGTGTCTCAACTTTACCAACAGCGAGAGGAGACAGACAACCCACTGGCCAGAGACATCGCCACTGAGGATGTAGACTGGTTCAGGTCTGCACTGAGGGGCGCACAGTGTGACATGGCTTGGCTTTTGTCACCTGATGTCCCTCATGAAGAGGGTGCTTGAGGGGTACAACTTGGACGGAGTCATGGCTGTCAACTGGGGGGTTGTAAACGAGGCCGAAGGGGTGAAGGCTTTTGTGGAGGCCTATCAAGTGACAGTGTTCGAGTCTGGTCTCTTTGTGAGTGAGTCGGGTGTTTTGGGAGCATCACCCGATGGACTTGTGCAGCCATCTGCCCTGCTGGAGGTGAAGTGTCCACACAGCCAGAGGAACATGACCATCGCGGAGGCAGTCCAGTTAACATCCTTCTGTCTCCGTGAGGAGGGTGGGTCATATATTCTCAAGGAGAATCACCCATACTGGCACCAGGTCCAAGGGCAGCTGCACATCACAGAACGGAGTCTCTGCTTTTGTTGTGTGGACCACGAAGGAGGCGATCATCATCCCCATCCCCAAAGACCCTGCATGGCATGGAAATCTCCTCCTCCTGGAACAATTCTACACCCAGCATATGTGTTGGCCAGTAGAGAGGAGGACATTTAAATAAACATACTCTTAACACCCTCGGACTCTGCGTTGTGTTTCGTATGTGTGATGGGGTGTTATGCAGAGGGGAGGAAAACAGGACACAGCAGATTGGGATTGTGGTGGAGATGCTGTGCAGTTATTTAATTGTTGCATGTAATTATTATTATACTGCGTGCTTCTTAGTTATTCCATCTTTTGCTGTAAAATGGATCTGTATGTAACTCTATATTTACTTGTTATCTACCACACTTCCTTCTACATCATACACCATCATTATACATGATGGTGTATATAGGATATATATATTTGTATACATATCTGTAAATTGTATAATTTTATTTTTCGTATTTGGGATTGTTGGAAACGTCTTTTTGATCTCTCTGTCTATAAACACAAACTTAGTAAGATTGACAATAAAGTTGACTTTGAAAAATATATATATTCTTTATGAAAATAGTTGACTGTTGTCAAATGAATCCAAATGAAACGTTGGACTGAACTACAACTACGCCTTTAAATCTCTATGGACTGTTTTTCAGTGGGATGGCAAGTTCCTATCTTTAAACATTTATTAGTTTTTTCTCAGAACAGATTTGATTTTCTGAAGTTAATTTAACTTTGGCGACCATGTAAGGTCATTATTAAAAGGTACAATCAATTTGTTTAGGGTTGACTAAAATAATGATAAATATTTCATTTGGATAATTTACTGAGAGAATAAGAAACTCAATCTACTCACCTGTTCCCTTTTTATAAAGTGAAACAGTTGAAACGATAGATTTTAGTAAACTTAAAAACAACCTTCTCCAAAAGCTATCAAGGAATATACCGAATACTTGTTTTAGAACTTTATTACATATTTTTATAAAAATAGTTTGAATGATCCATAATTGACAGAAGCTTGTGTTTACACTGACCTGTTACTCATATATTAATGTCTTTGTAACTTCAGTAAACCACTACCTCACTAATTTATTTCATTCATCACGGTTCAGTAAACTAAGTGATACATGAACCAGTTTAATCATTATAATAATGTAGGATTGCAACTCTTTGAAACTGTAGGTGGCTCTTAAAAGAGCTGTTGTGTTTGGGTGTGCTGGTCTCAGGTCAGTCTAAGCCCTCTCTCCGCAGATGCAGCGGGCCAGCTGGATGTCCTTGGGCATGATGGTGACCCTCTTTGCTTGGTTCATCTTGGGGGGCAGCTACATGGATGTCGGTGCAGTCCACAATCATTGTGCAGTTGAAGGCCGAATGAATTTATTATTGACTCAGAATGAAGCAACTTCATGTCATACAATACATTGACTTTATTTGTAATTGTGTAAAAACATATGAGCATTGATTAGCAAGCAGGACCTGCAGGAACAGAGAATGGTGATGGATGGAGCTGGGAAGAGAGAAGAATAAAGAAAACATCAACTTTATTATCGGATATTAAAAATTCAATTTCAAAACAAGTTGCCGCTCCTACAGTTTTCTAGTATGTACAGATGATTTCAGATGACCTATGCAACATATCACACTTAATACATGTGTGTCTCTGGGGGGTGCATTGTGCCTTTGATGTATATAAATAATATACCATCACCAAATACTATTACATACAGTGGAAATCAGGTTGCCAGAGCAGGTCAGTCCAGTGTGCATGTTCCTCAGGGTCTCAGCAGTTACAGGTGAGGTAAAGAAAATAAAAGAGAAAAAGGTCAGTAACAACACTTTAAAGTAACAACACTTTGAATAATTATCTCTTTTAATAATTTTCTCTCAGTAATCACTCAACTACTGTCTTTCCAACAAACAGATTGACTCACCCTCACTATCATCACAATGAAACACGTCCAGAAGAATGTCATGCAAAGCTGCCTGCCTGCCTTCCTTCGACTCTCCCTGAACTGCCTGATCTTTTAATGTTCAATGTTAACTATTTGTGCAGATAGTATTAAGTAGAAAAGATCGCCGATGCTAATGTGGCGTTAGCCTACCTCCCGCCCCCTGAGCACCTGGTGGAGGGGGCGATAGGCTACTCTTCAAATGTTTCACAAAGTACTTACCATCATGACTACTCTTACTGTTTAACATGTTGGTTTACTTCATGTTAAGGCTAATACAAATGACAATGCTAAGTAATGTGATGCTAACTAACGTGCTCGCTACTAGCTAGGTAGCTAACTTGACTATGTTCCATGCAAAACATGTATATTACCCAGTCTATGATATTACCATATGTTTGGTCCAACGACTCCTGGTCCTTTCATCAGACGGGAAGCGATAGAACAAGCAAGTGGTATGATCACTTTTGTGATTACAACAAAGCACACAGGCATCTTGTAAAAGTGAATTTATTGGAGCAATCTCTTATATTTATTGGAGGGAATAAATCAGTTATGAGATCTTCTTCTTCTTCTTTGCTTTAATTGCGAGTCGCAACCAGTCTTGGAGCATTATCGTCTATGACATCACTTAGCCTACGCGACCCAGAATGGGATTTGGGATTTGTAGTCTTTCTAGTTGCGTATTTTTCATATATGTCTTGTTCAGTTTTACGACAAACTGTGACTTTTTTTACATGGAAATGATTGTTTAAGATTGACAAACATCAAATGTGTCATTCGTGGCACAATTCAAACGGGATCAAAAGATAACTTTTCTCTCTCCATTGACTTCAATGCATAATTTTCCGCTTCCGGGGTCCCATGGACCGGAAGTAGATGGGCGTGACTTCGCCACTCTATTGACCAAGTAAAAAGTGGGTCCCGAGGCCTGACCAGTTGAGAACCACTGGTCTATGGTTTTAACTTGGAGACTACGATTAGCATCGTCAGCACCGATGTAGCTACCACTCACTTACACGCTAACCCAAGCCTTAACATTCATTACGTAGCTGATTCAAATCATAAACACATCAATAAGTACTCAAAAATTTTTTACCCCGATCTGTTCATCTGTCATACTGATCATACAGTCAATAACTTTGTTGTTATTAGCATCTGGTTAGCTAGCTATGCTAACGAATATAAGAAGCTTTTTCTCCAACCAGTGAGGTAAAGGCACATCTTTATATGATCATTATAGTTATAAAAAAATAAGAGAATAAAGTAAACGGGTATAAAATACTATATGACAGTAAAAAAAGTTAATAAACAAGAATACAGTTTGAAAGGGGAGTGATTTGTAAAATATCCATAAAGAAAAAGAAAATCTGCTTCCAGTTCTGTTTCATATGGGTGTTGAGAGATGTATCCATAGATCTACTAATGTTGCTCTCAAAGTGCACCAGATTTATGCTTTTAACTTGAATATTTAAAACAAAATCTTCCCGGGGGAACATGCCCCCGGACCCCCCTAGAGGAGGTTAGGTCCCCCCCACTTAAATCATGTTCACATGGATAGGAAACTAAATTGCACACATCTTGTGTCCATATCTTTCTGTTTTGGTGGTCATGCCACAACTGTGCACGTGCATGCATGCGCAAATCATGGTAAAATATCTGGATTAAGAGGTTGCTTTTTCTTTGCACAGCATGAAAGAAAGGCCAAATGAATGGGCTGTGATTTTAGTATTTTTAAGCAGACGTCAATAATTTGTACGGCCCTCGGAGGATGTTGAAAAAATTGAAATGGCCCTTGAGAGGAAAAAGGTTCCCCACCCCTGGCCTAACGGAAGCATATATAATGTGAAAGTTCCAAGCAAAGCCACTGTCAGAAAGTTATGATAAACCGCACAGCACCTGTTTCCATGGAGACACTGAGTAAGGTCAAACACCTTTTACTCTCTGCTCTTCATCTCTCTCTTTCTTTCACTAACAGAGGCAGTTGGTTGGCCCATTGGAATCCTTTCATTTGATAGACCCATCGGAGTAATCTACTTTATGGAACGCTGAAGCAACTAATTTGATCGGCCCATTTAATTGGATCAAGTCATTTCATTGGCCAATTGAATCGAGTCATTTGATTGGACCAAAGTAATCTCACCATTTGATTTTGCCCATTGAATGTAGTTATTAGATAGATAGATTTTCGATAGGCCCATTGGACTGAGGCACTAAGTGGACCATTGAAGCAAGTCATTATATCGGCCCATTTAATTGGACCATTAAATCAAGTCATTTGATTGGGCCATTGTATTGAGTCATTTGATTGGACCATTAGATTAATGTCAAAGTGACAGCAAGAGGCAGCAGGAAGTCAGTCTTAAATGACAAAGGTCTGGTTTAAATGAAAATAATATTCTCTACTTATGTACATGTATAGAGCAACATAAAACATAGTTGACAAAGGAATATTACTTTCAAGATTCAATGTTCAAGTGTTTTCCAGTCTGCAATGTTCACAGCAATCCACTGCAGCATCAACCAGCCTCCGACCAGTGCCCCCACATTACATGCGAGACCAATTTAAAAAACAAAAACAATACAGACTTTATTTTGTCCTTACATACATATAATATAACACATATTAGGGTGTGTAGCAATAGGATAAACGATTACAGTGAGCAAACACTTTTCCAAATTGATGTTCCTATACAACTTAACAGCATTCCCAAGACTTGAACAATTCTGAACCTATCGTTGGTCACAAATAGTTTCAGATTTGTCCACCAGATGGACCTGTTGCACTTTAAAAAACGCTGGTCTGTGTTATGACCACACAGCCCTGGATAAGGGGTTCCTCTGGAGTTAGAAGGTGTGACAAACTATAGCCTAAAGCCAACTTAAGCTGAACAAAACCAGAGCCTGATAACTATTTATCTTTTTAACATATATCTGCTTTTCTGGTAGCTTTGAGTAAGGACATTGGGTGCGACTCTGTAGGTCCTGACTGAAAAGTATCTAATGTCTGGGTCATAGCTATTCAGTAACAACAATGATCAAGGCATCTGACTGTGAAGCAATGTGACAAATGAGCTCTCTGTTTCATCACCATGCCTCTCTATGATCTCCAAACCTCTATCCAAACAACCTGCGCCACACTAATCAGCATAATGAATTCCTCCAGCATGCCTGGCTTAATGGAATCAATTACTCTCCGAAGAAAAACAAGAAAACAACCAGCCCAGGGTAATTTACCTGGATGGTAACAGAGAGGACATTTAGGCAGAGTAATTTACCTGGATGGTAACAGAGAGGACATTTAGGCAGACCTACGTAGCTTGTCTTGGTCTTTACGCAGGTGAACTGATGATGATCATTTGTTTTCTGGGTTATTAGTGTTAAAGACAACATTATGTCAAGGGAGAGAGAGGAGGTAAAAAGAGAGCAAAAAGGTGGTGTTATCACAAACCCATGTGTTTTGTGTCTTGGTATGTGTCAGTGTGTTTGTGTGTCTTGGTGTATGTGTAGGCATGTGTGTTTGTGTGTATGTCTTGTCTCACCTCCCTGATAGTGTGAATGATGTGTGTATATTTCTACATTATTAAGCAGACTGGAGATTTTCATTAAGGTCCCATTAGTACCTTGTTTCCCCTCTGGGCCACATACATTACTGTGCTCTCATTCATTTATCTGATGCAATAACCATTAAGAGGTAGACAGAAAATGTCAACAGACATGTCTCACTGTCACAAAAATGTAGTATACTGCAATATATCTGGCATTGCTTTGAGACAAAAATATTGTGAAAGCAAACATTCAGAAAAGGACATCAGCTTGAAAATAAGGCAGAAAGCCAATGTGATGAAAAGTAAATTATAAAATATGCTTCTTCTTTCAATAAACATTTATGCTTTGCTCTTTTAAGTTAACATACAAAAGTTTCAATTATCTATAACAAACAGATAAGGGATTAAGGTCCAATAGTTTTCTTAACCCTTGTGTGGTGTTCATATTTTTGTTATTCAGCCAGTGCTCGTGGGTCTGGTGGACCCGCTGCCTTTTTGGGTTTCAATTCAACACAATCAAACAATTTTATGTTAAAATACTCAACAGATCATCTGTGCACTATCCTGGCTCTTATCATGTTGACAAGCAAGGGTGGGCAAACTTTTAAAAAAAAAAGCTTTCAAGTTGGCATTCCATCAAACAAGAGCCCTCTTAAAAACACTGTGAAAGTGTTGCAACTCTTCAGCAAGTCAACTGGCAGCAGATGTATCTTGGGGAAATATGTTTTCAATCTTGGTCTTTCCAATTCAATGCACATCTCAGTGATGAGCAATTTAAAACATTTGGCTGGTCTTAAAAAAATCACTACAAATAACAAGCATGTTTCACCACAGGGGTTAAGAGCTGGGAGTAAATGTTGCTGTGCTTTCATAACACAACATTAGAGGGCACTGGCTTTTGCATAAAGCTCCACACACCTTCAAGATCAACCAGAACCCCTTGTAAAAATGTGGAAGCGGTAGAGATCACTCAGTAGTTAGTGGTGACAAGTCTCTCTGTGCAGCCTACTGTGTGTTTCCCCTCATGTCACCTTGACCTTATTTACAGTATATTTCTCTCAACTGAACATATACTCACTTTACATGAAAATAGAAATTGCAGTAGTCTTCTGGTGCATTGAGATTGAAAAAGAAAAAGAGAGATGGACACCTTTTCTATATCTGTGCTCACTGCTCACAGAGTTGAGAAAAACACTTCCTGTCAGATAAGTTAAGAAAGAGGGGAAGACAATAGAAGGGGAGGAAACAGGGTGTGTAAACCCAATTAGTGGTGTAGGACTAAGAGTGTCAGTGGTGGACTATATATTGTGTTAGAGTGTTAAGACAAATGTTGCTTGAAATAATTCGATGTCAGCTCACAAGAAACAGAAACACCACAGGTGACATTTTTCCACAAAGTACAGAATAGTCACACAGTCTAAACCAAAATAACGCAGCATTGACTCACAGGATCATCTCTGTGGACAAACAAAAACCTTTTGGGGAATCTGTCTAGACATGCCTGATCAGTTGCTTTCAGTCAAATCCGTCCAGTATCAGGATTAGGATGACTCTCACTGTAGCATCTGCATTATTATGTGCCCACATGCCTTGCCACGATTCCTGCTGAAACATGTGGAGTAATGACATCAATATACACTAGAAAAGAAAGCGTGTTGAAACAATTAATTACGTCCTTGAACAGAAATACCTGTTCATGCAGTGAAGTGACAGGTTCACAAAAAAGTGTTCTCGTGCTTACAGATTTTTCACAAACCTTGACTCTGAGATTACTCTGAATTTAGTGATATTTGAACAGACAAGAAGTATAGTTAAACCCAGCAGGCCTTATCAAAAGATTGCTGATTAGAAAAAGTTTATTGACCATTAATATAAAACATTATTTAAAACGTAAACATGGTAGTGAGATGAGGGAAAAGTTACACACACATATACACCAATGTTTTTCATTTGTGTAGGGAGAAACATTGTACAGAATTGGCACACAGTGGAGTGAATTATCAGACTTATAGAGCCTGGCATAAACACGTCGGGGGGTAAGAAAACACTCAGGAGAAGGCATGCTAAGTGGCCTTGACACAAGAGCGCTATCAGACCATTACGGTTCCGTACACATGCATGAACACGACAACACAAGCATATGGAATCAGGGATAAAATAACACTTTGTGAAATAACGCACAGGCTACTAAATGTTTCAAAAATATCCTCTGGTCAAACATTTAAGATGAAGGGAGCTATTCAGGCTTCTCAAGAATATTGCAAAGTCTTGGGACAGATTACAAGTGAATTCATTTGGATCTGGCTAATTGTTCTTCACAGAGCAGTCTTGTCCCTGGTACAATGTGGAACCCAAAGTACAGAGAATGGCACGTACTGTACCAGATTGTGAAAACAAGTGGAACTCACTCAAGGTCAAATCATTACTCTAAGTCTGAGATCAAAGATACAAAATATCGACTTGACCGGCTTAAACCATACACCAGCTGTCACCATGTGAGGTCTTTGGAGGGAAATGTAAAAGGAAAAAAAGTAAACATAAAGTTGTGTGTGTGTGTGGGTGTGTGTGTGTGTGTGTGTGTGTGTGTGTGTGTGTGTGTGTGTGTGTGTGTGTGTGTGTGTGTGTGTGTGGTGTGTGTGTGTGTGTGTGTGTGTGTGTGTGTGTGTGTGTGTGTGTAAACAAGGACACGCACTGTCATTGATGTGAAGCACCTGTCCCCCTGATATAATCCATCTACAGAGCAGCAATTTCAGAGCTGCAGTTTTATAATCTGAAATCCAGACAAGCCTGTGACACCTATCTGCAACAAAAAAAAATGAACAGCAGCAGAACTTCAGCTGAAACAGGCCAACATGTGTGGATCTGGTCAGCTCCCCCTGTGGAGATTCTGCAGCGTTGGATATCTTTTCATATGTAGACAAGTTAGATAATCCTGGTGAAAATATATGTTGTGTATAACTTTAAACCCATTCCTCTGAACCCTTCCTTGGTTGGATCCATGGGGAGGGAGGGGCAGAATGTCAAGGGCGTGCATTGCTTTGATTTCACCACTGTGGGGCACCAAAGCAGGACATTTTCAGATATTAAACCTTTAAACTTGTAATGGATAATGAGTTAGTAAGTATGTTATCATTCCCAAATGCATCATGTACATAGCAACTAAGCATTCATTTAGAATGTCTGGCAACCTGAAGTTCATCATTTGCTCTTCTTTGGTCCTTTCCAACCTCTAATGTACATATTTGGCTTTTTAGTTGCTGATTCACAATCATTGTCTGTTTTGTAGCCTTTATTTAACCAGGTGAAAGCCCCTTGAGATCAAAATATCTCTTTTTCATGGGTGACCTGCAGGACATTGGTTACACATGTAACATAAAAACAACAGAACAACAATAAGGACGACATACAACATAATGTACAGGGTACAGTTTACAAACTCTATTTACAGTGACAGGTACCATGAGTATCAAACAGCATGTCACCCAGCCGAGTTTTAAAATGATGCAGGGGAACCAAAGTGCTCGGTTTTAAACATTTGTGTAGACTGTTCCAAGTTAGTGGAGCTGCACAACTAAAAGCTTTCTTCCCTAAGACAGTCCTAGCACTTGGCACGTTTAATAAAACCACATCATGAGATCTCAGGCAATAAGTACTTTCAATTCGTTGAGAGATCAGAGAGCAGATATAAGAAGATGCTGTTTGGTTTGCTGGCCATGTAGCCTACAGTGGATTTATCAGAGCTTTTAACTAAAGGCTGCCTGCTGATGCTAGAAAATGTTTATTAGAGTTTGAGAGTGAACTGAAAGACTGATGGCGTTAAATCTAATACAGTAAACTGAAAAATGCTAATACGCTCTTATAGAGTTGAGTGGGTGATAATGCTGTGTGTTTTCATTACTACAGGTGACCTCTTTCACATTGTTCATAGTCCTCTGATCCATGTGAAACACATCATGAGGGTGGTTTTTAAATAGACTTGTGATGGAATAAAATATTCATATTCTGCAATACATGCAGCATCTGGGTGTACAGACATGACATGAAAACTTTATGCTTTACTATTGTCCTCGGCATCTGAATGAGTTCAACATGGACAGACATGCACAAGATAAAAGCAGAGGCCATTTGGTGTATTTCAAAAGACACAAAGAGACATTTCAAGAGCAAAGTGTGTGGCACAGCATGAGCAGGATAACGGCATCGTACCAATCATTTACGTGTTTAGTTAGTTCCAGAATTTGTTCTCAGAGTAGAACTTCATTGGGGGGTCTTGAAACAGACTATCTAAGTCTCTTGTAATTCCTTTCAACATCAGTAGATTGCTATTACTGAATGTGGTAAAGCAAGTACGGGCAGGTGAAGAGGATAGTAACTGATGATAGGAAATCAATCTTCAATTGGGGTTTTTTTTTGGCACCTTCCAAATGGATAACCATAAAAGCAATGACGCAGGTTAACACAATGAAAGATGAAAACAATTAAACAGAAATTGGTCCCACTTATGCCTTTTGAATGTAAGTGGAAAAACCTGTGTGTGTGTGTGTGTGTGTGTGTGTGTGTGTGTGTGTGTGTGTGTGTGTGTGTGTGTGTGTGTGTGTGTGTGTGTGTGTGTGTGTGTGTGTGTGTGTACATTCGGACATGTTCTGATTAGACATAAACTTGTGATTATATATCTCCAGATAATAAGGTAAATACAGAGTCTTCCCAAAGACAAGTGTGTATATATTTCTGGAAAGAGAACATTTGATCATACACCCTTTCATTGTGTGACACTTTTCCATGTGTACAATTAGCTAATGTTTTATCACACGGTGATTCAGTCAAAAGCAAAAAAAACGGTCTGGGCCACTCTGGAAATGTTTGGTAAGTTGGCACTTTTAACCATTTTCCTCTTCTTATCTCTATGTCCGTCTTTTCTGTTCCTCTTTTTGCTGCCTCATGACCCGCCAAACCTCTGACGTTAAGCCCCTCTCTCTAACTGACAGCAGTGAGCCTATTAATGTGTGTGAAGTGTGAGTACTTGCTTGTGTGGTTGTGTTTCTGTACTTTGGGGTTAGATTTTGTGTGTATGTGTGTTTTATGTGCTCTGACAGCAGTATTTGAACAGTACTGGACAGCCAGTCTGTTGCTGATAGGAGAGTTACTCCCCTGACAGTTTCTGAAGGACGGTGCTGATAGAACAAGCAGTCTGAGTGACCTTCATTCAACCAAAGACCCAGATGAAAAACAACTCCTTGGAATTTGGAGAACCTACTGGTCTCTGTGATTCACAAGCATATGTGGACCAATTGCAGAACTGCTTATTAGTCATAGTGCTGATGCCTTGCAGAAACAATTCCCTGGTAAACATTATTCATGTCGAGGGAGACATGAATAACAAAGATGTCTTATGATGTTAATTAATAGCAAAACCACAATGCTGTCACTCAAAACTCTGATGATGCATCAAATCTTAAGCAAATGTGTATATTTTTGCTCCTTCAAGAAACGCACAATTAAAACCACATGGTTCATGTCAAATGTTAGGGTTTTCCAACTAAATGTAAGGACGCAAAGTGCATGCTGCTACTTGATGCGTAATCTGTGGGTTTGGCACTCGGTTTCATTGAGAAATACAATACCAAAATAGTAATGCAGACTGCATGTGTCTCTGTGTATCCGTGTTTGTACTGTATATATGTTTTGCAACACAAGTCAGTTTAATACCTGTGTCCCCCTGAGCACAGTGCAATTAAAATCCAATCCTCTCCTGGAGTCCATTACATGCTGGGTTTACTGACAGGGAAAGGAGCTCAAATGGACAAGAGAGAAGGGGCAAGGGGTTTTATTTGGAGAGCAGAACAACAAAAAGATGGAAAATATGATCACAGAGGTTGCACTGTCGGCAAATGTGAACATCTTTTCAATGCATCGACAGGCAGCTGCTGTGAAACTTGCTGTCGGTTCAGCATCAGAGTTATAGTTAGACAGTCCTTGTAAGAGAATCTGGCTTTACTTTATCAGAAGCAATTACATATGGATGGTATGATGGGGTGACACTAAAACAGGGATATACAAGCATTTATCTTTAATTTCTGTGTACATTGACATAAGAGCAGTAAGGAAATCAAATGCAGAGATAAAGTCTAAAGGCCACATGAGATGGCTTGGATGCAGTTAGATAAGTTAAAATAAATACAATAGAGACATTAAAAAGTCTCTATTGTATCTATATGTGCATAGTGTCCTCCCTTTTCCTATCTGTCTTCAGCTGTAATAGCTAATTAAGGCAAAAATCCCAATGGGGAATATTCAGCATTTAAAGGTTTGAGTGACCATCATTAACCCCTGCTTGACAGACCGCATGACTCTGACAAGCCACTGATAACAATGACACATTTTTTCTCTGCAGTGATGTAGTCATCGTTTTTTTCTCTCACTTTAATGTAGTTTTCACTTTTAAACCCAAAACCCTAATGTGTTTGCATAGTTAATCGCTGCTGACCCTTCAATGATCTTTGCTATTCTACATCAGATCAAAAGGCCATATGTAACATAACAGCTCTAAAACACAGTAGACGGCTCAAAGTAAAAGTTTTTTTTATGGGGCTCGATAGTGAGCCATGTCACAATAAAACACAAAAATGTATACTTTGTTCACGAACCACTTGTGGTAATGAAGATCGCAGAGCTACCAGGTTTTTAGTGTACAGTCAAAGGTGCTGGAGAGAACCTCTTACATTTAGCATGGAAGGCCCAAGAACATTGTTGGTTCAACCACTGTGGTATTTGACAACATTTAGCAAACATTGAAGTGGTCTGACTGCAGTTTAAAACAATGGTGAATTGAAGATGTGTGAATGTCTTGTTTATCAGAAGACAAAATACAAATAAACCATGTATTGACTCTGTCTGAAACTAACCATTAGCCATTCTGAATAAGTGAAGCTATACATTCACTAGAACCTGTTTTTTTGTTGTTGCTATTATCACTTGCTTACAAAGTGCTTTTGATTAAAAGCTCTATTAATGCAATAAAAATAAACCCTACAACACATCACTTCTCTTACTTACTGTATTCACCTGAACCTGCGCTGGAGCTATTTAGGTGCCACTGACAGCAAGTGCCTCTGAAAGGGTCCGCCCTGACGGAGGAGGCAACGACTTGGAGGAACTTCATAGAGCTGCTTCACTGCCTCACTATACTGTATGTCACAGGCTGTATAAATATGGGATCTCCCCCCCTGTGGATCACACACTTGAACAATTGCGCCCGCGCAAGAATCTGATGGGTCATTTGAATACAGCGATCCTCTCTGGGTAGATGAGGTACAGTATAGTAGGTAGTTGTATAGTGAAGAGTCTTTGCGTGAGCGCGTGTGTTTTTGTGTGAATGTGCACTCCTAGAATAGAAAGCCAAAGGAAGAAGAAGAAGAAGAGACAAGCAGGATCGGTTTGCGCCTTGTTGAAATCCAGGGTGAAGCAAATAGGTAGTGTGTAACAGATCAGCTCTTCGCGCACCCTTTGTGGATTTAATGGATCAACGGATGTGATGCCAATATATATCATCGACCGAAAATTTCCCGACACATCTGGTAAGTCGCTCACGCATCCAGAGCGCGTATTATAACGATGTGCCATCTGTGTGCGTCTCCCTCTGCGTGCATGTGTGCGCGTGATTACATTATATTTGCGTGTGCCCGTGTGCCGGCTGGGTGACACGGGGCAGCATGCACCAGTTGATCATGCCACCCCCCTCAGAATTCCCGACGTGCAACAGGAGATGAGGACCTGGCATGCATTTAACTTGGTCCTGCTCACTGTGTGTGCTGAATATGTGTTCAGTTGCATGAGGTCCTATCAGAAAACACACTTTAATTAATGTCTTAAGCTCCTGAAAATCCTAAACTTACTTTGTGGTTTTGGTTCATTGCATATGGGCTGTAAGTGTACTAATGGTGTTTTAAGTGCGGTGCTATATTCCTTACTATGCCTCAAAAAGGTTTTTTCCAATTGAGTAATGGTTAATAGATTAAACTGCTATCAGAAAAACTAGTTGGAACTTCATTTCAGCAAAATCAAAGCACCTTTTGGCTTCCTGTGTGCAACCCTGTGCCGAAACAGAGAAGGTGTTATTGTAAATTAAAGTAGGCCACATTCCTGTATTATTCAACCTCAAATTAGGTACATGACATGTTCATAGCTTTCACAAATGTAGGTTGTTAAAAAAAGACTTTGTGCAAGTCTTGGTTTACTTGTGTGTGTGCAGACACGCAGGGCGTGTCAGTGAATTATGGGTTTAATTTTGAAGAGGTTAGCAAGGTCTCACTAGGGACTGTTTATGTTTCAGATAAATCTTGACAGACACGATAAAGAGCTTTCAAACCATTCAGGAAAAAAACAGAGCCACAATGCGTAAAGTAAAGTCAATGACTGCTTCCTGCAACAAGAGCAGTAACTCCAGCAGCAGAAATGGCAGCTCACCTTAAAAATAACTCACACACATACAGTAGGTGTTTATCCCTAACAGAGCAAACATCCTTAAAGGCATCATTGCCATGCACATACTACACTAAGACACTCCTTTATCCATCCAGAAGCAATTTTGAGAGGGAATGAGAATGACCTGACTTCAAACAGGTGCAATTCCTATATCCTACCAAGGCATATAAAGACACACAGCAGTTATCATTATGGGTGAGTGATACATAAGTGCAGGTACGTGCTCCTTAAGATTCATACCTAACGTGCCTCGGCTCACTCAAACATGATTTAGGACCTCTCAGTGTCCCTCTCTGTTTTTACGCCCCCTCCCTTTCTCTCGCTCATTTTTGTACATTCCTTCACTCCGGCTTTATGTCCCTATTTCCAAGACATTTGACAGGCATTTTCATTTCTTGGCATGCCACCTGTCAGGATTAGAGCAAATGAATATGCAACTTCTCCAATGCTGACACGCATGCATGGTTTTATTAGAGTTGTGGGACGGCTGTCACTGTGATGTGTTTGCTCGGACAACAAAGAAAAGAAGAACAAAAAGTTGACACAAAGTTCCTGCCCCCTCCCTCAGCCAGTCAGAGTCAGGTTGACAGGAAGTTCTGATTAACACTTTAACTAGTGTCCTTCTACTGTCTCCTCTACTGTTTTCAGCCTTCAATCACTCATTTTCTGCCCATATTGTCAGTTGTCCTTATCCCTGTTGTTGAATTGCATGCTTCAAACCCAAACACTTCAAAAAGAAAAATATCTATTACATGCACGGCCACCATGTCCTAAAGTAAATCTTTTGACCCAGAGTGAAGTCCTGCATGCTGTCGGGTTAGTGTGGAGTTGGGAAAGCAGCCTGTTGGGAGCTGTGGTTGGTGTAATACAGCATTACCAGCCCGGATAATGACTGTAACTGGGGGAGTGTTCTTTACTTTGGGCTATTGTTTGGTCATGAAACAGAATGATAGGGGATTTGGAGGTTCAGCAGAACTGTTGTTATTATATTCATATAGTCGGTGTGTATGTGGCTTTCTTCTTGCTCAAAGGAAGCTAAGAGACTTTGTCCTTTATTTGTGTGTCGCTCTCATCTCAGCACGCCCAAAGAGAGACCCACCCATCTGCACAGATGCCTCATGACACCAGCTTGTAAAAGTGTGTGTGAGAGCATGGCTGTGGATGTGTGTGTGTGAGTGCGTGTCCATGCGTGTGCGCCTTCGGTGAGGGATTAAGGATGAATTGCCTTCAGAGATAGACTTAACTGGTCGTTACACAAGCTTTGTGAAGTTCTCACTTGGCCCCAGAGAGGAAAACAACAGTGAGTAGCAGAGGAAAGGTCTCTCTTGGTTTCTACTCTTCAGAGGTGTGTTTCTTCTTTTTTTTTTTTTTCGAGCAAACTGCTACTCGATATAAGAACTTCCATTGTTCTCACCTTTCTCTTCGAGACTGGTTAAAAATACAATATTATGGTTTGTCTTTTATTCTCTTAAGTTTTCTTATGACTCTCAGGGGTGTTTTATCTTTCTCTCAATCATTGTATTGTTTTTCTTTAGCTTGCGCTTAATAATTCTGAAGACATTCTGTTTGCATTAACACTGTTGACATATCTTTATATTTTGATTGAAAGTAGTAAGTTGCCAAAGTAATAACATCTTCAATCTTGAGAATTTGCAAACAGCAAATGTTTGGAATGTTTGCTTGATGGTTCAATGATGAATTGATTTTGGGAATTGGATTTTTAAATGATGCTGATACAATTGAAAATACATGTTTTCATGACAAGTCTTAGATTCTTTAGTTCATTTTTAGTTCACATTTGAAAAATATATATTCTTTTCCAAATATAATGCATGTGACTCTCCTTGTTTTCTTCTGTTTACGGCTGCAACTAATGCTTATTTTCATTATCAATAAATATATCCCTTTATATTTCTACCAGTTCATTAATCATTAAATAAAATGGCAAAATTGTAAAAAAATTTCACAAAGCCCAAGATTACATTGTTTTGTCCTACTGTACCTACAAAAATACCAACAGGAAACTACTCAGTTTAAAAGGACAAACTCAGAGAAACAGCACATTCTCTAATTAAGGAAGCTGCACCAGCAAATGTTTGCCATGTTTCTTTGATGAATGGCATTACATTTGTTGACTCATTTATTTTTGCTTTGTTTTTCTCCCTCTCCTCAGGTGAGTTGATACAGCCGGCAGCTAAAGGAGGAGACCTGAGAATGACAGAGACAAACCCCCCCAAGCTGGCTAAGAAGCCTCGCTGGACCTCCCTTGAGGTCGGCCTCATTACTATTGTCTCCTTGCTCTTCATCGTCATCGTCGCCCTCATTATCCTTTTTGCAGCACAGAAGACTGGTGAGTGCTGAATAAGGAGTAAAGAGTGAGAGTGAAATATACTTATATGAAAACTTAAGTGGGGATAACAGACTCAGGTTGATAAGATGTTCAGCTGATAGGACATTCTTTGTTTTACTAGTTTTTTTCACCTCAATATTGAGTGCATTTTTCAGGACTTTAGAAGCTGTGCACATGCACTCACTGTCACTTCCAGCTGGAGTTGAATGTTAAGCGTGAAGGACTATGATTTAAGAGCAGTACTTTGTTCAGGTGAATAGAAGACGCTCGAGTTGTGTGCTTTTAAATCAAAGTGCAAAAGTACAACCACTGTGCCAGAAAGATGAATGCAGCGTGCAAATGTCCTTTTTAGAGTTTCCTTTGTGGTCTAATGACTTTTTACACAACAATATGCACCTTCAAAGCATTGTTATATTTTACAGTTCAGACTTTTGTGTTGATTAAGAATGGTGTAACCGATTATTTATAATGGACAAAGGGAAATCAAACAGAAAACCCCACACAACTATATTTATTTATAATCAATCCTGCTTCATTCAGATCAAGCCTACAATATGAGTACCCCATGTTTTTTAATCATTAATATATTGACTTGGATATCAAATGTATT
This sequence comes from Gymnodraco acuticeps, assembly GCF_902827175.1. Lineage (NCBI taxonomy): Eukaryota > Metazoa > Chordata > Actinopteri > Perciformes > Bathydraconidae > Gymnodraco > Gymnodraco acuticeps. The sequence goes on along the minus strand of NW_022990647.1, from coordinate 230,936 downwards.
TAACTACTACTGACCTAAAGTCACTCTTCCATAACATTAGGATTTGTTATTCACTAATAAGTCCAAGGACTACGGATCACGTGTGTGTTTTGCTATTATTATCTTCAGCAATCTCGTGTTTGATAAAGGTTTACACTTCTCTGTCAGGAGAATTCGAGAGTTTAATGACTCTATCTATGTATGTACCTGTGTGTGAACATGTGTTCACATTATTGTCATTGCTTATAGCAAATCAAGCAGTGTTAATATATAAAGACATGACAGGTGTGTGTCAGTATATGTCAGCCTGAATATGATTAACAGTTTAGCATTTACATTTTCCAGACAGAATGGAAGCAACACTTCTAAGTTGTTTAGGGATATATGGTTTGTATAACAAGTAATACATTAAAAGGTAAAGCAAAGTGTTATAATATAATGTATTTACTGATGACTTCAAAAATGCCACATAATAATTGTTTCTTTTTCATATCTCTGTAGAAGAAATCTGCACCACAGCTGACTGCACGCAGTCAGGTAAGCACTGTGTGTTTTGTGTGTTTTCTTTGGTCTCATTCTGAGGGCCTTAATTTTTCTCTGAGGGGAAATCAAATGTTGAACATTTAGTGAGTGATGCAGAAGGTATTCAAAAAAGTGATCAAACAATCAGAAACAGTTCTTATCGACAGAAACATGTTCCAAAGGTTTATTGGTTTTGGATGATCTCTGAACAACTATACAAGATAAGTGGAGAAACTGAACTACTTAATCAAATGCATTAGTATGTTTGTGTTCAACGTGTGTCCAAAATGTCCAAATCTGAACACTTTATTTTCTCAATTTAGTAGAATTTTTTTTCATATAGTAAAAAAATAAAATAATAACTCTTTCTCTAGTTTCCAGCAACAGATGGCCATTTCTAACAATGCATTTTTGGGGAACTAAACTCCCCATTCAGTCAGATTTGACAGACTTCACAAGAGATCTCTCAGCTGCCTCATGTTATCTAATTGCAGCTGAAAAAAGTTCACACAAGTTCAGAACTGGTGCCAAAGTATCCCATGTGTGCCATGATACTGCTTTATATTTGCAAATGTGTATTCACAGTTCAATTTTAAGGGGCTTTTAGGTGCATTATGTTATTCCTTGCTTCTCGAAGAATACACATTTTGTCAAGCTTCTTAAAATTGAGGTGGTCCATAATCTGACGTGCTGCTTGATAAATTCATGCTAATTTTGAGACGCGAACATGAATTTAACTCTCATATTCGTCCATTCACTGAAAGATTTAATCCAGCAGAAGGTTAGCTTAGTTTAGCTTAGCACGAAGATTGCAAACAGGTATAATCGGCTATCGCATAGCTGTTTCTGTAGCAAACAAAATCCACAGCTATAAAGCTGACATGTGGCAGGCTTTAGCGACCTCCTAGAGTCCTTGCTGTTTGAATGGCAACACCAAAGTGATAGTTAAAAAAATATTCCAGCATGCTTTCCTGTAATCACACAGAAACTTTACACTAAATACATTATATTTTTGCTACACTTCAGAACCTGTTGGCTGCTTCTTCTTACTGCATTGTTTATGCTAAGCTAACAAGCAAATGGCTTGTGTGTGAGTATGTGAGTGGTAGGCCTATTGATCTTCTCATTAATTCTTAGGAATAAAGTAGATCATATTTATCAATCAATAAATGCATCTGGCCTTCTTCCTACGGCTATAGTTTTCAATAGAATTGATAAGAAGATCATTCTAGTGCATAATGTCATACTACCAAGGACTTTGATATACATTGTGTTAGTTTAATTCACACTGTACAAATAACCTGCAGTATAATCAGGGGTGCACATAACTGGTACGCAGGTACGCATGCGCGGCATACATCTGAAATGCGTCACTTGTCTCACCAAGCGCATTTGCGTACCGGCGGACTTGTGAAGCATTTCCAGAAGGCGCTTCGATCACTGGACGACATAGCCGGTCGCCGTGCGCACAGACGGGGCTGCTGTTAACGTCGGTGTGTACAACGGAATTGTGCCACAACTTCTGGCGCGAGTTCCACGAGAGTGCTCCACTGGCGCCCACCGCTCCCATCAACGTTCAATACCACACCCCCCCTGTCGACGTTCGCGAAACAGAGGGGCTGTTACGCCCCTCTCTAGGAACAACACACACCAGTTGGAATTGGTCATAGTTACAAGGGTTTATTATAATTAAATAGTGGTGACAAAATAATAAAGGCATACAGCCTGGCACAAACAAAGTGCCAAATACGGATCAACAAAAAGAGAACTCCAAAAGAGAGTTTTACAGATTATACAGCGTAATAAGTAGTACCCAAAAAGGGAAACAAAACCTCACGTTAAACGTGGTACAAGTAACTGAAAAGGCTGCACAAAAACACAGCTGCTGCTAATCGACGGGCGCTAACCGCAAAGCGTCCCTGGATCCTATTTACACAATCGTACCACAGTACCTAACTAAACACAGAAACACTAGTTCAACACGCTGCTAAACAGTACAACTTTAACACAGGACACAAAAGCACTACACGTCAACCAAACGAATAAAGTAGCCTACACAAGAGGTGAGAGGCGTCTGTCCCACATCACAGAGCCTCCAGAGTGATGATCAGACAGTCACAGGCTTTGAAGTCATCTCCAGCAGATGCGCGCCGGCTGTGCGCTATTGGAGCGCGTCGGGCCCGGCATGCTCCAATCACAGTCTTCAGGAGGCGGACCAGGAAATGGGCAGCCAATTATGTCAGGGCTACCGCACAGCTCATTTACATGTCACACGCACCGCTGAAAACAATCAGACAGATGACTGAGCAGATATAAAACAGAGTCCGTAATAGGGCCGAACACAGAACTTTGCGCGGGTAGCCCTGAGTACCAAACATTGTATCCTGGTAGCCTACTCATTTGAGTAGCTCACTAAGAAAGTTATGTGCGCCCCTGAGTATGATATAGTTTCTGTCAGAACGTATTTTCTCCAGTTCCTCATATTTTTTCACTCTGTCCATGCAGCGTCTCGCCTAATTGAGAACATGGATGCTAACGTGAACCCTTGTGACAACTTCTATGAGTATGCCTGTGGAGGCTGGCTGAAAAAGAACATCATCCCTGAGACCAGCTCTAGATACAGTACCTTTGACATCCTACGAGACGAACTGGAGGTCATTCTCAAAGGTCAGACACCTACACACACCCACACAAACAAAGACCAACATTCAGTGAGACAAACATATGGACACCTAGTGTGTCTGTTTTCAGTAGAGTAATGGTACTTTCTTTACTCCATGATTAAGACGTGTTAAGCAAACTAGAAGGGTAAGTCATTTTCAATCCACTTGCTTCATAAGAGGAATGAGAACAGCTTGATTGAATTGTTTGAGAATGCGAGCTAAAGAGGACTGTACTTTAGGGACTGCAGCTCTATAGATATCACAGATGCCATGGGAGTTTGACTTCAGTCACACTTTGTGAGGGGAGAGTTTGTCAACACGAGCTGGCATTATAAGTGTGTGCGTATTCATAGCCGCGGGAAGTCATTTTGCTCAGTGGGTGCTGCCAAAAGTGAGGATGGAGCCGTTTAAAAAAACGGCTCCATCCTGTTTGTGTAAGGCGAGACACGGCAGGCAAAAACATCGTTTTTCATGCACTGGTCAATTTTGAGATGTTGTGCTATTTTGATTCCATAACGTGTTTTCTTTCAGGCTTTTGGAAGGAAAACGTACAAAATACACATTTAAGTGTTCATTTTACTATAGTTTGTCTATTTGCATCTGTATATTTCTCCTAAATTCACCAAAAGTTAGCATTCTAACGTAACATAAAGTATCGCGATCGCTGTTTGCACAATGTCATCGTTGGAAAAGCTCCGTCTCTCCTGCACAATGATCTCATAGTCATCGGATCCAAATATGGTCATTTCCTTTGTATCAGCAACCAATCGTGAAAGTACAAAAGGGTCTTAAACCAAGAAAATAAATCTCATTGGCTGGTGTCAATTTCTGACAACGTGATTCGTTCAGATGCATCACGTGGTGTGCTAAAACACTTCCTGGTTAGCTTTCCGCTAGAAATGTAAATCTCAAAATGGCAAAAGAACGGCGAAAAAAAACGTTCACATAGAAGACAACAACAATTGTCACTTGCACGAAGCAAGGTTATACAAAACACAAATGACCCGGAACATGAAATACCTTCACGGAGTGCGTCGAGGCGCAAGCTATCATCCAAAGAACAGGAGGGTTTAGCTAGCGCCTCACTGCAATCTTTAAAGTTCGTTTTCTCAAAATGAGTTTTTTCTCCTACTCTGAGTCCGAAATGTCCACTTCAGTTGCACTTACATACACCAAACCTTCTAGTTATATTCCTATCAATATTATGAAGGCTTTTACAGAAGGGTTTGTTCATATATCATTCATAGCCTGAATTATATAAGATTGTATACCTAGAAACATGGCGAAAATTGATATTTTAGGGCTGTTGACAATATTTTCTGATTTATGGAGTGATAAAGAGAGATATCCAAAATCCCTTCGGTGAAAGCCTTTGATGCTAATATGACTACAAAATAAAACGAGAATTTTGAACCTGGCTTTATCCAAAGTGCAGATTTCGGTTCCTGAAATGTGTTAAAATATGCGCAAATGTAATGAGATAATGGATCATTTATATATATTACTTTAGTTGTAGAGGTGGTGGGCTGAGGAGTAGCTGGTGGTCCACTCTTTTTATTGGGTTGTTTGTTGGAGAAAAAAATCCAAAATCCTTTTTTGCACCATTCTAGAAAGTTGTCACTCTGCAGTGTGTGTGTCGCGTCAATTACGTCACTCTCACAAGACCTACGACCTAGATGACTCGGATTTTACTTATTTGGAAAATAAATTCAAGCCACCTGATATATACAAATATATACTATGACTATTATATGCTACTGTATACAGCTAATTTTATTTTAAGTAAAATCATAACTATTTTATGTAGTTTAATCATTTTTATTTAGGTGGTCACTCAGTTTTTCAAATGTACACCACTCGCCAACAGGGGGTGCTGCAGCACCCCCAGCACCCCTACTTCCCGCGGCTATGTGCGTATTGGGACATTGCATCAGACGGTTTTCTGAAGACGTCAACACAAGGCAGTGAGAAATCTTAATTGCAAGTGTGCGTGTCTCAGGTGTTTTACCAGCTTTCAGCAAGGATTAGAGAGTCCTTGTGGTATAGTTGATACAGAGAGGGTCAAGTGCACCACGTATGTGTGCAGTGGGCGTTGGACGCGGGGGTACACCGTACCCCCATTTATTTAGAGCATGATCTTTTTTTTAATAGTCTAATAAATATAAAATCATTGCCAGTATTATTAGTTGCAAGTGTGTATTTGTTGTAATAATGACAAACATAATACATTTCACAGTAATTATAATAAAAACGATTTCCTTAAAAAAATATGATTCACGCTCGTGACCCCGCGGCGAGCTGGGGGTGTGTCAGCTCGCTCGCAGCCCGCTGATTTTGCGGCAGCTCTTTCCCTCAAGAACGCTAACGAAATCTCTATAATGGCAGGCAAACATTTTTTACTTGACTTATTTTCTAAAAAATATATAATTTACAAGAAGAAAGGGGCTAGCAGCACCGAAGCTACAAGTGAAGCTGCTACTAGACTAGTAGGCTACTACATCATCACAAGAGCCGCCTAAAGACGTGGATAATGCTAGAACTAACGTTAGCTGCGCTAGCAACGTTCCCCTGGCTAGCTCAAGCTCACCTTTCCCAGAGGTAAAGGTATGATCGTAGAGATGCAATTTAGACCTATACATTGTTTATGTAACTTATGTGCCAGTGTGTCCATGGTTTTGAGTCTGTGTGGTGAGCGCAGCGCCGTCTGCTTTTTGCAGTACAGTAACCAAAGTAGGACTAAGCATACCGGTAGTGTCTGTGGACCTGTCTGCCCGTTTTGTGAGAGCACTGCGCACTTGTGTGGCATTGTTTGGGATCACCTAATTAAAATAGCATCCCCACTACACCACTGTGTGTGAGCGCTTGTGGATTTGTGTGCTGGGGTCTATACGTCACCTCAAGTTGTCTTTGAGAAGGCCATTTGTGTCCTGAACAGAGGTTGCTAAATGTTCAAGGGGCACACATGGACAAACAACCCTCTTCATCTACCATACATCTTCTATGTATATGCCAGATAATTTCACTATAACAACGACAGTACAGATTGGCTGCAGAAGAAAATAAATGATTCCAAGAGGCGAGAGACTGATCCTTAGTGAGATAGAACAAGTAGAGTTTAAAGTGCAGCTTGTCTTGTCGACTCAGATCATTTGCACTAGGGTTGAGCACTCTGTCTTTCCTGTGATATATATATATTTGTATAGCTCAATATAACATGTATTAGAGTGTAAAGATTGCTTGTAATGTAGTCATTTCTATATTCTTTACCTCAAAGGGTGTTTGTAGTGGCGAATGTGCATCTTTATTTAATGTATCAATATTATAAAAGTGTTTTTAAAATAACTATTACAGTGTGTGATACAAAATACTGGTTCTTATGCCTTTACAATTATTTACCTGAACATGAGATTTGTTTTTAGAGATGTATAATTGAATATCTAACAAGCAGGGCATATTATCATAGATTTGTAGGAAAAGGATTTAGGAACAATTATGCATGTTAACTTTCTGTTTTACATTGCTAACAACCTTCCACTCTCTTCTCCTCTTCTCCATGCCTTAACATCCATAAACATCACACACAGGGGGGCAAAAGGAAAACAAACATTGCTCAACAAGGGCTCATTTTTGACATTTTGTTACTGTATGCGAGTGTACGTACATAACATATATATTTGTGTAAGTGTGTGTGGCCTCATTTCACACTTTGTTACATTTTGACTGCCTCTGAACATATTCAGCAGAGTTCCCACTGATATTTGCTGCCTGTCTGAAAGCAGACATAGAGGAAAAATACGCTTTTGCAACTAATGATGAGGTGCTGGCAAAAGTGCAAAGGTTGAGGTTTCAGAATCGCTGACTTGAACTGCTCTAAATGCTGCATTTACAGTAGAAAGCAATGGAGCAGCCAAGAACTGGTCGTAATCATTCAACAGCTTAAATCCCCACTAACCGTCAGTGCTGTGCTCGTTCCTTCATGGTATCTGGCTTACCAGTCGGAGATGGAATGTCTATACTTTCTACACATATTTTCAGGTTTACTCTGTGTTTGAAATAAATACAAATAGCACTGCATTTAAGATCATACTAGATATTCCCAAAGAACGTGTGCATCCTGTTTTCTTGCAGTGGAAATGAAAACCTCCTAGCTGTCAGAATTTATATTTTTCTTAGTGACTTATGCCTCGGCAGTCATAGGCCTTAGCAGAGTTGTGACCTCTACTCATCAAACATGTGACCTCTGATCCCGGGACCGGCTGCTGTGTCCTGCTTGGACACCACCGCCTGCTGATGGACGAATCCTTTTTTCTGTCAACAGCTGCAGGGGCACGAAAACACCTGGACACTGCAGTGGCGCTCTAGGCTGCATGACAGCAATAAAACAGGCTCTGCGAGTGTGTATGTGTGTGAAAAGCTGTGTAGATGTGTGGCTGCTTGTAAATACCTTGGATTGTTGGCTGCTGCTATAAAAGGCCATAAATGATTCATAATGAGGATCTGCACTGTGATTGTAGCCACAGCTCAATGTGTATGAGCATGCCTGTCCAAGTTTGTTTTTTCACCTCCCCCTAGTCAGGTGAGGCATACTTTGCAATAATATGCCTAATTGACCGTGAGTGTTTTAATTACAAATAAGCTTGTGTCAGGAAGGGGAAAGGGACAACAGACAGAAGAGGGTGACATAAATCATTTTTATCCAAACTAACAAAAATAGCAGAATAGTTCTGGTGGAATTACAATGAATAGTATTACTGTAGTAGGGTGATATAAGACAAGTCAGATGAGATACACATGAGCTACAGGGATTCGGGTAACATAGAGTAGAACTTTGTAGCCAGAGGATGATGCTATATTGAGAAAAGCTTTGAGGATTGGTCAGGAAATGTGAAACGGTATGTGGTAGTCATCTCCAAGCTAAGCTCTATGATGCGTGCATCCTTCTGGGCTGGGCATGTACGTAAGTGCACTGCTACATTTCTGTATCACACAAAGTGTACTTGCATGACTCCAGGTCTAAATCGTTCAGAGAAGATATGACTTGACGTCGACAACACAGAAACCAGCTTATGTTTGTTATGACATTTGACATCAAGTATCAAAGCATGCTGCTAACAGCCAGAGACTGGATGTCTCTGTTTTTCATGTGATAACAATAACCGAGACATAAGTTATGTCAAACAATATGGACTGCAATAAGACGTGTGAGATAAACGGTGCGTTCATATGACCTTTTGTGATTTTAAAATGTAAAATTCCAGTCAGGACCATTGCACAACACCATTAATTCTGTACTTCTCATAAACATATCAAATAAAGATAGCAGACCAGATGTCAGTGGCCAAGTAAAGCAATATGAATACTAATGCAGTTATTCTTGGCCAACTAAAATATTGTGACAAAAAAAATCCTGAATTGAATATGTTTTAGCCAGCGAGGATATGAAGAACAGGAAAGAGTTTAGACCTCCACTAAGGTAAAACATCTGCACTGTGAGCTGTTTCTCAGCCAACTCTGTGCTGGGTATGTGACATAACTTTATTTATGAAGTAAGACAAGCCAAGGGGCATTACTTTTACTGACGACATGTTACTGAGGGGAGAAATCAGGATTTCACCAAAATCAAAGGTATCAATATGATGGAGCATAAACACTACTTTTGCTAGAACTGGATAACTGTTTTAAACAACCACTTTAATGATTTGATCTATTTAAATAGTCACACCATAGTTTCAAAGTTAGATGAATACAGTAAATGCAATGACGGATGTTTGTATCTAAATGAACCTTGGAAAGTGTAACTACCTTCTTTCCTACATTTTAATATAGATAGGTCATGCTTTTGATAAAATACCTAGATTTTAACTTACTATACTCCCGGAGCCGTTGAAAATCTAGATAATTTCTCTCATTGCGCAACTCCTAAACAAGACGAATACCAAAAAAACCTTGTGTTGCAAACACAATTTATAATTCCATAAACCTTTAATCCAAGTACTTCAACAAACCTTTGCATTTCCAAGAACTTCACTAAAGCACTTCTGTGTTGTTGTACTGGTTTGAATGACTTCTTAAACTTAATCTATGTTTTATGTGTCTTTATATGTGTTTTTCCTTACAATTGCTGCAATGTAAAGCAATGACTGTAAAATAAGTGTTATCTTAAAATGGCACACACACAGAACAAACACGTTTTTTGGTGCTGATTGAGACTCACTCTCATAAAGTGTCAGCTCATTTTATTTTCAACTTCGTTCACAGCTTCTGTGAGTATGGTAATAATGGCCTGAATAAATGTTTCATAATGATAAACTGCAAGCGGACTTCTCCCTCAAAACACTGCAATGGGAATGCCAGTTGGAACGACAGTCAGTCAAGGATAAAATGGCAATGCAAAGAGAAGAAACAACATTCGAATTCTGTATCATGCTGAGTTGTTCGGCTGAAATTTCAAACAAACATCAGGTGGCAGAAAATCCATTCTCAAATAAATCCAAACGTGCACAAATATGGGGTGAGAGTGTGTGTGTTTGACAGAGAGAGGGTAAGCCTTTGCTGTGGTTCAACATTAGCACCAGGTAGTCAGTAATCCAATCATAAACACATAATCTGTGCCCTTTTGCAGGAAGCACCCCATGAAGGGTCTCTATCTCAGTATTCATTAAGATTAAATGAGCACATAAATAGTGCACACACGATAATGAGAAAGCAGGAGGATTAGACAAATGAAAGGGTAGAAAGAGGCTGAAAGGCAGCCTTGTAAAGTTAAACAAGAAGAAATACAGAAAATAATCATCTCAGATCATTGACCAAATAAAAATAATGAATATAGATTAGTGTGAATTAAATGTATTATACTGGGGCTGCCGAGTTAAATGAGACTGACTTTCCATAAATCATGCAATAACGGAGCAGGTTTTTAAGACAAGATGAACTACTGTGACATTCAATGAAATTAAAGAAAGGGATAAACCTTGTTTAAAATATGCTTTATTTAACTTTCTTTATGATTGGCCCTGTCAGTAAGTCTTGAACATTACAAAGAAAGACAACCATCCTTATCTTTTGATCCTTACTCACTCACAGTGACATGAGGGATGGACTCAGGGGAGATGGGCAATTTACTTTGTATTTTCAAGATCCATCCTCTTTCCTTTATTGAGCTTTGCATTGCATTAGGATGTGCAGTATGATGGTGTTTGATCCCTATGCAACATTTACAAGAGATTGCCTTATAAGTGACAGGCTGAAGCCATGAGTTGTGTGATAGTTTATTTATCAATCCAATGAGCATATTTCCTAAAACTAAGCCTAACTATCATTCCAAGTTGGATTACCTTAATATATAAAATGTAGTTTCAATTATGTGAACTGTGGCATTGTTTATTTTCGCTCATTGTATTGTGAAAGTGGCAGGATTAGTTTCAGCAGTTGGGTTGAACATAGCCTACTTTGTTTGCTTCATGGTTTATGTGGCAAGCTGAAAGCCACATGCATATTTACCTTAATCCTCCACTTTATATTTGTATTCTGTGAGGAATAAGGGATCTAAGGTAATTGATAGACTGATGATGACTAATACACTCATTGTACTGGAGAAACCATGGTTTACACAGCTTCACTCAGAGGGTTTCAACAACTAAAGGCTTTGTGATTGACTTGATGCTTAGCTATGAGATATCTATGATTTGTCTATTGCTCGAAAAAGTATTAATCTGAGGGATGGACTAATACTTAAATGAAACTGCACACATCAGACAAATGTTTAGCAATGTTAGAGCTCTCAATCATCAACCCTCAACATCGATTATATTAAATAAACAATTACATTACATTGCATTTGGCTGACGCTTTTATCCAAAGCGACTTACAAAGTGCATTCGACCAAGAATATACAAACTTGAAGAAAACAGAATCATATAAGTACATTAGGTTTCATAGAGCCAAAACGTTTCAAGTGCTACTCAACTGGCTTTAGACAAGCCAGTCCTTTATTAGTATATAAGGGCTTTGTTAGTAATGTTATTGCTCGAAGTGGAGTCGAAAGAGATGAGTTTTCAGTCTGCACCGGAAGATGTGTAAGCTTTCTGCTGTCCTGATTTCAATGGAGCTCATTCCACCATTTTGCAGCCAGGATAGCAAACCCACGTGTTTTTGCTGATGGGAACTTGGGTCCCCCTCGCAGTGCGGGTGCAGCGAGCTGTTTGGCTGATGCGGAGTGCATGTGCTGGGGTGTACGGTTTTACCATGTCCTGGATGTAGGAAGGGCCAGATCCATTCGCAGCATGGTACGCAAGTACCATTGTCTTGAAGTGGATTCTAGCAGTTATCGGAAGCCAGTGAAGGGAGCGGAGGAGCGGCGTGGTGTGGGAGAATTTAGGAAGGTTGAAGACCAGACGAGCCGCTGCATTCTGGATAAGCTGCAGAGGTCGGATGGCACATGCAGGTAGACCAGCCATGAGGGAGTTGCAGTCAAGGCGTGAGATGACTAGAGCCTGGCCCAGAACTTGCGTCGCTTTCTCGGTCAGCTGGGGACGTATCCTGATGGCGTTGGTGAACTCCAGTTCGAAACCCGCCTCGGCCGCCACTGCATCAGGCCGTTGTGTCCTTGGGCAAGACACTCTACCCGCATTTGCTCCTGTGGGTAATGTCTACAGTATTGACATTTACATGTCTAATATGTAATTGTAAAGCGCTGTGAGCGGCTAAAGAACTATTTTGTGTTCTTGATAGCTATGGACTGACTCAGCATGTGACGGAGCCCACGCACAATAAGGGGCACACTCTGGACTTAATTATCTCAAAGGGTCTGAATATCTCTAAGGTTGTGGTGACTGATGTTGCACTCTCTGACCATTCCTGTGTTTTCTTTGAGAGCTCTATTTCTGTTCACAAAAATGTTCAAAAAGAGGTAACCACAAAACGATATTTAACTGAAAATACTAGGGAAATGTTTACTCAGAATTTTTCTTCCACACTTGCCCCTGCCAACATCTCAGTAAATGAGCTAGTAGATCATTTTAATTCAAAAATTAAAAATGTTATAGATGCCATTGCTCCAACTAAGGTAAAGGAAGTGTCTGGCAAGAAAATATCTCCATGGAGAAAGGCCATGAGCGTGAAAACAGAAAAAAGAGAATGTCGAAAAGCTGAACGCAGGTGGCGAAAAACAAATCTCCAGGTTCACTTTGAAATCTATAAAGAGAGACTTGGCCTTTATAATTTGGAATTGAAAAACGCACGACAATCGTTCTTCTCTGACATCATTACCAAAAACAAAAACAACGCACGTGCCTTGTTTGCTACCGTCGACAGACTAACTAACCCCCCAGTGTCAGTAGCCTCTGAATTTCTATCCACCAGGGCGTGCAATGATTTTGCCTCCTTCTTCACTGACAAAATTCAGAACATCAGACAAGCAGTCAGTGCCTCTGCATCAGGAACAGCAAATGTGTTGTCCCCATCTCCACTTAACATCAATTCAGACATCATGACACAATTCCATCAGATTAATGATAAAAACCTAGAGGACATTATTCAACTTCTGAAATCCTCCTCTTGCTGCCTTGATATTATTCCAACAGGATTTTTCAAAGATGTTTTGCCTTGCATGGCCTCAGATCTACTTCATATAGAAGAATAATAATAATAATCTAGATGCTTCAGTAATGAACAATTACAGGCCCATATCAAACCTGCCATTTCTAGGTAAGATCATTGAAAAAGTTGTTTTTCAACAGTTGAGTAATTTCTTGCATTTAAATAACTGTTTTGATGTGTTCCAGTCAGGCTTTCATCCAAACTACAGCACTGAGACTGCTCTTGTAAAGGTCTTTAATGACATCCACTTAAACACAGACAGTGGCAGAACTTCAGTGTTAGTATTATTAGATCTCAGTGCTGCGTTTGACACTGTTGACCACAGCATATTACTAGACCGACTGGAAAACTGGGTGGGACTTTCGGAAACAGTTCTAAATTGGTTTGAATCCTACTTAAAGGACAGAAACAACTTTGTTTCTATAGATAAATACACATCTGAGTTGACAAATATGACATGTGGGGTTCCTCAAGGCTCCATCTTGGGGCCTCTTCTCTTTAACATCTACATGCTACCACTGGCTCAGATAATGAAGAACAACAAAATAAGTTACCATAGCTATGCAGATGACACACAAATTTACGTAACAATTTCACCAGGAGACTATGCTCCAATTCAAACACTGAGTAAGTGCATTGAACAAATCAATAACTGGATGTGTCAGAACTTTCTCCAATTAAACAAAGATAAAACTGAGGTAATGGTTTTTGGAGCCAAGGCAGAACGTATAAAAGTTAGCGCTGAGCTTCAGTCTGCAATGTTCAAAACAACAGATAAAGCCAGAAATCTAGGTGTAGTCATGGACGCTGACCTGAATTTCAACAGTCACATTAATACAGTTACTAAATCAGTTTACTATCACCTAAAGAACATATATAGGATTAAAAGACTAATGTCACAGCAGGATTTGGAAAAACTTGTCCATGCTTTTATCTTCAGTAGACTCGACTACTGCAATGGTGTCTTCACAGGTCTCACTAAAAAATCTATTAGAAAGCTGCAGCTGATTCAGAACGCCGCTGCTCGAGTCCTCACTAACACTAAGAAAGTGGATCACATCACTCCTGTTCTGAAGTCTTTACACTGGCTTCCTGTGTGTCAAAGAATAGATTTCAAAATACTGCTGCTGGTTTATAAAGCACTGAATGGTTTAGGCCCAAAATACATTTCTGACCTCCTGCTAAATTATGAACCATCCAGATCTCTCAGGTCTTCAGGGACTGGTCAGCTTTCTGTCCCCAGAGTCAGAACTAAACATGGTAAAGCAGCGTTCAGTTATTATGCTCCAAATATCTGGAACAAACTCCCAGAAACCTGCAGGTCCGCTGCAACTCTGACTACTTTTAAATCCAGACTAAAGACTTTTCTTTTTGTCGCTGCTTTTAATTGAACTATTCATATCTTAGACTGCACTGTAACTTTTATCCATGTACTTTTTTTTCTTTTAATGTTTAATTGACTGCACTGTAACTTTTATCCATGTATTTTTTCTTTTAATGTTTATTTTATTAGCTTTTCTTTTTAATAACTGATTTTAAATGCCATTTTCTTAATCACTTTCATTTTTTGTAAAGCACTTTGAATTGCCTTGTGTTGAAAAGTGCTATATAAATAAACTTGCCTTGCCTTGCCTTGTGAGCACCTGTAAAAGTGCTCTAATAAAAAAAAAAAAAAGTATTATGTTGTAAAGCGTGTATCTGCTGCAGCGGGTTGTAGCAGCGATGTTTGCAATGAAGGACAGTTTGTTATCTAGGGTCACACCCAGATTCCTTGCAGTCTGAGTCGGGGAAACAACAGAGGGGCTGATGTTGATTGTTAGGTCAAGAGTGGGACAATCTTTTCCAGGAAGAAAAAGCAGTTCAGTCTTGTTGAGCTTGAGGTGGTGAGCAGACATCCACCGAGAGATGTCCGCTAGACAAGCAGAGATGCGTGCGACGACCTTGGTTTCTGAACGGGGAAAAGACAGAATTAATTGGGTGTCGTCAGCGTATCAGTGGTATGAAAATTACTCTAAATTACCATAAACAACATCCATAGCAATCACAAAATCTACAATTTACATACATTTTGCATTTTAAAGGAAGTTAATCACATGCACTTAGATTTAAGAGATATACAAGGTCCCTTGTTCATGATGTTGCCCCCATAAACCAAATAGACACATCATAAATCCAACATACTCTGCACAATATTGCAAATACTTTTCAAAATGAACAGCTGCATACAGTTTATTTTCACATGGAGAAAAATGTAGAACCTATAATGTACCTATCATGATCCTTAAGCTAAAACGGACCTATAATGTATGTAACCAAGTGGGGCTGTGTCATGGAGTTATGAGCAGGTGTTAAGGATTACAGGGATCACACCAAGACGCTTCTATTTCCCTCCGTACTTAAACAACTGTGTGCTTTAAATCATAAATAATAATAGCTAGAACTAACGCTTGTTGAAGCGACTCAGTCCGGAATTGAGCTCCTAATCCCTGACATGGCAATCCTTTTCTAAAATTGTCTTTAAAAATATTCCCATGCTTCCCGTGAGCCCCCACAAACTAGAAGGAACTGCAGAATGTTTAATGATTTGGTACCCAAAGAAAAGTCATAATCATATCTTTGAAGTAAGTTGAGCAAAAGTTTAAGATACCAGTTGAGTAGGCTGCTGTCTGCTGAAAAAACAGCAGCGCATCCTGAAGGAATGGTTACACTAAAGCTAAAATATGCAACTGTGTCGGCCTTGAGGCAGCACAGAAGAAGTATATTGGTTGTGCCATTCTCCTCTCCCTCACTGGAGAAAGTTTACAATAAATTCCAACACTTATCACTCATTTTGATTAGCTGTCTACCTAGAAACACTATGTAGCCTCCGGCTGAGCTAACTGGCGTACTATGCCAACAACAGGTGTTGAAGAGGCAATGAATGCAGACAATAAAACAAGCAATGGTGTACACTTCTCTTTTTAAATTAACTTTTACTGCTACATCTTCAGCTTAGTTGCTTCTTAACTGCTTTTCATATTTTAGTATATGATTTCCCTTCTTTCAAGTCACTAGGCTTGCTTTAAGACTGCAATGATTCAAATTCGATTTATAGCAAGCAGAGATTCAATTATGCATTGCATTTTTCAATTGTGATCTATATGACAATGTTGACCTCTACAACAAATGACCCAAATAATCTTAACCACTCAAACGTAAAGATTAATTGCACTGCAATACATTGCTTTTGTTTAATCATTTGTCAGTCATTTGAAGCAAAGATTGGCCATGCACAGTACAAGGGAAATGTTATGATCCTACACTGGTGTACTAGTCATTGATATGCGTTCCTGGTCTAGGAAATTAATTAATAAAACGTTCCATTGCATTAAAGCGTTAGATTCAACTGTTGTATTGTCATATGCACACAAAAATGTAAACTGTATAATGTCTGTTTTCTTAAGGAAACTTAACATAGGAATGCACTGTTCCTCTGTATTTACGCTCATAACAATATTCTTTTCAAATATTGATTAGTTCTCTCATTACATACATCATAACATATTTAATTTGCTTTTCAGGTACTGTACATTATGTATACAAACTTAAAATAGAAATATGTTCAACTGTACTTTAATGTTTCGTCAGTTTTGTGGCATTTCAAAGCATGAAAGCTTTGAAGTTGATTTTTTTGTTTTTACTTTAAACTAATAAATGACTTTTTTTTTTTTCTTTCTTTCACCGTGAAACATTTCTTATCTTTTTTTTTTTTTTTTTTTTTCGTCCCTGGTTGTCAAGTACTGCCACAATTGGAAGTCATCACTTTATTTTTGTTGACACTTTCCGACACAGACAATATGCCTTAATTAAAATGATTTAATGCATCTGGATGAAAGCTAGATTATATTTAGAATCTAAAAACATGAGAAAAAAACACATCACTTCTTTCCCTCCTGTCACATGTACGCTCATTCCTCCTTCATCATTCTGTCTGTCTTTATTGTTTTCTTTCATGCTTGCTCTGTTTTTCTGTTCTATTTGTAGGTGTCCTTGAAAAAACTGTGGAGGGGGAAGCCACTGCTCTCACCAAAGCTAAGACCCTTTACAAGTCCTGTACCAATGAGAGTGAGTGAGCAGACAATTCATTTTAAAATCTTTTAATTCCATTTTTCTTACAGTCATCAAAGGTCATGTGTCTCTCATTAAGTCTATTACATTTTCAAATTATAAATACAAACTGTGATAATAATTATAATAATTGATTAGTTTAAAGAATCAAGAAAATTGAATTTTAAATATAAAAAAGTATAACCATTCTCATAATGATATATTTGCTTGTTTCTATCTACGCTTCATTTAAGGTTTAATTGAGCTGAGAGGAGGGGCTCCTTTGCTCGACATGCTGTCTGATGTGTTTGATTGGCCCATGGCTGTGGATAACTGGGAGACCAACTATGGTAGACTATTATTTTCCACTGTCATAAAACGGATGTCATACACCAGCAATTCATTTTCATTCTCACTGTTCCTTCTTTCTGCTTTACTCAGGTGAAACGTGGAGGTTGGAGAATGTAATCGCCAAGCTGAATGAGAAATATGGAACACAACTCTTGGTTAACTTTTTTGTTGGCACCAATGACAGGGATTCAAACGCTCACATCATTCATGTAGGTGTGCAACTGTTGGCAGAAAGCCCAGGTCTCTCTTTGTTGCATAAAATCACATCTATACAGACACTCACACATCATAATATGCATGTAGCTAGAAAATAACTATCCACCAATTCTTTCAAATCGTATTTATTGGCTTATATAAATAAGGATGTATATGATCTTGTCTTCCTCTCCACCAGTTTGACCAGCAGACAAACCTTGGACTCTTGTCCAGAGATTACTATGCTTGCACTGGACCGTACGCAGAGGTAGGCTTGAGGTGGACCCACACACTTGGGAATTATTGAATAGTTTTATTCAATACAGGATGAATTCCAAGTTTTTACAATTAAACTGCTACATTTTAACACCCATATTTTTATAAAAGGGAAGCAGTTCTAAAATCTGTAATAAAAAAAAAAATAGGCTATTGAAAAATGAATAATCTTCTATGAAAATACTTTTGGAAATAACTTCCTTTAAAAGTCAAAACTGAATACAAATATCATGAATGTGTGTATTTGACAGGCATGTCGGGCCTACGAGCAGTTCATGTTTGACCTGGCTAAGCTAATTCGCACTGACAGGAAACTGGTCATCAATGAGACCAGCATCAGGCAGCAGGTGGCACGAGTCATGGACCTGGAGAAGGACATCGCCAATGTAAGCACTCACACTTTTTCCTCCATCTGCTTCAGAAAATATCCCTTGTTGTTCTTTGAGAAACTGAGGACATGTCAACACACAATGCACACCTTATCGTCTGTCTCAGCTAGGTATATAATGTGAGCAAACCATTTGTTGCCCAAACTGCTCTCCTCTGTGTGTTTTGGAGCAGCTGCTGTGTAAAACAAGCTGTTAACCAGCCTGATCCCTACACAACAACTTTTCTCTGACATCAACAGGTTTCCACAGTCCATGTTTGTCATTCTGCGCTGGTTCTGTGCTCTGCTCACTGTCACGCTTCACTTCCCCTCCACACGGCTGATGGCTTTTACAAGGCAGTCACACTGTTCAAGCTCTGACATTTACAGACCTGAAGCCCCACGGGACACCAAATATGTTTGTTGCTACTGGACCTTCCAGGGAATTGCTCAGATGTGTCAGAAAACATGAGAGTTTTGTTCTGACAGCATTCTTGATTTTCTGCCCATCTGTCTTATCCATTCCAAGGCTACTGATACTCCAGAGGACCGTAACAACCCTGTGTTGCTTTACAACAAGATGGAACTGGGTGATATGAACACCAACTTTACCCTTGAGGTTGAATCCCAGGTAAAAATAGACTGCTTTTCTGTCAGAATTTGATGTTTCTTTTTCACCTTCCTTCCTCTTTTTAATGCCGCTTTTTGTCCTGTTTCTCTGTGCTTTTGGACTTGTAGGTATTTGACTGGAGTTACTTCACAGCGAAGATAATGGATACAGTCAATATCAGTGTTCCTGACACAGAGAAAGTCATCAACTACTCCCCCAACTATTACAGAAGACTCAGCGTTATCTTGGCCAAATACAACAAGAGGTGTTTTTGTTGAGACTGAAGTGTTTGTGGGTGCCTTTGGGTGCTGCAATGAAAACAACTGCTCACCCAGAACTGACATAGTGTAGCTTTGTGTGATTATAATTTCTCTGAACATCATTCCTTTGCTCACAGGGATCTGCAGAACTACATGGTGTGGCGTTTTGCTATGAACATGGTGGTGGGCCTGAGCAGATCTTACAGGGACACCAGGAAAGCCTTCCGCAAGGTAAACCTCAAAGACCTTGGCACAATTGATACTACATTTTAGAGGTGGATAGCAATCAGTTGGGCACTAAATAGCATCAGTAGACAGGCCCTGGGACTTCACCCCTGTCAGTGGCTATAACCACATTATTTATCTATATATTCAACTATGCCAACACTTTTGTGCAATAAATCAACCCTGCACTCCTACAGCTTACTCGTAAATGCTACATCATATATTATTACTCATATCCTTTTTTTAGTGCTCTGAAATATGACCACACTCAAGCATAGATCCAGTGCTTTAAGATTGTCAGTATTTAAACTTGTGTTACATGTTGTAGTAAACATGTTTTTTATTAAAAAAATGTATTTTTGTATATTATATACTTTTTTTAAATTTCCATTTCTTATTATATCTCTAAGTCTATGGTCTATATATTAATTATTATGCTAGATTATAGGATGGGACCAACTGACATCTCCCTGGGATCAACTTAGTATTCCTGGATCTGATGATTCTGAATCTGAAAAACAAAATGTACTTGCTAATTGTTATCGTTAGAACTTTATAACTCGACAATAAAACATTTCTGATGTTTGGCAGGTATGTATAGTACCATTTTAATGGAACATATTAGGCATGGGAACATTTGCTAATTAGCATCAAAACAAAAGGACAGCTAAGGCTGATGGGAACATAATTAGGTTGGCATTTGTTTGGTCATAAACAAAAGCATTTGGCAATGTTATTCCACTGCTGGTGGAACCCTAGGTTATTCAAATGAATACTTGTAGGGTCACAAGACATTTCACTCATCAGAAAAAATGCAATGCTCACTTTGGGTCTAGATAAAAGGTCAAAGCAGCAGCAAAGTTAGTAGGATTTATCTTCTGGGGACCTTGAATGTGTGAATATAACTTTATAGAAATCCATCCGGTACTCAAGAAGATTTTTAACTTGATCAAAGGTCTATCAATGTGGCCGACCCTAAAGCCATGCTGCTGGAATAACCTTGTTGGTGCTTTGGTGAAACACTATGTAGAAATGTTCGAAATGATTCTATACTGCAGATTCTTAGCATCAGCTTACCAATATGCAGATACTCGGATATAAATTGTGCTTAATAGGCTCAAATAAACAGTTATTGTCGACACTCTGCTAATTTTCTCTTTGTAAACAAATCAATTCACTTCTGTCCTTTTTCTTATAGGCCTAAGTGCAAAAGTGATGCATAATGGAGGTGCAAATAAAGAATCACCATGAGCTTCTTTAAACAACACGCCGAGTGGTTCATTCTGCACCTCTAATTGATTGGTGCCGTGTTACTTTTCCTTCAGGCTCTGTCTGGTACAACGTCAGAGGCAGCAGTGTGGCGACAGTGTGCACTTTACGTCAACAACAACATGGACAATGCTGTGGGAAGACTGTATGTGCAGGAGGCCTTCTCTGAAAAGAGCAAAGAACTGGTCAGTGAAGGGTTGATTATATACTGGAGGGTTTGAACATGCATACTGACAGTTTGGCAGCATTTATGTTTCAGGCTCCTCCTGCTAAGTGTGTTTTAATCTTTCATCACATGTGCGTCTTCTGTCCCCACCACTGTAATGTATTATGTGCTTGCACCCATTCAAAGCAGCTGAACAAGGTGTCCTGGTTATCATGCCCCCACCAACACCACCGTGAATTTCAACTCTGTGCGCACATGTGTGTCAGATTGCACTCAGATCGTTTGCGTAACCGTGTACATCAGTTGCAATGCTGAGTGCCTCACACGCCTTAAATCTTGGTCCTCTCCTGGAACTTTACCCACTCTTGGATTTCACGTCGCACCCTGAGCAAATGTGTGTGTGTGTGTGTGAAAAGTGACACACAATTCCAAGTAGGTATCAACACCCCTTTCTCCGAATTCAAGACCATGCACATAATGTGTAAGTGTGCTGAGAGTTGCCCTGCAGCTGGCACACATGCTGCACTCCTCACATACCAACCTTCTCGCAGCCACAGAGATGTATTTCAGATTTGATCATCAGTGTAATGAAGCACTTTTCCACACATACTTAACACTGATACCTATGACTCAGAAGAAAACATTGTACAATTTAATCTTTGACAATTCTTTAATTTTCTTTGCCTTTATCTATTAAGTTATGTGAAAATCTTTTACAGCATGATTTTTACTAAAAGATACATGACTATTATGACAGACAAAACAACTACGTACACAGTTAAACAAATATTATTCTGATCCATAAAATAACGCAATAATAATATACAACTTCTTTCTGCATAATGAGAAATTTGATTCTTAGATTATGTTATGATTATGCTGTTCTCTACAGCGACTTGACTCTATATGCAAAACCTTATTATTTTGAGAGCGAGTGAGTAGATCAAGTTGAAGAGCGGTGAATTGGTGCCCATAAATGGAAATCATTGCACTTTAAATTATTAATATGATACACAAAGTTTAAATGGGCTTTCCATGTAATAGAAACCCAGCATGTAACACGTGTTAATACAGTATATCTTAAAATTGCACATGCAAACAGACAACAATCTAAATATGACTCTAATGCATTGACACAAGACAAACTCATGTGCACACACACACACACACACGTTTGTTTTAAGGCTTCCAAATAGCTTCATCAGTATGGTCCCTGGAGTTTAGTTATTGGTAAACCACAGCCTGCTGTCCGAGTGGTCATGGAGTGTATTAGTGAGGGATCGGCTGATGTGATGAGACGCTGGAATGCCTCTGTCAGCGCTGTGCGGTCTCAGAGCACTATGGTTATAAAGATCTGCGAGCATGACCTTAGCTGTCACTGCAGATTTTAAGTTTCCCCCCTTTACTGTTCAGATTTCATTCTTACCGCGTTTTGTTTGTGTGGCCTATAACTATCCGATGACCACGGTACAGTACATGATTTGCACAGAATGATGTATGGTGGCGTCAGTCTGTCTCTATGAACAGTATTTAGGCGCATGCTTGTAAATACTGTTACTCAAGAGTAGGGATGGGTATCGTTTGAAATGTATCGATTCCGATTTCGATTCCGGTTCTGCTTATCGATTCCGGTTCTTATCGATTCCCCGTTTCGATTCCAAAATTGTAAAATAAAGAGGTCAAACGTTTAGATAACAAAAATATATTTATTCTTAAAAGCTTTAACTGAAATTGTTACTAAAAAATATACATGCAATACAAATGTATTGCACAATAGCTGTGCTTTATTTTAACTGAGCTATGCCTGTGGCAAGCTATTAACAGGCATTACACTTTGCCTTTTCTTTTTCTTTTTTAGTGTAGTGGAGCCTCACTTCAGAGTGTTTACCGCGACCTATCTTTGGTGTTATGAAGTGACTGAGCTCGTGAAATGTCTACGGGAGGGCGGGGGGAGCATCGCTGCGGGGCAACTGTGGACCTCTGTCGCCTGTCAGCGCAATTTATATGATGCCGTTTAAAAAAATGAAGGGCGGTGCCGGCCGTCAGCGTACCGAGCCGGCCGTCAACGGCCCGCTGACGACCGGCCGTTCTGTGATTCTCCAGGTCCGCCCTGTATTCCACCGGGTCACCGCAGCACCGCGGTGCAGACGGACCCGCTGGAATACAGGGTCTACCGCGTTTAGGAACCGTTAAGCAGAACCGAAATTGTGTATTTTGTATGGGTACCCGGTACCCGGCATTTTCTTATCGGTTCTCATCTGGAACCGAGTTTCGGTTCCCAACCCTACTCAAGAGTAATACTGTATGGAGACCAACTTGCACCACAGGTTTCCACTGAAAATGGAGATTTGGATGTTGATTTTGGAGCATCTTACTGTGAGAACGGTCATATACAAACATCTGATTATTCTGAGACCTCCATCTTGAGACCTCTATAATGCCAATATTATGTGTATATAATTGGTTATTAGTATTCTCACATGGAAATATTTGTTCTGTGTCACACTATTTGCTTAATAAGAAAATAATAACTAATTTGTGTTACATATTGTAAATATTAAGATCAATAACCTCTTCTTTAATTTGGAGTTAAAAAGCTCTTGATTTTTCCAATCAAAGTCAATCCCAAACTACTAGATGCTTATTTAAGTACATTTTAATATTAAAAGTGCTGAAAGGAAGTGGGAAGCATCAATTTGAGATACACTGTAGAACCTTTTAAGACAACAAGTAGTACAATTAAGTTGTAAACATGTACAATAGTTTATACGTTTGTCAACTATTTGTGACTGTCTCTTACCCTGTTCGTGTTTGTGTGCGATCAGATGGAGGAGATGATTAAAGACATTCGGGAAGTGTTCATTAGTAACCTCTATGACCTGACATGGATGGATGAGGAGACCAAGAAAGCAGCTGAGGAAAAGGTATTGACTGCTGAGGCCTGTACGACGAAGCCAGATTTTTGCTTTAGCCGGCTAACTTCAGGGAAAACTCTGGGTCTCCGGTCCTACGAAGCTGGTTCTCTTTTTAGTGGGCTAGATCTCCATGGTAACTTATGCTGAGCGGCTAACCTGGTCCGGAGCAGGTTAGGTTCCAGGCCAAGAGATAAAGTCAGTGAAAGCACCGCCTGCTGACCAATCAGAGCTCAGTGTGCGGAGTTTAAAGCGATCAAGTCATATTACAGGAGAAAGGAAATACAGTTTAAACTGCCGTCGCAGGAAAGACGGCCCGCAAAAATCACCGACTGTGTGAACGTGAAAATTAATAGAATATCACCTCCCATCTTCAGAGCAATCTAACGATTATAACATTAGCGTTAAGAAAGCTTACTTAAATATCTGCCACAACATAAGTAACCGGATCAAAGTAACATTACGTACTGTCCGCGGCACTGAGTGCAGACGTCGATGTGTCCCATTCACATCATATCACCAGTGGCGTTTTTATATGTACTAAAGTGGTGGGGCACAAAAAACGTAGATGTCTATATATAAGCTTCTGCAGTGAGGTTCATGGCTGGTGAGGCACTGGCACCGACTCTTCAGGTTTACAAATATAATATTTGGACCTAAATCAAAATTGACAAAACACTCGAGTCAAATGTAACTAAAGTCAGATCCACTCGTGGTTTAGACGGGGCAGTGATATCATAAACCTGTTAATGAACGCATTCAAACACTTTTTCTTTTACCAGTTGTATTCACTTTGCAGGTGCAGCTACAGTATGTGGCTTTTATTCTGGATAAAGTGTTTAAGTCATGGATGTTTAAAGTTTAATGTCTTCATATTTATCTAATATTATAGTTGACTTTTCATTCAGGAAGAATGACGCTGCGTTGTCAGTATGCTTGTCCATGTTTGTGATTGGTCGAATGCTCCAAATACCACCCCTTTCATGTGAACACACACCTAACTAGATAGGACACGGCTAGCTTGAGCGATCCACTTGATAACCCACGTCATAGGACCGCTTAGCGAGAGTGCATATGTTTTCGATTAGTCCAACCGGCTAACTCAAACATATCCAGGTTAGGTTGAACCGGCTTCGTCGTACAGGTGTCTGGTTTCAAGTCTATATTTACCAATACAAATGTGAATAGTTCCACCAGAAGTCATTACACGTACAGTCATAATGAGCAGAGAAAACACAATGCTGATTCTGGGACCCACAGAATGTTTTATTAACAGACATACAACCAAACACATATTCTGAGAAAACAAAAGTACATAAATAGACTGCACATGAGGTCATCATTTCATTTTGACAAGAATGGCTTTGTATGCAGAGGAAGACGCACATAACATTACGTTATTAGAAGGATAGATTCCCTTCTGCTTGCTAAAAATGATTTAAGAAATGATTCAGTGTTTAATATGCCGATAACATGTGGCCCAAAGTTGCAGGGTTTTGTGACAAAGACTTTGTTTTCCCATTTTGTTCTCATCTACTCTTCTATAGGCCCGTGCTATTCGGGGACGGATTGGCTATTCTGACGACATCAGGGATGACGGATATCTTAACAATGAATACAAAGATGTAAGTGTCTGAAGAGTTGCCATTTTTAATGTTTTTTTTTTCTTTCTCGGAATAAGTGTAACCGAATACATTCATATCAGTGCTATGAAAACATCTCTGTAAATTCCTGCCTTTTCTGAGATTTTCTGGAGAATATGACCAAGTGTTGATAGCTCTCATCATGGCTAATCCTCCGGTTTCTTTGGCTGTGTGTTGGTGTTAGCTGAGCTACACTGCAGAGGAGTACTTTGAAAACATCCTGCAGAACCTGGAGTATGTGCAGAAGAAACGCCTGCGGAAACTCAGAGTCAAAGTCAACAAAGATGAGTAAGAGTTAACTGATGTAATTCTTGGGGCCTGATTAGAGCATTGCTCTGCTAACAGGATTATTTCAATTGCATAGTTATTGAAAGTGACAATGTTAAGTGTTTACATCACTAGTAATAAAATATGTATTTGTGTGAGGTAAGACACACCATCTTGCATTTAGCACAGTGCATTCACATTCTCCCACACAAACTCCTACTCATACATACAGTTCAGCCTTTCACTGAGCACAACAGGAATGCTAATATTAGCTCTCTGTTAGGTTAATTATAATACCTTTCATCAACTCTGAATCTTGCTGCACTACCGGGCTCATCACAGTATCATTCTTTAATTTCACCCTCCTTTCCTTCTGCAGGTGGGTAACTGGAGCTGCTGTTGTCAACGCCTTCTACTCATCCAGCAAAAACCAAATAGGTATATACACATGCAAACTTTCATCTGTGTAATTCAAGATTTTATTAAGTATTCTAGGAAAAACCATTATTTTGCTTTTCTCTTTTGTTAGTTTTCCCTGCAGGAATCCTCCAGCCACCTTTCTTTAGCAAAGGCCAGGCTAAATCTCTCAACTATGGTGGCATCGGCATGGTCATTGGTCACGAGATCACTCATGGCTTTGATGACAATGGTATGAGTTTCCACACTGTTGCTCTCTATTTCCCCCAAAGGCAGTTTTGGCAGAGAATACCATTCTGAGAGAAATATTTCCCCTTTTGTAACTGGTACCCATTCAGAAATGTAATTTCTTTGTGCGACAGATCATTTTTCTTTGAGTTCATATCCATTGGGTAATCTGAAGTTATGAGGTTCAGTGTCAGTATTTTTGATACTCATACCCCCAACTGCAACCGACCCACACATAAGCAAATGAAAATGCATTGGAAAATGTTTTTGACATTACTTGCACCACTTCAGTGCTGTCTCAGCTAACGGGAAAATTGAAGTTTGGGCATTAAGAAGTGTTACTGTTATTTGTGTCATATTTTTCTAATCCAGAAAGTCAACCATTCATGCATTTTGCTTATTTTTAAGGCCGTAATTATGATAAGGATGGTGACCTGAAGGACTGGTGGACACCTGACTCCACTCAGAAGTTCCTAGACCTGTCGAAGTGCATTGTCAATCAGTATGGCAACTTCTCCTGGGACCTGGCCAATGGACTTCATGTATGTCCTGGTAGACTCTATCTCTTGCTTTGCTTTCTCCTCAAGTTTTTATATCAGTACAACTTTTAAAGTATTATCCCAAACCTCATTCTTTGTCTTTACTTTCCTGATACCTTTGTCAGATTATCCATTTTCATCTTTTCCCCAGTTTTGCAAGCTATAGTCCTCTCTCCTCCAGGTGCCTTTAATATGTAGTGTTGACATATCCACCCCCTTCCCTTTGTCCGCTTGCTTTGCACAATGCTTCTTTTATCCCCTGGGACAAAGATTTCTTGTATTATCAAAAAAGTGATAGCTGTGATTTGCTGAAATCAGTATCAACCTCTGTCCTTCTCCCTTCCATCCTTTTGTTTTCTCTCCTTATGACCCCTTTCTAGTTAAATGGTAACAACACCCTCGGGGAGAACATCGCTGACAATGGAGGGATACGGCAGGCATATCAGGTAATGAGCTTGAAAACGAATGAAGAAACTCAGTTAATGGCCCTAGTTTAAAGATGATGGAGGATGGGATTCAGTATGCAGCTTTTTATGTTGTCTGCTTGCTAACATTAATAGATGTGTCATTCTGCCAAGTCACTGACAGGCTCATTAGCTAATGTAAATACAACAATGAAGGATATGATATTGCTGCTGATTTTCTCAGTTTTACTAGAGGTGAACAGAGAAAGGATATTCACAGATTTGATTTCAAGAGATAATTATGTATTCTTACTTTAGGTCAACTGCAATGTTGTTTTGTTTATAATTGCATGAACTCTATCCATTGCATTGCTCCTTTGAGGCAAAGTATAGATTTTATGTTATTGACTAGTAAACCGGTCTCATACAGACAACATGCCTGTATAATTATTGAAATGTCTTGCTCTGCAGGATATCTGACATGTGTTTATGGTTACATGAATTAGCCCAGCATGTGAAACTACTGTGTAATTATACCTTTTGATGAGGATAATAACAACCAAATTTGTCATTTACAATTGAAACAACAGGATGGAAAGCTTTTTCAAAACAGTTGTACTATTCTTTCGACTAACAGTTGATAAGAACATTTGTTTCAATACTGCAGGCCTATAAGAACTACGTGAAGGAGCATGGAGAGGAGCCATCACTGCCTGGCATTGACCTTTCCCACGATCAACTCTTCTTCTTAAACTTTGCTCAGGTAATCCTGATTATTGATTGATGGATCTTTGGATGATTGAGTACATTAAATACATGATAAACAGATGGATTGATGTATGGATGAGGGATCGATATATGGTTGGATTGATTGGCTTATAGATATGATTTGATGGTGTCAGTTATTGATG
This sequence comes from Gymnodraco acuticeps, assembly GCF_902827175.1. Lineage (NCBI taxonomy): Eukaryota > Metazoa > Chordata > Actinopteri > Perciformes > Bathydraconidae > Gymnodraco > Gymnodraco acuticeps. The sequence goes on along the minus strand of NW_022990647.1, from coordinate 203,049 downwards.
GATGATGAAATGTATAATTGAGGTGATGGATGAATGGATAGATACATAAATTGATAAGAAATTATAATGGTCAAACACATTGCATCCTAATCTCTGTCTTTTCAGGTGTGGTGTGGAACGCACCGACCGGAACAAGCTGTTACTTCCATTAAAGTAAATGTACACAGTCCAGGGATATTCAGGTAAAGTAAAACAAAATGTTTTCCTTTACATCAATCTGCCATGTATGATGGAGGGCATTAAATAAATGACAATGGCAACACTTTAATACCTTGATAAATATACATGCTGTGTGAATTATAATGTCAAGTAACCTTCTAATACAGCATCTTTTACCCTCTGTATGTGTTACAGGGTACTGGGCTCCCTTCAGAATTTCCCCGAATTTGCCAAAGCATTCAAATGCAACAAGAACAGCTACATGGTCCCGGACAACATATGCCGTGTGTGGTGATCCCTTAACGTCTAGGATGGGGACTCTTCTGACGTGGGTAGATCCTATCCCGCTGCAGTACCTCTCCTCTCTGACTGTGGGACTTGTGGGGGGCTACAGGGAAGTGAAAGCTCCCCTTAGCTCTTTAATGGATGGACCAGGGCGGGTGGACTGACACTGCAGTATGCACTTCCTCTGAGGAAAGCAGTGGACTGTACCTTCACGGGCAGATGGAGCACTGTCTCTCCGACTCTGATACTGTAGTTCATTCAATCAGCCTGATTATTCTGCTACTCACTGGATACAATCACTCATTGTGTTTTTTGTTTGTTTTTTCTCTCTGGATTTTCATCTTCTTTTACTCATTGTTTTGAGTGTGCCAAAGTGTTTGTGTGTGTGTTTCAGTCAAAATACTGTACAAGTAGTTGTAAAGAGAGGGGTAGGCTGACAAAAGTGCTCATATCCACTAGCATATGAATACATCAGCCACCCACTCGCACATGCACGTAACAGGGCTGAACCTCTGTGCTCCTTGTGGGACTGAGCTGTATGCCTCTCTTGAAACCTCAGCTGGTTTCAGCCTTCATCTACACACTGATACAGTATACAATGTATTTGTTAGGTACTCTTTGTTTATAAGAACAACTAGATTAGGTAAATTATTAAATCAGAGTTTATTTTGCTGAATAGACCAATACCTATGTCATTGTAATCCTTATACACAACACTGTTCTATATTTGAGGATAATGACTTAACTGTGGTTGACAGATGGCTGCTTTTCATTAGCAGTATGTCAAATAAACCAAAATTACATGTTTGCCTTTAAGATGACAGCTGCTCATGAATCATTAGGTAGACAAATGACAGTCAGCAGACCCTTTTATACACTCACTGATCCTCCTGTGTGTTTCTGTGTGGATTACTGTCTGAGTTTTTTTTTAAGTCATGATTACTGTTTGTCAAGCAAATTGGTGTGTCTGACGTGATCTGTTTTGCTGCTCTGTTTCAGCGTCTGTATGTGTATTTGCAGAAAAACTAAATATTAGAACATTTTACCACAAATATACTTTTCTTGCTGATTGCAAAGTCACTTACTATTGTTGTGTGACATTGCTACAGACAGGAGCTGATTAACTTAGCGGAGCATAACAACCGCAAACTGCCAGCCTGACCCGCAATATCATTTAAGCTCATTAATAACCATGTTAGTATTATTAGTACAAGTAGCAAGTGTGGAAAACAATAAATTGTGGTTTTGTATGGCAGTATGTACCAGACTGTTTCTTGGATGGAGGTAGCATTTCCTTGAGTTTAAGCTAGCTGCCTGGAAACGTAATGGTGATGACAAGATTTCACGACTTGAATTCTTTCTCCTTTGTTATTGATTGAAAAAGAAAAATGCAATTTTAAATTGTGCTAGTAGGTATATTGTTTGGGCTGGACTCAGACTAGCTGTTTCCAGTCTTTAAGCTAAGCTTACCACTACCTGGCTGTAGCTTTACATATAGCAAACTGATGAGTGGTATCAATATTCTCAACTTTCTTTTGGTAAGAAAGGAGTAGTTTATTTGACAAAATAAGAAACTATTTAAAAAAACGTGTAGCAACTTTTAGAGCTGATCATGGTTAATCACATGTGCCCCACATGTTCCATCTTTTATATAATTATATTAAACATTGAGGAGTCAATTTAAAGACGATGTTATAACACAGCTTTCAAAGGAATTATCTAATTCAAACAGCGGGCCAAGTCTTTGCTGAAACCTAATGAGCTCTTCAACAGTCAATGCATTTACATTACATTGCATTTAGCTGATGCTTTTATCCAAAGCGACTTACAATAAGTGTGTTCGACCAACAAAATACAAACTTGAAGAAAACAATCATAAGTACATCAGGCTTCATAGAGCAAAAACATTTCAAGTGCTACTCAACTGGCTTTAGGTAAGGCAGTCCTTTATTAGTATATAAGTGCTTTGTTAATAGTTCTATCGCTCGAAGTGGAGTCGAAAGAGATGAGTTTTCAGTCTGCGCCGGAAGGTGTGTAAGCTATCTGCTGTCCTGATGTCAATGGGGAGCTCATTCCACCATTTAGGAGCCAGGATAGCAAACCCACGTGTTTTTGCTGATGGGAACTTGGGTCCCCTTCGCAGCGAGGGTGCAGGGAGCCGTTTGGTTGATGCAGAGCGGAGTGCACGTGCTGGGGTGTACGGTTTAACCATGTCCTGGATGTAGGAAGGGCCAGATCCATTCGCAGCATGGTACGCTAGTACCATTGTCTTGAAGTGGATTCTAGCAGTTATCGGAAGCCAGTGAAGGGAGCGGCGTTGATTGATTGATTGAAAAGTTTATTAACAGCTTGTATATTGGGTACAGTACAGTACAGCTCAAAACATACAATTGTTAAGGGGATGCAGACCAGAGAAAGACTTTCGTCTTGCTTACATCAGGGTCCCCCATTTACAATTCATCATGTCATTTAAGACATATTTGACATACAGATGGCTTATTTACAATTTACATACAGGTGGTTTTTTTCATACAGATTGCTTATTTACAATTTTCATTTTAGATTTCGTTCGAATACATCCTAACCGGACATTTAAGACATACCAAGTCTACAGATATACAGTTAGTAACAGAGTCTAAAATGCGAGTATATACATAGATGGGGGGGGAAGCTGTCCATTGAACGACAGGTTGAGATTTGTACCATTACCGGGGCCAGTTTTGCAATGCTCTCCCCCGAAGGTGCTCTTTAAGAGAGGTTTTGAAGGTAAGTATAGTTTTACTTTCCTTTACAGTTGTGGGAAGAGCGTTCCACCTTGATGTGGCATAATTGCGAAACGTGTATTCCCCCTTTTTTGTGCCAAATCTGGGTTTCACATGATTTGTGGAGCTCCCTCTGGTGTTATGATCATGGTATTCCTTGACCTTTGGGAAGAATTTTGACATGTACATGGGTACCATAGAGGTGTAGTGGATCTTGTAGACCAGTCCCATTGCAAGTAGCTGTACTCTGTCGTCTACTCTAAGCCATCCTAGGTTGTCAAAGTGGGCAGAGGTGAGGTGGGTTCTAGATGAAAGGTCAAGCAGTAGTCTGACCAGTTTATTTTGCGATGTTTGAAGTTTTATTTTTAGCGCCTTGGAGGTGCTATGGTACCATGACGTGCAAGCATAGTCATAGTACCCTTGAATGAGTGCTCCTGCCAGAGTTTTCAGGGTGTTCTTGTTTACCAGAGAGGAGATCCGGTATAGGAATCTAGTTCTTTGATTGACTTTTTTTATTACATTGGATGCCATTTTGTCACAGGAGAGGTTTGCCTCAAGAATAGATCCTAGGTATGTAATTTCCTTCTTACTTGTGCGTGGTGTGGGAGAATTTAGGAAGGTTGAAGACCAGGCGAGCAGCTGCATTCTGGATGAGCTGCAGAGGTCGGATGGCACATGCAGGTAGACCAGCCAGGAGGGAGTTACAGTAGTCTAGGCGTGAGATGACGAGAGCCTGGACCAGAACCTGCGTCGCTTTCTGGGTCAGCTGGGGACGCATCCATTTATTTGAAGAATGTTGTATAATTGGATTGAATAGTATTCATGATTTTGTAAGGCTTTATTTTCTACATTGAAGTGTAACGAAGGCTCTATCTAGCACAAGGTTTAATTTACCCCTTTTATAGACGTGAATGATGTGCCATGATCACGGGCCATTTGTATAGAAAGTCTGTAACAATCCTTGTCCAGCCTTTGTGTTGTGTTTCGTCCTTTTCATTGATTGTGCAAGCTCTGTCTGTGTTTCTCAGTCCCTAATGCTTTCTTTCTTTCTGCCTCTATATCTCCCTCTCTATCACACTCCACATGTAGAAATACAGATATACCTCAGTTGCCTGTATTTAGATACTTTATAATAATGAATATCACCTTGGGGAGCATTTTTTTTCTTTCAGAATAAATCTATAAATTACTTGCTAAGCCTGCAGGCGAACATTTATTTATGTATTTGTGTATGTATTGTTTTACCATCTGAATCAGGCTTCTATGTGGAAGCAAGCTCTTAAATCTTATATAAATAACTTTTTACATTACATCTTAAGTGTTGTGTTAAGGGAGAATCAAAATGAGAAACCTTTTTTAAGACTTAAATTATGCTTGGCACAACTACGGAGCCCTGGAGGCTTCATAGAGAGAACAAATAAATAAAACGAGGCCACGTTTTATTAATTTGTGCGCACGAGATGTAATTCGTGGCCTCAATTTAAATAAAACGAGGCCACACTTTATTAATTAGTGCGCACCATATACTTTCTCGTTCGCAAGAGAACAAGTTACCGATGCGCCAAGTAGGACGTGGCACGCACAGGAGACAACCGTTTCATTGCAGACTGTTATGTTTATGTGGCGAAATGGCAGTGCATACATTATTTGAGATATATTTCAAACTCAGACTTCATTTTAGGGACATTTCGGCCAGAAGTGTTGAGCTATTTGTTTAAGCACCGGATTCACAAAACAAGAGAGTCTGTGAACCAGTCTGCCTTGATCTATGAATTCATGTCCGTGACACTCACAGTATCTGCTATCAGAGAGCTGTGTATTTTACGGAGCGCCTTCACTGTGTTTACCTTCATTAGAACAGCTGGAGATCCTGCTACTTTTTAGCCACACACACACACACACACACACACACACACGGTGTAGGGGTGTGTGTGTGTGTGTGTGTGTGTGTATGCTACACACACACACACACACGCACACACACACACGCACACATATACCGTACCCCATTGGCTCAGCGTCACACCTCAAGGTGACCTCCTTATTGTGTGTGTTTGTTATACTGTATGCAATACTGTGCATGCCTCACAGGGTGAAACACATGATGACATTGTTTTTGTTACTTTCGTTGCAGTTGCAGTCTTAAATGTGATTTAGGTTAACTTCCTGTTTTATTTAGATGCTTTTATTTTGAAGGCGATTTTACGCTGTTGACAGGAAGTTGTTGTTGCTATGGAAACGTGAAATGCTACGTGTGTTTGTGCTCTGCTCAGCTCAGCTCTGTGTGTGTGTGTCCGACACCGACATTTGTTTTCAAATTAAATGATGAACAGTAATTTACACACATGTGTATCGATTCAGGGCCGTCCCTCCCTACAGGAAGATCACGCAGACTGCGTGGGGCCTCACCTCGAGGAGGGGGCCTCATCTTGCGGAGGGGGCCTCATCTTGCGGAGGGAGCCTCAACTGTGCCGCAAATGTAGCGCACCTATGCGTTTATGCGGCGCAATTAGAGTGGCGCGGCACAGTTTCGCCGCTGCAGGCTCCAGTATTTTAATTTAGGCCACAAATTACATCTCGTGCGCAAGAATTAATAAAACGTGGCCTCGTTTTATATTTGTTTCTCTTTATGAACCCTCCGTACACAACAATGAGAGCATGTATGTTTTGTGCTGCTGACTTTACTTTTTTTTCTGGACTTTAGAGATTTTAGACATCTTGTATTATTCCTCTATGGAAGCAGACATTATGCAGCCTAGAGAACTGTCTATATAGTGAAATAATTAGTTTAATTCATACAGTATTAAATATCTTTAGGGTAGCATTAGGAATATAGAGACAGCTTTATTTTTTTATTTCCACAGAGACAGAGAAATGCGGCAGCATTAGGCTAAACAATTAGACCTATAAACATAGGGATAATGCTACGTACTGTAAGTCAAAGGCTAGATAGAAACAATTAATGTTTAAATTCGTTATAGCTTCCCCCATGCTGCCTGTGGTAATTATACCCCATGTTGCAATTACCTACAAGCACATTTCCTGCACAGGGAAGGCTCGTACCCACGCTGAAACTGGAGAGGCCGTCAAAGTTATACATGGGAATAAGAAAAAAACATTTCAAGGAGTTCAGGTGTAAAAGAGAGAGCCAAAGAGGATTCTAACATACATAATATAGCCAAACATTGGAGCCAAGTGTTAACAATATCTGAGGAATATCTGAGGAATGGTGAAATGTAACAAGAGCCAGAAACAAAACATTTAGTTTTTAACACATTTATTTACTTTAGTGCAAATACACATGAGGGAATTTGGGAAGTTCATGATCTTTTTTTTATGGAATTCTTCAGAAAAAATAAAAACTTTTTCAAACCAAACAACTCAAATGTGTACTACCTCTGATTGGAGGAGCAGACCAACATCATTGTGTGGGATTTACTCCCAACAAATTTCATGATGAACCAAGTGACCAATATGGCTGACTCACTATGATGGCTTTAATAAACGACTTTTGGTGACTTATTGTTCATATTTTATCATACACAATAAATATAGAAACAAGCCAGTGTGGTGAGGTGACTTTCTGAAACTCATTGGAGTATTAATGTCAGCTGAATATCAGTTGCAATACCTTATTTACTTCCTGGCTTCCACTTTAGCTCTCAGTGGCTGGTAGCACTTAGAAGTCTAAAGGTTCACACCACCCACTTTCAACGTGCTCTCACCCTCCCTGTCATTAGCAGCTAAGCTCACAGCTAACATTACGACACCTCAGCATGTTCCTGGGAGTGTTTTGCACGTTGCTCACCATAAACGTCTGAGATTTTAACCCGGAGTAACACAGCATGAGGGATGTTTGAAACTTTAAACAAAATAAGAATAAGCAAATTACTTGATTGATAACATACAGTATCTGTCATTGGAAAAAAAAACATTAACACCTTTGTATTTGCAAACCTTTGATATTGGAGATTGCTTTTATAATGTCGACCTACTTTTAGTTTTTGCTGTCAATAAAAAACTTCTGCTCTCCTCTGTTGCACTCTGGTCATAAAACGACTCAGCTTTCCTACATTTGCCCTTTGGGTGACCCAACAGTGGGTCCAGCGGTATGTGTGTGTGTGGGGGCAGGCAGCCTCTAGAATGCTTGTCAGTGTGTGCGTGCTTGAGCTTGGGGCAGTATGTGGTCTCTGATGTGTCTGAAGGGAAGCACACCGCAATTATAAGATATGTGTGCAGATGTGCTCCATGCACACCTTAAAGAACACATGCACTAAAGTCCCCATGTGCTTACCGTTTGCATACACGTGCAAATTATTTATTAGGATCATAACATAAGTAATACATTGTTTCAGTTAGACAATTAGAGAGAGCACTGTGCCATTGCACACTTGATTGAAAAGGACCTCTTATTGTGAAGTGCAATCAAATTGTGCTCTCACTGTTAAAAGGCCAATGATAACTCTGCATTCTGACTTCGAAGAGGTAGCATTTTTCTGTAAACGTTTTTAATTATCAAGGCTTTAATGCCAATACTTTTTCAGGCAGTGGCATACAACATTTATGATTCGGTTATTTGATTATTTGAAAGTATCACTAGTTTTGTAGCTTTGCATTTTTGATTTGTGTTAAGGGTGTATGTTTGAAATAATGTAATAGTTCATGACTATTGATGAACCCTTGAAAAGGTAGAAACTCCAAGTTTTACATCATTTATCCAAGAAAGCATACCCTCTTTGAGTAGTATATTATGTTCTCAATGCATAGTTAATGTAAAACAGTGACATCCTGTGGTTGCTAAAAAATACCGATGCTGTTCAGCTGACTTAAAGGTGGGGTAAAAAAAAAAAAGTGGCAGGTTTTCTCCGGTTGTGTATTTTCAAATTCTAGCACACTCATGCTGGTTTCTCCAAAAAAAGTAATTCAAAGGTTTAGTTACATAAAAAATAAAGCCGTGAATGCATACAATATTTGATATATTTGTAGCAAATATATAACATCTATATATTTCTCCATTGAAACTAATTTCTTCTTCAGATTAAGCTCCATGTTGGCTTTCTCTCACACCCTTAACACACATGTACTGACAGCTCACTGACCACATATATAATTTGACAATCTGGAGAAAGCCATTCATGCTTTTTTCTAATTCATGCTGTCCTCACGTTTCGACCAGGCTACAGCAGTGCACTTACCTTTCCCTTTTGAACCTGATCCCCCACAGAAGGGAGCATTTATCTCTCCAAAGCCTTAAAGAAAGCTTTTATCTAAGAATGTTATAGTTGTTTTACGAGCAAATAGCTTTAATGAATCAAAATAGTTTTCAAGAAATGCAATCTTTATCGAGGCTATTGTATTACTACTGTACAGTGACTGCCACCATTAAAGTAACCATTGATCATCTGTTAGCAGGAGACAGGTGAAATATCGGTTTCATTACTTTCACATCTTAGTGCAGTCAGTGTTTATCAGTGAAGTTGATGTTAAAGGTGGTAAGGTACTGTGTAGGTTTCAGTTTGTCTCTTAACCTGCACTCACACTACACTGCTTACCAAGAGGCTGGTGCTAATTTTGGGGTGAAGACAGCTATTAGCTTCTTTTCCATAGTTACAGCCCCTGCTTGTGCAAATTCGAACAGCTGGTAAATCATTGCGATTTGAATAAAGGGGCAAACAATGTAAAAGTATAAATTATTTGCCCTTTGTGAGTGAGCTCTCTGGCCATTTTGAGCAGTGAAAAATGCCAAGGGTAGAGCTAACCCCTAGCTGAGCGGCACAGACTTTGAGGAACAAACTGCATAACGATTGCAGAGCGGTTTTTACTGCTGATCAATTGAAGGCAGCTTCAACATTGGAGAAGTAAGCAAAAGTATACTTCATTTGATTAATTATCTAATTGTAGAACAGAAAATTGTAGGCAACTCATTTAGAGTATATGCATTAACACTGGATTAAAAGGTTGCTAAATCTAGCAGCAAAGTTCCTTTAGGCCCTCCATCCAAACGTAACCCAAAACCAAATGTTAACATATATTTATGAATTTAGACCAACATGGTTATTTTTAGTACTCACAGCTTTTTTTTCATCTAGCTTGTAATGCCTTTTGTGCTTATTGACATCTGGACTGCTTGAAATGTTTCCATCAAATTCTAGACACTTACACAAATAATCACTTTACTCAATTTCTGACTTTTTATATTTGGATTTATTTTAGGGTTTTATTTTGTATTAGTAACTGCAGTTTGATCTGGTCTTAAGCTGCAGTTATAACACATTTAAGGAATCCCTATGATTTCCCTATCACATGAAGGTTTTTTTGTGGTCACAATTATTTAAGACCGAGGGAGACCTGGCTTTTCCCTAAACACCCCTGGTCTGTAGCCTTTGGGTCATAACCACATGTTTTCCATTCAATCATTCTGTAATGCAAGCAGTCTAGCAATTAACATACAATCTTAATAGTACTGTAAACCCACAGAGTTAATGTACAACACCTTGAAGACATCTTATTAGTCAGCACTCTGTGGTGTACCTGCATATTGTTCTATACAGAGGCAATTCTAAATATAGACTGAGCGTGCAATAGTCTGGAGATGTGAGCGTCTTAACGAGTGCAAGTGAGCAGTATTGGGTATACAAATTGGGTCTTTCAATGGCCTAAACTACCAGTTAAAATGTAACATTTAGCAATGATAATGCAATATTGTACATGCTCAATTGAAGCTTCAGTCTGCCTGACTCTCACTCATTTGTCTGAGTTGGATTGATTGCCTTCATGTGTTGCATGTGTTTGTTGTCTTACATGTATTTCTATTAACCATATTGCACTCCTGTGGTAGAGAAAGTTTCCATCTAAACCTCATTACAGTGATGTTTGCATCTGGAGCACATGAGACCAAGGAAACAAGATGATTTTGCGTGTACAGTGTTATAAGGCTTAAACCCTCTGCTTACTGGAAAGTGGAAGTGGCACAACCTGCACTAAGGACCAGACAATCTAATTCCCTTTTATTAAAGGCAGTCTTGAAAATGCTCTTTAAGGCTAACCGTGCTACTATGACATGGAAGCTTTGTTGTAATGGCAAGTTATGAGCCGACATGTCAGGCATATTAGTTGTAGCTGAAATCGAAATATTCTGCTTTAATCTTAAATTCCGTAATGTGTCAAAAGTAAAACAATTCATCAAGGGTTTACCCTAAATCAAATTATGAACACAAAGTCCATTTTGGCTGTCTCTGCTCATGACAATTAAAAGTGATTCAGAAGATGCTCCCCGACCGATTTTCTTTCCATTGTTTTAATCATCACGTCCTATGAGAGTGTGGCACTCATCAAGATAAAAAAGATGCGTGGTGACCATGGCAACCAAATTGACATTCCTAACATTTAGTATGTTTAATGGACAGCAGTGTGACTTGAATACACAGAGGACAGACATATGCAGAAACTCTCAGGTATATTCATCTCTCAAATTACTACTCCTTTGTAACAAAACACTGTCAGTTTTACTTTATCTCTCAAAGGCTCTTCTGAATCAAGTGTAGCAGCCTGAATACAAATGGAATGTATTACATCTGACACTGTTGACACTGTGCTCTCATTGGGACTTCTATTTGAGTTCATTGTTAATGGATTTCAATATGTAATCCCTAAAATAGTTAAACAACATTATGTGATGTATTAAATCGAAGAGGATAAAACCACAATACATATCTTTATTTGATTACTTTTTCATTTTCATCAAAATAAAGGTTGCCACAGATATCCGAGTCCATCATTCATTCTATACCAGCACGTTAACAAGAAGGTTACAGAATGTAATAGAAACATAATTTTGTATAAGATAAATCATCTTTTAACCCTGCATTAAAGGAGTTTCTGTGATGGATTTAATGTCTTCCCCGTACACCTGTTTTCTGCCAAAGAAAGAAAATCAAAATCCATTAGTAGAGCAAACAAACAGGGGCTTAGCTGTCTTTATATTTTTAAATAACATTAGTTTAATTATGCTTGCATGCATGAATATACTAACATGCTGATGTATAAAAGCTTAAACATGTATTTACAAGCAAATTATACTTGACTGGTAAAGTCACGTACCCAAGCAAAAATGAAGACAAAGTAGATAACGGCTGTGCAGCCAACAATCCATCCCACTATCAGAAGAACAGGGAAGAGTTTGTGGGACGAAGCTGAGAGACAAATATAAAATAAACAATTAAAACGTGTCGGGAGGTTGTGGAAAGATTTGCTGAATTAAACTCAGGATCATGTTTTGCTTGAATTGGTGGTTGGAATGTGGGTTTCTTACCTCTCTTGGACATGGCACCTCTCTCTTCTATGATCTTGTTGTTGTGATGGGTGCACCGCCAGGCTCCGTGCTGTGAAGGCTTGATACTGGCATCCGGCAGGGAAGGGTGGAATAAATCTTGGGGATTTAAATCCATCCTAAGCCCTTCATCGGTCACATCTGACTAGCCTATGCCCCTCTCAACATTAACGAAACACATTAGGATAATCCCAGGAACGTACGGTTTTCCCTTATCTTTTGGAGGTGATGCCACTCTCGTCATATTCTTCTCTCAGTGGACATGGTCTCATCTGTGCAAGGCCCTGTGCCTTTCTCCCTGTATTCCCCTGGAGGAGCTTCTGCAGCTGGGGCCGGCAATTCTGTCTCCCAAGGGCAAAGTGGGTCTTCATCAGTTAGCTCAATACAGTGAGGAACAAACAAAGAGGCTGGAAAGGTTGAGATATGGCAAAATGTGCTGTTATTGATCATGGGGGATGATATTTTGATAAATTGGACACACACACAAGAGGCTTTTAAAATGTGTTGGGTTGTACTAGAAGGAAGAATGAGTCAGAACATTGCTTCTATCAGATCAGCAGCAGCAGCACGGATCCTCTATGGATACAAGGAACACCATCTGAGCTGCTTTCAAGCTGGGTATGTTGTGACCCAATACAGTAAGGCATTGGTTAAATCATCCACCATATCAGCATCTTGCCATGTCTCAACCGAAGCATAAAGTAGAACATTTTTACATTACATTACATTGCATTTAGCTGACGCTTTTATCCAAAGCGACTTACAATAAGTACATTCGACCAGGAAGACACAACCTTGAAGAAAACAGAATCATATAAGTACATCAGGTTTCATAGAGCCAAACATTTCAAGTGCTACTCAACTGGCTTTAGATAAGCCAGTCCTTTATTAGTATATGTGCTTTGTTAATAGTTCTATCGCTCGAAGTGGAGTCGAAAGAGATGAGTTTTCAGTCTGCGCCGGAAGATGTGCAAGCTATCTGCTGTCCTGATGTCAATGGGGAGCTCATTCCACCATCTTGGAGCCAGGATAGCAAACCCACGTGTTTTCGCCGATGGGAACTTGGGTCCCCCTCGCAGCGAGGGCGCAGCGAGGGCGCAGCGAGGGCGCAGCGAGGGCGCAGCGAGTCGTTTGGCTGATGCAGAGCGTAGTGCACGCGCTGGGGTGTACGGTTTAACCATGTCCTGGATGTACGAAGGGCCAGATCCATTCGCAGCATGGTAAGCAAGTACCAGTGTCTTGAAGTGGATTCTAGCAGTTACCGGAAGCCAGTGAAGGGAGCGGAGGAGCGGAGTGGTGTGGGAAAATGTAGGTAGGTTGAAGACCAGACGAGCCGCTGCATTCTGGATGAGCTGCAGAGGTCGGATGGCACATGCAGGTAGACCAGCCAGGAGGGAGTTGCAGTAGTCTAGGCGTGAGATGACGAGAGCCTGGACCAGAACCTGCGTCGCTTTCTGTGTCAGCTGGGGACGTATCTTCCTGATGTTGTAAAGCGTGTATCTGCAGCAGCGGGTTGTAGCAGCAATGTTTGCAGTGAAGGACAGTTTGTTATCTAGGATCACACCCAGATTCCTTGCAGTCTGAGTCGGGGAAACAACAGAGGTGCCGATGTTGATTGTTAGGTCAAGAGTGGGACAATCTTTTCCCGGAAGGAAGAGCAGCTCAGTCTTGTCAAGGTTGAGCTTGAGGTGATGAGCAGACATCCACTGAGAGATGTCAGCTAGACAAGCAGAGATGCGTGCGACGACCTGGGTCTCTGAGCGGGGAAAGGACAGAATTAATTGGGTGTCGTCAGCGTAGCAGTGGTATGAAAAACCATGCGGGCTAATGACTGATCCGAGCGAGTTTGTGTACAGGGAGAAGAGGAGGGGACCAAGAACAGAGCCCTGAGGGACCCCTGTAGTTAATTGACAAGGGTCGGACTCAGACCCTCTCCAAGTCACCCTGTAGGTACGGTCTTTCAGATATGAGGTGAGGAGGGAAAGTGCAGAGCCTGAAACTCCAAGTTTTTGGAGAGTGCGAAGGAGGATCTGATGATTCACCGTGTCGAATGCAGCAGACAGGTCCAACAGGATGATGACAGAGGAGAGGGATGCAGTTTTGGCAGTGTGCAGTTCCTCCGTGACAGCAATGAGAGCAGTTTCTATGGAGTGACCTGCCTTGAAACCAGACTGGTGCGGATCCAGAACGTTGTTCTCATGGAGATAACAGGAGAGTTGTTTAAAGACAGCGCGTTCAAGTGATTTAGACAGGAACGGGAGGAGAGAGACAGGCCTGTAGTTTATAACATCAGACGGGTTGAGAGTAGGTTTCTTTAGGAGAGGGTTTACTCTTGCCTCCTTGAGACTGTTTGGAAAGTGACCAGAAGTTAGAGAAGTGTTGATGAAATGGGTGAGAAACGGTAGAATATCAGGAGCGATAGTCTGAAGGAGGTTTGAAGGGATAGGGTCCAGAGGACAGGTGGTAGGGCGGGCAGAGGTAATGAGGGTAAGAACCTCACTTGGAGAGAGAGGGGAAAAGGAGGTTAGTGTGTTGGTGGAAGGAGGGTCTGGTGACCCAGCGGTGAGTAAAGGTGAGTCAGAAAAAGAAGAGCGAATATCATCAACCTTTTTTTCAAAGTGGGTAACAAAGTCGCTTGACAGAAGTGAGGAGGGGGGAGGGGCTTTTGGAGGGTCCAAGAGGGTGGAGAAGATGGAAAATAGTTTTTTCGGATTGGAATAGGAAGAACATAATCTAATTGTGTAAATGAGCTATATTCCTCAATGTATCTGTTCTCTGCACACCATTTCCCTTTTTCAAACAAAAGTTTGTTATTATAACAACATGTTTATAACAGTCTATGTAATTTTGAAGGTGTGATAACATCAACATATATTTATTAAGCCTGAAAACATCTTGTTATAAGGTCAAAAAAAGCCTAAAACAGCATATCACAATAAACATCTTAATGTCAAGAGGTTATGCAAAGGATTTTTTCTTGTCCGGAGCTGTGGTTTCCTGGAGCCTTGATGTTTTAACACTTTGATTTTTGCACAGATTTATCACATGAGATGAAGCTTATTTGAGTGTGAGAGATTTTGGGACAGGGATTTTGTCACGGATAGGTCAGCTTTTCAGTTTTCAGTCTTTGTGCTAAGGTAAAATGCATTTTATCTTAGATGAGGCAAATGGCTCGCAGCTTCATATTTCGTATATCAAACTATTCCTCTAACAGAGAGAAAGAGGCCAGGGGAGAGGAAATTAGATGAGAGGAGAGGTAATTAATGGAGACTCTCTAAGAACCAACAATGGCTGAAGGAGGAGAGCACAGGAGGAATGATAGAGTGGAGAAGAGAGGGCACACGTGCTATAATTGAACGAACACTTGTCACTGACAGGGCCTGATCCTGAAAATGACAGCTCTCTCTTTCTTCCTCTAACCCCTCTCGTCTTTTTAGACCACTCAAATCTATATCATCTCCTAATTGTAACAGAAGCATGCCCGCATGTAACCCATCATTAGTCAAGTACAGTTCAAGAGATATAGGCTCAAGTTGATTGCGTGATAACATGGAATTACCCAATCCCTGCTACTATAAAGTTTAGTTGTTGATTTTCATCAAAATATTTTGTACTATCTTTCAAAGGTCAATAATAAGGTCAAAGCCTTAGTCTTTGCAAAAGTTACAGTTCCTGAGATTAAGATAAGAAAAGGCACGTAATCTATTTGGAAACTGCTGTCCGTTGTTTTAACTCCAAATTACTTGTTTACAATTCTCTCCCACCCAATCTCTTTCCCTTCTCATGTGGCATTGATTTCTCTAGGCTATATTAAATGCATAGTCCTCCTCTTCTTTTCTTTGTTGTTACTAGAAATAACCCTCACTGTGGCTGGCATGGAGTGTGTTTTGAGAAGAAGATGGAATATCACCTCTTTTGTTGTACCGCTGTTAAATTCCTCTGAACAGCAGATAGAGCATTTGATAAAAGGTCACATATTGTCTCCACGGGATATTGAATTTTTCTATCTCTCGTCACATTCATCCCTTTTATCTGGCTGCAGCATACTATGTTGTGTTAACTAAGGCATGCTGTTCATACTTTGTCCTTCAGTTCAGACGGCCAGACTTATCTTTCTTACAGTCAGTGGCGACTGGTCATTAGGGGCAGGTGGGGCACATACCCACCTAGTGTTAGCAGAACATATTAAAAATAATGATAACAAAAAAATGCTAAAAATAAATGTTTATGTTTAATCATCTGATTCGTCTGTAAATTGTTGTTTTAGTCTGTGTTCTTCTAATTAGTGTCTACAGTGTGTGCCTATTGAGCTGTTTAGAGCCATGTGGGACAAAACCCGATCCTGCCCCTCCCTCTCACTGTCTAAGTCAATGGTGACTGTAAAAACTACACTGCGCATACTCAGAATATTTTCCTATTTAATGTGTGTGGCAAACAAATAATGACCATAGGGGCATTGAGCTGCCATCCCCACCATACATCATCTCACATAATTAGTGTGCTGTGTGAAGAGGAGACGAGAGAGCTGCAGTGAGGCGTCCTTGTCACTACCCGATCTGCAGCTCTGCCCGATCTGCAGTGCGCATGTGCGAGATGGTCCGCCATATTGGAGAACTCCGGACGGCAACCCAAGAAGCACACTTGACACAGTGGCTTTTGGCAAAGCTGAAAAATAAAACTCGAGAGAGATGAGTTATTGTTATTACAACGTGACTTCACTATTATTTAACAACTCTTTTTATTGGGTTCTTTTATTTGGGGTTAAGTATGAATTTAACTTCTGTTAGACAGCTATCATACTGAATAAATATTTACTGTCAATGTATGCAAAAATGTATGGAATATGGCTGTCTAACAGAAGTTAAATCCATTTCTCACTTATTCTGACAATGTACTTAACCCCAAATAAAAGAACCCAATAAAAAGAGTTGTTAAATAATAATCACTGCAGAAGCTTATATATAGACATCTAAGTTTATTGTACCCCACCACTTTTGTACATATAAAAACGCCACTGCTTACAATGCAGATGCTTTTCCGCTTGCTCTTGCCTCTGCTTACTTTTTATGCTGATTTTCTTATTCTTATTCTCTGAAAACTTCGAGCAGCGGCTCCTGGACATTAACTTATCACTGGGACAGTTATTCTTCGTAAATAGACGGAGGGTTTCAGCCATATTTCAATATTTTTACGACGACCTCAGTCTTACAGTGGCGTGGCCTAGCAACAGCTAAAGCCTGGTAGGCTACTGCATGCTATTTAGCTTAAGCTAGTTGGTAGCAAAATGCCTCCGTTCTCTACAGATGACTTCCACAAACTTCTACAGAAGATGGCTGTGTTGGAAATGAAAATGCAACGGTTAGAAGTTAACTTGGAGGTGAATGGACTATGTCGTGGGAATGACACCACTTTACCAGTGTTGCAAAATAATGGAAAAGGGTATGCTAACTCACAGCTAGTTAGCAGCTACAATGATTCCAAGGAACAGGAGGGCTGGGTACTGGGTAATAAATCTACAAGTGGTAGTCCCTGGAAATCTCTGGGTGCAAAGCCTAAGAGTAAATCATTTCCATGGGATTTGGGAGGACGAATAACAGGCAGAGCCCAGCGCTCTGAAATCTGTGATGCGACCGGCTGGCCTGCATTGTTATCACCCAGGAAGAGCGCCTCTTCAACCCCTATTCATACTAGGAAACAGCCGTGGACAGCTGCTAAAGGGAGAACTACAAACAATCCTCCTAAACCACCAAGTGTGCCAATCCAGAACAGATACGTTCCGCTGACCGAGAACCGGAGATCTCTTTCTGATGACCTGGATAACTTGTCCTCCTCACATAGCAGGGTAAGGACCAATAGCTACTTCAAAAGTAAAAGGCTAGAGGGAAAGCTAACGACTGGGCCTGAAACTCTGATTGTGGGTGACTCTGCTGTAAGAGATGTAAAAGGTCTGTGAAGTAAGAACAACACCAAAGTACTCTGTTTTCCCAATGATGTGGTCTCTGACTTGGCTGAGAAGATCCTGCATATTGGGGCTGAACATCCGACTGTGAAGAATGTGGTACTACATATTGGAACAAATGATGTTGTGAAACAACAGTCAGAAGTGCTGAAAGAAGACTTTAAATGTCTGTTGGAAACTGTCAGCTCTCTAAATGCGGAGGTGTTCATCAGTGGCCCTCTACCACCAGTCAGAAGAGGAGCGGAGAGATTCAGCAGACTGTTTGCACTGAACACCTGGCTTTCAACTGCCTGTACTGACCATTCTGTAAATGTTATTGACAATTTTAACTTTTTCTGGGATCGCAGACATCTTTATAAGGCAAATGGAGTTTGCCTGAACAAGTCAGGAGTGAAATTGTTTATCTCTAACATATTCAACTCCCTGCGTCATCAATCTGTTCCCTCTGCCAAGGACAAGCGGCAAGAGGAATCAAAACAGGAGAAAGACACAACACATTGCGCAGAAAACCCTGAAGAAGTATCACTGCACCCGCCTGAGGAATGTTCTGATTATGGGAGACATATGACACAAATGGAGGAGTCTCCACTGCCCGTTACCCCCCCCTGTCAACGCCTTTGAGGATACTCTTCATTCATCCCCCAGCTCTCTCTACCCTCCGCTCACCCTTTCACCCTCGCCCTCCCCCTGGAGTTCGATGACCGCATGAAGGCGATACGCAGGGTTGGCAGCATGTCCTTTACCCCCGCCCCTCAACGACGCCCACCAAAATCACCGAAGCAGAGACACGCACCATCTCCCCCGGCTTCATCACCATGCCTACCACAATCATCCAAACCAAAACAATACAAGGAAGATGGAAGCAGATTTCCAAACCCCCCTTCCTACAGTGTAGCCCTCACCCTGCCCTCCTATGATGAGAGGAGCAGGGTGGTGGGTCCTCCCTCCCCTTCAAAGCCTGATAGGGATGTGTGTGTACAAAACGCTGCAAACTGATATTTGCTGGGTCCAGGCTCAAGGGCGTATGGCACTCTCAACTCTTTCAAGGACATGCCGGGGCCCTGCCTGCCTGTAGCTTTGCCGATATCTGTGTTGATAGGTAATAGATTAAGAGCAGTGAATCATCTTAGATACAGGAAGCGCTCAAACGTTTGTATGAGTTTATCAAATTTAGCAGTGATTCCATGTCAGCCACAGCTTGTTACAAAAAACCTGACTGATAGTGTATTTAACAAACTTAAACTAGCTTTATTAAAGGTCAGGTCTTTGGCAGGAAAAACATTTTTAATCAATGATTTTATCACTGAGCACAATCTCGATTTTATGTTTTTAACAGAAACTTGGATTGAACAAAATAACAGCTGTTCTTATCGAATCAACCCCTCCAAACTTTAGTTTTATGAGTCAGGAAAGAATGCATAAGAAAGGAGGTGGAGTTGCTCTTCTGTTCAATGATTCCTTTCAATGCAGGAAGACATCTTATGGGAACTTTGCTTCTTTTGAATATGTGGCCCTTCAGCTGAAATGCTCCTCTCGAGCTCTTCCTAAATATCTGTGCAAGCTTTTTTGATGACTTTACTGAACTGCTGTCTATAGTGTGTATTGACTTTGACCGTCTAGTCATTGTTGGTGATTTTAACATCCATATTGACAACCCCCAGGACAGAGGGGCTAAAGAACTGTTTTGTGTTCTTGATAGCTATGGACTGACTCAGCATGTGACGGAGCCCACGCACAATAAGGGGCACACTCTGGACTTAATTATCTCAAAGGGTCTGAATATCTCTAAGGTTGTGGTGACTGATGTTGCACTCTCTGATAATTCCTGTGTTTTCTTTGAGAGCTCTATTTCTGTTCACAAAAATGTTCAAAAAGAGGTAACCACAAAGCGATATTTAACTGAAAATACTAGGGAAATGTTTACTCAGAATTTTTCTTCCACACTTGCCCCTGCTAACATCTCAGTAAATGAGCTAGTAGATCATTTTAATTCAACATTTTAAAATGTTATAGGTGCCATTGCTCCAACTAAGGTAAAGGAAGTGTCTGGCAAGAAAATATCTCCATGGAGAAAGGCCATGACCGTGAAAACAGAAAAAAGAGAATGTCAAAAAGCTGAACGCAGGTGGCGAAAAACAAATCTCCAGGTTCACTTTGAAATCTATAAAGACAGACTTGGCCTTTATAATTTGGAATTGAAAAAACGCACGACAGTCTTTCTTCTCTGACATCATTACCAAAAACAAAAACAGCGCACGTGCCTTGTTTTCTACCGTCGACAGACTAACTAACCCCCCAGTGTCAGTAGCCTCTGAATTTCTATCCACCAGGGCGTGCAATGATTTTGCCTCCTTCTTCACTGACAACATTCAGAAAATCAGACAAGCAGTCAATGCCTCTGTACAGTATCAGGTACAGCAAATGTGTTGTCCCTATGTCCACCTAATATCAATTCAGACATCATGACACAATTCCATCAGATTAATGATAAAAACCTAGAGGACATTATTCAACTTCTGAAATCCTCCTCCTGCTGCCTTGATATTATTCCAACAGGATTTTTCACAGATGTTTTTTCTTGCATGGCCTCAGATCTACTTCATATAGTAAACAAATCTCTTCACTCAGGTATTTTTCCACAGGCCCTGAAAACTGCAGTCATTAAACCGCTCTTAAAAAAGAATAATCTAGATGCTTCAGTAATGAACAATTACAGGCCCATATCAAACCTCCCATTTCTAGGTAAAATCATTGAAAAAGTTGTTTTTCAACAGGTGAGTAACTTCTTGCAATTAAATAACTGTTTCGATGTGTTCCAGTCAGGCTTTCGTCCAAACCACAGCACTGAGACTGCTCTTGTAAAGGTCTTCAATGACATCCACTTAAACACAGACAGTGGCAGAACATCAGTGTTTATTAGATCTCAGTGCTGCGTTTGACACTGTTGACTGGGTGGGACTTTCGGAAACAGTTCTAAATTGGTGTGAATCCTACTTAAAGGACAGAAAAAACTTTGTTTCTATAGGTAAATACACATCTGAGTTGACAAATATGACATGTGGGGTACCTCAAGGCTCCATCTTGGGGCCTCTTCTCTTTAAAGTCTACATGCTACCACTGGCTCAGATAATGAAGAACAACAAAATAAGTTACCATAGCTATGCAGATGACACACAAATGTACGTAACAATTTCACCAGGAGACTCCAATTCAAACACGGAGTAAGTGCATTAAACAAATCAATGATTGGATGTGTCAGAACTTTCTCGAATTAAACAAAGATAAAACTGAGGTAATGTTTTTTGGAGCCAAGGCAGAACGTATAAAAGTTAGCGCTGAGCTTCAGTCTGCAATGTTCAAAACAACAGATAAAGCCAGAAATCTAGGTGTAGTCATGGACTCTGACCTGAGTTTCAACAGTCACATTAATACAGTTACTAAATCAGTTTGCTATCACCTAAAGAACATATATAGGATTAAAAGACTAATGTCACAGCAGGATTTGGAAAAACTTGTCCATGCTTTTATCTTCAGTAGACTCGACTACTGCAATGGTTTCTTCACAGGTCTCAGTAAAAAATCTATTAGAAAGCTGCAGCTAATTCAGAACGCTGTTGCTCGAGTCCTCACTAACACTAAGAAAGTGGATCACATCACTCCTGTTCTGAAGTCTTTACACTGGCTTCCTGTGTGTCAAAGAATAGATTTCAAAATACTGCTGCTGGTTTATAAAGCACTGAATGGTTTAGGCCCAAAATACATTTCTGACCTCCTGCTAAATTATGAACCATCCAGATCTCTCAGGTCTTCAGGGACTGGTCAGCTTTCTGTCCCCAGAGTCAGAACTAAACATGGTAAAGCAGTGTTCAGTTATTATGCTCCAAATATCTGGAGGAAACTCCCAGAAACCTGCAGGTCCGCTGCAACTCTTACTACTTTTAAATCCAGGCTGAAGACTTTTCTTTTTCTCGATGCTTTTAATTGAACTATTCATATCTTAGACTGCACTGTAACTTTTATCCATGTATTTTTTCTTTTAATGTTTATTTTATTAGCTTTTATTTTTAATGACTGATTTGAAATGCCATTTTCTTAATGTCTTTCATTTTTTGTAAAGCACTTTGAATTGCCTTGTGTTGAAAAAGTGCTATATAAATAAACTTGCCTTGCCTTGCCTTCAGTTGGATTTCTCTTGCTGACCTTCTGTCTTCCAAGTGATGCATATATCTGCACTGCTTCACTCTGCTGCCTACCTGGGATTATCTTGCAGGGATTATAAAGAGGTCGATGGTTAAGATTATTCCAGGTAAAAATAATCAGGTAGGTGATGATTGGAGATATTTTTCCTGTTTGTGTGAACAGGTGAGTTGGATTTTTGTAGTAAATTGTAGATTCCTTTGAAAAGATTTTGAATATCTTTTGTCCTTGTTTAGCTGAATTAAGTCTGTTTAACACACTTTGTCGTCATATGTCCTGATTTTCGATGATCAACTTTCTTTTTTTCCCCTGTCGCACCTGCTCCAGTTGGAACCAATATGCTTCTCACTGGCTTCAGGCCATGATCTTTGCAGTGGAGGAAATGTCCAATAACCCAGTCCTCCTATCAAACTTCACCCTCAGCTATACGGCAGATTATACTTGTCTAGCAGAGAGCACCTCTCAAAAGACTCAGGTTGTGTTCCAATAGTCCATTTAGCTTAGGAACCTTCCTAACCAAGTGAAATGACCCGGAAGTACATCAGTGGCAGCCATGTTAAGTGACGTTCCAATTCTCTAAACTAAAGGAAAGCAGGTGTTAAGCCCCTCGTAAAGAGACACAAAACTTGAACCCGCTATGCAAGAACACTGGGACGGAGACTTAGGTGAAGTGTCAAAAAGACTGGATTTAATAAGTCCACAAAAACCAGGCAGGGGACAAAGCAAACTCTGAACAGACTGGGGAGAACGTGGAGCAGGGCTGAGACGGAGGTTGGGCTAGACGTGGCAGGCAGTACGGAATGGAATGGAATGTGGAGTTTCTGGAACAGGCAAAAAACAGAACAGGATTAGCATATGAAAAAATCCAACAGGAAGTGTATACAAAAGAACTAGAAAATCTAGTCAGCCGGAACTGGCGTTTACCACTGTGAGTATACGAAGAACTGGCGAAGTCTGATGATCGAACCGGAGTTTTAAGCAGCAGCAGGTGAGTGGTGGTAATCAGTGATGATGAGAAACAGGAGCGGAGGTGAGTTGTCGGAAAACGGAAAGTAGGTCAACCACGCCCAGCCAGGAAGACAGACAAACAGATAGACAAACAAACAGAGAGAAGGAGAAGGAGATACCGCAATTCCTCACAGTACCCCCCCCCTCAATGGGAGCCACCTGGCGACCACCAGGCTTGTTTGGATGAGCCCTGTGAAAGGCCCTCACCATGATTGGGTCCAGGACACGGGAACGAGGAACCCAGCATCGCTCCTCGAGGCCATAACCCTCCCAGTCCACCAGATACTGGAAACCCCTGCCCCGACGTCTGACGTCCAAAAGACGGTGCATCGTATAAGCAGGGTGATTGTCGATAATACGGGCGGGAGGAAGGGGTAAGGCCAGAGGGCTCAATTCACTGGTGTGAACCGGCTTAATCTGAGACACGTGGAAAGTGAGGTGAATTCTCAGAGCTCTGGGAAGCTTCAACCGGACCGCGGAAGGGTTAATGATCCTTAAGATGGGAAAAGGACCGATGAAGCGTGGGGAAAGCTTCTTGGACTCAGAGATGAGAGGAATGTTGCGGGAGGACAACCAGACTGACTGGCCTGGGACGTATGGAGGAGCTGCCTTTCTGTGACGGTTGGCTGATCGCTGGTTCCATGCAGAAGTCTGGAGAAGGGCAGATCGTGTATCTCTCCAGATCTTCTGACAGCGACGCACATGCTGCTGGACTGAGGGAACTGCTAAGTCTTGCTCCTCTTCGGGGAACAGGGGCGGCTGGTACCCTAATGAAGCCTCAAAGGGAGAGAGACCAGTAGCGGAGCAGGTGAGTGCGTTGTGGGAGTACTCAACCCAGGAGAGATGAGAGCTACAAGTAGAGGGGTTTCGGTCGGTGATGCAGCGGAGAGCTGACTCCAGGTCCTGATTTGTTCGTTCTGTTTGGCCGTTTGATTGGGGGTGATATCCAGAAGTCAGGCTGACTGAGGCTCCCAGGGATTGACAAAACTCCTTCCAAACTCAAGAGGTGAACTGGGGACCGCGGTCTGAGACAATGTCGGAAGGGATACCATGTAACCGGAAAACATGTTCTGTGAGGAGTTGGGAGGTCTCCAGGGCTGACGGGAGTTTTGGAAGAGCAACGAGGCAGGAGACAAAGCAAACTCTGAACAGAGTAGGGAGAACGTGGAGCAGGGCTGAGACGGAGGTTGGGCTAGACGTAGCAGGCAGGACGGAATGGAATGTGGAGTTTCTGGAACAGGCAAAAAACAGAATAGGATTAGCATACGAAAAAATCCAACAGGAAGAGTATACAAAAGGACTAGAAAATCTAGTCAGCCGGAACTGGAGTTTACCACTGTGAGTATACGAAGAACTGGCGAAGTCTGATGATCGAACCGGAGTTTTAAGCAGCAGCAGGTGAGTGGTGGTAATCAGTGATGATGAGAAACAGGAGCGGAGGTGAGTTGGCGGAAAACGGAAAGTAGGTCAACCACGCCCAGCCAGGAAGACAGACAAACAGATAGACAAACAAACAGAAAAAAGGAGAAGGAGATACCGCAATTCCTCACAGGAGGTTTCAAACTTCCTTTATAACCTCCTTTAGTTTAGGAACCACTGGACCTCCCTTGACGAAAGGAGAGGAGAAAATGCTGCCCCACAATGCATTGCAGCAGCAGCATTTGCCGTCACTCAACAGTCGGCCGTTCACGGAAACAACCGATTATGACCGATAAATTATATCATGAAAGTTACGGTGCTTATTAAGCATTTTAAAACGTATGTGGTAAGTTGCCAAAGTGCTTTGTTCTGAACGTTCATCAGTATTATAATCAAAAAGAGAAATATGAACGTTAATTTTTACTGAAATGATCAAATAAAGTCAACATTTCACAGTCTTTACGGAGCTGTGTGGAGTTTGTTCAACTTTTAAAAGATGTTTGAATGGTGATATACACAGTGATAGATGTTAAGGACTAACGTTTATAATAAATACCTTTGTATTGATTTTAAGATATTTTCATACAATCATATGTATTGGGATCATTTGTATTAATGTGGACCGGAGGGAGAGGGTGACGGGCATAAGTTTCACTTTCCTTTTTTATTTCAATTCCAACTTTGGTCATGAAGAATATGTTTCTCTGTTGTCCACGTTCATAAAGCATAAAACAACAGCATCAGAGCACGGTGCAGAGTCTCTAGATGAGTTTACAGTAGTCCCTCCTTCTTATTATACATCCATGATGTAGTCCGCTATAGAAAACTGTAGTTTCCATAGTTTCCCCGCAGCAGCAGACGCACATTCATGACGTCCACTGGCGCATCATAAACACGTCGGATAGTGAAAGTGCATTCGGATTCTCTAAAGTACCGCAGTCTCTTCTCCTAAGTCCTTTTGAATTCTCCTATCCACCATCCCTTAACCCTGTGACATTTCACTCAGAGGTCAAGGAATAGGAGATAGGGTTAGAAATTAGGAGCTGATTTTTGGATTATCGGAACACAACCTCAGACTTAGTATGGGTTCATTTGTGTGCCAGTTATTTTTGGTGATCTTTGCACTGCAGCCTCCATTGTGGCAAACACCTATGAGGTGTTAGGTAGACCCATGGTGAGGTTTAATGATGTGTGACAATCATAATGATGATCCATGTTTTTGTTATTTTTGTTGCAAAGTCTCCTATACTGTAATCTGTATTCTCTTATCTATCTATCTATCTATCTATCTATCTATCTATAAACACTTTTATTTTTCACAGGTGAGCTCCCCCTGTGTGTGTTTAAGTGATAAAAGGAGGTACTCTCTGTACTTTTACTCAATTCCCAGTAATACTGCACATGCATGGGCAAAGATTGAGCTGCTGCACATCACAGGGTGGACTTTGGGGATTGGTACAGTCTACGGGTGATAATTTTTGAAAGATTTGGGAATCAGATGTTCATGGATTCAGTTAGCAGAACTAAAGTGTGTGTTGCTTATGATGAAGTGATTTTAAATGCCTAATATTAAAGTGTAACTATGTACGCCCTATCTATTTTCTTTCCCCTTACTGTTGTGTCTCGTCAGATTTGTTAGTATTATTTCTCTGTTTAGTTAATATTGTCAAGTCCTAGTCTGCTAAACCTTTTTTGTTGTCTGTCATTTCCTGTTTTACTTTGTTAATCTCTTCTCTCATTTCAGGTAGCAATCGTTCTTCATGGTCAGTGTCCTGAAGAAAAGTAAAATATGCATGAATGAGTGCTATGGAAAACTAAACGATAAAATACATATCCACTGATTCTAGATTTAGCACCAAGCTACTGAGTCTTACCATTCAGCTTGTGGAAGTTATAATTGCAACTCAACAGCACGGCTGCTATCACCCACCAACCTTGTTGTGCCGAGTTCTATAGAGAAGTATTTTCTGACAAAGAACACCAGACAACAATGGCCAGCTGTATCGGGTTGGCTGTGGCTCAAACAGCGCTGATATCTATTTTTAATTTTGGGTGAACTCAACGCGCTCTGGTTCATGAGGTGAAAACATCTCTGGGCTCAAAATTAAATCTTACACAAAGTGTATTATGCATAAAATGATTAGCATAAGCTATGAGCTCATAAAATGTTTAAGCTACATTAAGCTATATTACTTGTATTGTGTAAGTTTATTTCCTACAGTTAGTATTACTGACCAAACACTCCAGAAGAAACTTGGTTGTGTCATCTCAGACAAAAATGGGCAGTGCTGCTGTCATTCGGTGAGACACAATGTCGGATGTCTAAGGAGTACCCAGTGGAAACACACAAACATATCAATTAGTTTAGTGCTGTAGTGAATTTATACAAAATCCGACTTTCTGTATAGTAATGAGGAGGATAAAGAACAGGTCAGATCCCAGCAACATGCTTCAGTAAAAGACTGGCAACAGAAAACAAACAAAAAACCTGCAATCCTGCAAACATTTTTAATTTCTACTTTTACAAATTAAAAATACTGTTATAGTTCTCAAATTCCACCAACTAAGAACACCAAGCAATGACTTTTAACATCCATTTTTACTGAAGCCTTTCCATCAAAGCGTTTGTTCCTACAAATGTTAGGCGAACGAGCATTTCATATTTTCAAACGGGGGAAAAGGGCTTTGGCTGCTGAAGGTAGCAAGTGACAGGCCATTTTTCCCTCAACTTTTTCATGCTCTTAGATTCAGGCACTTCACTCACTTGTTCATCAAGTTTTTTTCAAGAGGTCTTCCATCTTCTGTCCAAAAGCTCCGTTCCTAGCCCAGTACAGTTTAAGCAGGTAAGGCACATGTTTGTCTAAGGCTGCACCGAACGTCCCCAGGAGGTCTTTGCTGGTGATCCGATGAAATTCTTAATTTGTCTAAAAAACACAATAACAAAACAATGTAATTTGATTGTAACCACAATGTCATGTTTTTTCTGTGAAGCAAATTCCTGGGTAGCTGTCTTGTTCAAAGTCTGCACCAGCTTAAGGGGATAGTTTGGATGTTTTGAATTGAAAAAAAAACTGGTATTACAATTTTGGGGACTGATTGGAAAATGGGGCGTAGTGTGTTGGAGGGGACTGTAGTGGAGTTGTAGGGCAGGGTATAGTATAGTTTGCCAATTGACTGACATACACAGTCGGTGTGAATACAGGGACAGTTTCCGTGACGAAGGTGACAATGTTTTAGAAGAGTCTCTTGATTGGAGCTTGCAAATTTGCAAAATCTGCACTGCATGTGATCCACCCCTGAAACACAAGAGAAACATATAGGACATTCAGTTCAGTCAGCACTTGCAGAGATATCATTTTTGAAACTTTTAATTAGTCAGTTTTCATCCTTTCCTTATATACTTAGGACTTAACAAAAAAACTATTTAAAACTCAGTTAATGGGGTTCATTTTTAAATTGCTTCAGTTTCTCATCGTAACAGATCAAAGTTCATTTTACAATAAATCAATAAATGGTATTCTTCTACAAACAAAACAATTAATATACAAACCACTAATAGTATATTAACTACTTCATTCAAAATGAACATTCACTTTAGATAATAACACCGGTATAATAAACGGAGCGCTCTCTTTTCCTCTCTCTCCCTCTCTCTCCCTCTCTCTCCCTCTCCTGACAGCCCGTCAGTATCTCATGCAGCTCGCTACTCAATCAATCAATTAATCAATAAATCAATCAATCAATGTTTATTTATACAGCCCAATATCACAAATGTTACATTTGTCTCAGTGGACTTCACAGTGTGTACAGAATATCAGTATGACAATAAGACACCCTCTGTCTTTAGACTCTCACATCGTACAAGGAAAAACTTCCAGAGAAAAAACAGGACTCAGGATCCAGGACTCAGGATGCAGGATCCTCCAGGACATATGATTCAGGATCCAGGACACAGGATCACAGCAACAGGATCAGCCATGACTCAGGATCCCAGCGTAGATAGACACCAAAATAAATGTTGGGGAAGCTGGGTTATTCGGAACATGAGAGTACACAGGTACAGACAGAAGTAAGGTGTCCCCCGAGAGTCTAAGCCTATTGCAGCAAAACTAACATGTCTACGTACATGGACTCCCTTAGGATAGGTTGAGGGAAAGGGGTGGCAAGTAAGAAGTAAGGAACAGAGGTGGAGAGGCACAACTTGTCTACGTACATGCACTCCCTTAGGATAGGGTGAGGGGAAAGAGTAGGAACTAAGATGTATGCGCCACATCTATACCATGAGCGCATTGCTCCTAAAAAGTTTTTTGGCACTGACACCAATCAACAGTTGTGCGGCGACTCTGCAGGGATCAAGGCACGTATATGCCTCTCCCTGCTTCCACTGCCTACACACTCACAACCAAATTACATACCATCAGTAAGGAAAAATAGTAAGAGCTAAGATGTATAGCATCGTTTTGAGAAAATATATGCCTGATTTTTGCTATGTTACGTAGATGAAAGAAAGCGGTCCTTGAGATTGATTTTATGTGGGCGTTAAAAGATAAATCCTGATCAAATATAACACCAAGATTCCTTACAGTCTCACTGGAGGCCAAATTAATGCCCTCCATAGTTAATACATCTTTAGATAGTTTGTTTCGTAGATACTTTGGGCCTAGTACAATAACTTCAGTTTTGGCCGTGTTTAACATAAAAAAAATTAAGGTCATCCACGTTTTTAAGTCCTTGACCTTGAGGCAGTCTTGTGTGCAAACTTGATTCAAGATAGGACAACAACTGCTGACTTCCAGAACTGTGTGAGTAACATTCTGTTAGTTTAGACTTCTCTGTTTCAAGTGTGCTCTGTATAAATGTTCTGTAGTTTGATTTGATCGAAATTGTGATTTTAATCTCAAAACCGCTAAAGTATTTCCAGGCAGAAATTTGGGACACTTATTTTTACAGAAACCTTAAAACTGAAGTAACTGGCTGCGAAGGGCTAACTTTGGTTTAAAACATTTGTAGAATACTAAGGGCTTTATAGCGGCAGTAATATCCAAACAAAGTGCCGTAAAAAAGGTCTATGAAGTTCAACAACCCACTAATTTTCTCACGACTCTTCTGCTTCATGTAGAAGGCAGATATTTGTGATAGGCCTGTCCAGATAGCTAGTTTTTGTCTTCACTCGCACCTGACATACAAGTCCTCTTCTGTCTGGGATGGTTTGCACAATCCTTCCTGTAAGCCATGAGTTGCGAGGTGCTGAGTCATCGACTATGAGCACAATATCTCCTGGTATGAAGTTGCACAGTCAAATACGACCCTAATATTTTTCTTCTTTGGGTCGTATACACCATGGTGTGGTATATACAATACCCTGCCGTCACTGCGTTCCAGGTACACAACTGGCACTTTCTCTGCATAGCCCTTCGAAAGGATGTCATTCATGAAAGCGGTGTAATCAGCATGAAATGAAGCATCTTTATCAAATCTTCTCTTGAGGCTCAGTGTACGTTGTTCTGCTACTCTCCTGTTGTTTGGCATACTAACATCCCTTTTCCTTAAAGGTAAGCCAATACAGTAATGGCCATCCATCAACTTAGCTGACTTTGTGACGTACTCCATAAAGTGACAGTCCTCTCTTGATGGTCCCATCTGCTCATCCTGACTGCATTCAGGAAATCAGCCTTTAGCTGCTGCTTCCACAGATCTTCATGGTTTGTGTAAGGGAAACTTCTGCAGCAATGGAGAGTCAGGACTCAGAGAGACATGAGGAGAGTTGGAGCTTTGATGTCAAACAATGATGTTTATTACAAGTCAACGGCCGGAGAATTCATATCACAAGTCACAGCAGCAAAAGGTTCTGACTGCACAATTCTGATCCACCTCGCATCTTGGTAGACCTTTAAACTAGTTTACAGAGAGTCAAATCCACATATTAGGGATGGGCGTAAATATCTGCAGACACAGGCGATGTCTCTCACATCTGTGGAGCTTAGAAACCCAGCGTTCTCACAGTCGTAAACCCCCCCCTATGCCCACCAGGTCAGGCCAGAAAACCTAGTATCAACATACGACTGCATTAACACATTCCTTACGGGAGATTAGAAGCAGGGATGGTCGTAAATGTCAACACACAGAATAAGGTTGAATATCTTAGGAGTAAGGAATAATTATTCTTTGACACTTAGGAGTAAGACAGAAATATTCCCTTACAGTTTGCAACAGATATCCTATTGACAGTGACATCTGGCTGTCCACAAGTAATTTCCCTACGCCTGTCTCCTCTGAGAGGTCCATTGACAGTCCAACCCAACATAGTTTTGACTGCGTATGGGCCCCTGTCTACACTCCGAATAACTTCCCATGGCTCCAGTGCCTCAGGAACATTAGTCCAGATCAACAGGTCCACATCTGAATCAATCTCAGTAATCATTACATGTTTCAGGTGAGGCCATCTCTGAAGGTCTTTCTGCCGAGGAATGTTGCCAAGATGAACTGGCATAGTTTTCTAGGTGTAGATGTCAGGCAGCTCACACTAATGACTGCTGTCTAATCCAGCCACATGCAGGTCAGAAACAATGTGACTTCCAACTATTTTCTCCTGACCCATTGTCTGAAGGAGAATGTCTGTTCTTCTTCCCCTGAGATTCAGTTTGTTCATCAGCCGCTCCGTGCAGAATGATGCTGAGCTCCCAGGATCCAGGAAGGCATATGTTATGAATGTTTCATGTCCCTTCTTAGACTTTACTTGAATAGGCACTATGGAGGGAGTACAATCTGGCTCACCGGCTCCTGTAAGACCACTGGACTGAACGGAGATCAGAGCACTGCTTATAGCTTTTCCTTTAGCTTGCATTGTGTCAGTTTCTTTCTCTTTCTGATAGATATGAAGTATGCTTGGGTGCTTCAGACTGCATACTTTGCACGAGAGGCGTTTCCTATAGTTTTTACTCATGTGCCCAATACACAAGCATCCAAAACACACACCATGTGTTACGGTGAGTGAAGCAAGCAGGACCCAAATGCAGATAACATTGATATTACCTTTATTTCAAGGATAATTATATAACTCGGACAAACAGAACACTCCCTGGTGAACTCAGTCACCAACAAAAGAGGAACCAACAAAGACAGACAGCAAAAATTGAACTTAAATACACATAAGACTAATCAACGAAACAAGAGACAGGTGAGGAGGGAGGAGAAAACACAGGGGCACCAGGTGAACACAATCAAGTAAACAGGTAGGAGGGAACACACACAGACAGGAAACCAAGGACAGATCTAGACAAGAAAAAACACAACACAGACAGATCGTGACACCATGTTCTCACTATGAGCATTTCTTTCCAGTTGAAAACACAGATCCAGTGTATGTCCACCTCCACAAAACAGGCAAACACTTGTACCTAGTGAGCCTCTCTCCTGCATTCTTATTTCAGGTTCCACTTTCTTTTCCGTTGTCGTAATAGTAGTAGCAAAGCTGCTTCCCCTCGTCCTTGAACGAGGTTCAAACTCAGCTTTCCTCACATCGTTGCTGCTGGTGGAGTATCCTGTATATCTCCAAACAGTGAAAATAAATCTAATCAAAAAGCATTTTAATGGCCAAACTATCCTACAATTTAGGATTTTCCAGAGAGGGTTATTTGTGAATATACGACCCTCCGGAGCGTTTCAAGCTAGTAGAAAAATATAGCAAGAGCTTTCGATGTATCTGTGAAAGACAACTGTTTTATGATCGCTGAGAAGATGTGTGCCGAACGGTGCTGGTCAAACAGAAAAGGGTGCTTTACTCAGTAGGCGGATTTCCATTACATTACAATGACACAATATGATACATCCTGTACATTGTCTCAGCTGCTTGGCAGCACCGTAGCACGTTCCAGATTATGCCAATTATATTTTTTGGAGACTATTACAATGTAGTTTCATCATGCTGGGATAATAATGCTCTAATTATATTGCAGTGTCCTAATCTTTTAACATCAACATTAAAAAGCGCTGTGCTGTAATTTATCCCTGTGGTTTCTTGCTACAATATATCTCCCCTGCTTTAAGGTTGTACATTTCCCCTCTGTGGGACGAATAATGGTATTCTGATATTCTGAAACTTTCAATTTAGAGGTAAGCCTCATGCTCCTGCCATCCCTCATTGTAGTCTTCCAATGTGCACTGTTTACCATTAGACAGTCAGTGGCTTGGGACCTGCATGCTGAGACATATGCTGTTTGGACTCATCTTTGTGTTTGAGTCTGCTGGGCCACACTTGTCTGGTGGACGATGCCGGGGAAGAATGTTGTGGGTCCTGCTCAGCGGGGCATCTCCATTTTCACTCTAGTTCAGTTTATTTAATGTGTTCAACCCATAGCAAGTTATCCACATTTTAAGGCGATCAAATACAGTATGACGTTCTACTTTCACAAAGCCAACTAAATAGGGACATGCAATTCTCCAGTATTCATTTTCTTTGTATTCTAAACAAATCTCCCTCTCCATTTCCTGACCCAACTTTATTTTACCAGGTGCTGATCTGTGTGCTGTGGCTGACCCTGGCTCCCCCTCAGCCTGCAGAAAGAGACATCATGAACCATTGAGGACACAGCACTCACAACCTAAATTAAGCCAAACTAATCACCTTCGGCATGCTGATATTCTCTACTGTCAGGGGGTCTTTGTGTCCACCTAGCTTTGCTGGGAACTACAATGTTCCACTGGGAATTCTGCCAAGAAGTAGGCCTCAAGTTAAGGTCTTCTGTTCTCTATGTTTGTTCCTATATTATTCTTCTGAGACCTGACAGAATTTTTTTTATTTTTAAACACCTAATGGCAAGATCTAGCATCTGAAATACCAACACCTAATGGTCACTTCAGGAAGGCCTTAAAGACTTCAAATGAAAACTGCATGGTGTCAAGTCACAAGCAACAATAAGAAACAACACAGAAAAAAGATATTTATATTTAACTATTGTTACCTTTCTGTGCTAATGTTATCGGTACATAATTTATCTAAACTATTAGCCTGTCAGGCCCCAAGCCTGTTTTTCAGGTCTCAGGCTCGAAAATGACATTTCCAGAACAAATGACCATAACTACACTTCTAAAAGGGGAAAATTAATAATCTTTTTTCTCAAAGTAATGATAAACCTGTGAGTTGGATGTAGAAAAGTCAGAATCAATATAGATGTTTTTTATTTTAAAGAAAATTCAGATTGAACATAGTAAAAAACTAAATTATAGTGTCCGTCCAAAAAATATTTTTTACTTATAGTGAAAACTACCCTTGGATGATGGGTTAGTAGACTAAAAGCTAGGAATCCAAAGTACAACATATAATAAGTACCCTGTATCAAGATTGATGCAAAACATGTGACATTTTACCTTTTTAAAGAGATTTAGCACACAAAAAAAACACTTCTGGGGTCATTTGGGTGGATTTTCCATATCTCCGGCCGCCCTTGGTCGATTTTGATGATTGACATCTTTCTAACCGTCAGAGCCAATGGAATCGAGGGAAAGTTCCACAAACACACACAGATTACCAAATAAGGAGTGATAGTGACGCGTAGAAAAGCTGGAAACTATAGGTTACTTGCGTAACCCCAGTTCTCAGAGTAACATGAAGTGAGATGTCTCACTATGGGATGCGCCTCATCGCGGAGCAAACAGAAGCATCAATCTCATTACGCCAATCCTGATTGGCTGGAGATCTTGACGTCAGCGTCAGGGAAATCACCCCCTATAAGTAGCTTGCGCCATAACGCATGCGCCATTCAAAATAAGCACCTCTTCTCGCTTCACCATAGCAAGGAGGGCCGTCTGGTGAGACATCTCACTTCATGTTACTCTGAGAACTGGGGTTACGCAAGTAACCTATAGTTCTCATTCATAACACTCCGTTCGATGTCTCACTATGGGAAATTGTAGCTCCCGTATTGCCAGACGAGCTTATCTCGAAAATCACCAAACCAACCAGAACTTAACAGGTAGAGCTCTGACTCAACCAGGTGCCCAGCACTGCTTGAGTCACACTGGGAGCAGAACGTCCAGCCTGTTAGGAGGCAGACAAAAGTGAGCGGCGAGGACCAGCTCGCCGCTGCACCAATGTCTTTGATGGGAGACATCCTGGACAGAGTCCGGAATGCAGCCAGACTCTGAGTCGAAAGAGCTCGCGGACCCGAGGGTGCCTGCGAACTCTGACTTGTATGAGCCCCAAAGCAATTGCTTCCACAGACCAGTGGGAGAGCCGTTGCTTAGTAACAGGCTTGCCCTTATAAGGGTTAGCCCAGGACACAAGGGGTTGGTCATTATGACAAAGCACCCTTGATCTGTCCCTGTACGTGCGTGAAGCACGGGCTGGACACGGCAAATCCGGCCGCTGTTCCCCGGAGGAATACAGTGGCGGGGGGGATGCCTTAATGTCAAATGTGGTACCCGAACCGACCGCCTTAAGATAAAGGCAGGGTCAGGCTTCAACCACACTCTGTTTGCCCTGGGGCAAACTGAGTGCATGAAAACTGTACAGATAGTGCATGAGTGCCACTGGCTCGCTTGGCAGCTGCCAGGGTCAGCATCATGTCACACTGTATTTAGATTGTACCACTCACGGGCCAGGCCCATAGAGCCAAGCGCTCTGGGTGTGGGTGAAAGATCGCCCCCCCCCGCTTGGGACAGTATGTCCCTGCGTAGTGGGAGCTGCCATGGCTGCCCGCACAGCAGCTGATATATCTCCGCTAGCCAGTACATAGCTGGCCAGTGCGGAGCTATCAGGATAAGTGTGTGGCGTTGCTCTCTCACTCTGGCCAGAGTTGGGGGTATCAGAGCCAGGGGTGGGAACGCGTACAGAAGGCCCGGGGGCCAATTGTGCGCGAGTGCATCCACGCCTAACGGTGCATTTAGATCGCGCATCGAAAAGAACAGCTGACACCGAGCGTTGTCTTTCGATGCGAACAGATCCACCGCGGCTCTGCCGTAACGCACCCACAGCTGGCTCACAATCCTTGGATGTAGAGTCCAGTCTGCATAAAGTGGTATACCTCTGGACAGTAGATCTGCCCCGAGGTTCCTCACTCCCGGTACGTGCGTCGCTCTCAGAGAGAGGAGACGCCTACCGCTCCATAGGATAAGTTTGCTTGCCAGTGTGTGTAACTGGAGAGAACGCGAACCCCCTTGGCGGTTAATATACGATATTGTGGTCGTATTGTCTGTCCTCACGAGGACGTGATGTCCCCTGAGGAAAGGCAGAAAGCGTTTTAGGGTGAGAAATACCGCTAAAAGCTCCAGGTAATTTATGTGCGCCCGCTGGAGGTCTCTGCTCCAGAGACCCCTCACCGGGCGACCTTCATAAATACCTCCCCAACCTGTCAGACATGCGTCCGTGGTGACCACTTTCCGTGAAAGGACAGCACCCATAGGCACACCTCGTACTAGAAAAGTCGGGTGCAGCCAGTGGCGCAGTGCCATTACGCATTTCACAGTAACCATCACTCTCCGCGCGCCATGGCGCGCAGGGTTTAGTTTTAGGGTGGCCACCCAGCGCTGAAACTCCCTCATGTGTAAGCGTCCCAGTCGTACGACCAGGATGGCTGACGCCATGAGCCCCAGCAATCGCAGGCATGATCTGAAGAGAACATGTTTGCGCAGCTGGAAAAGAGCGAGACAAGCTCTGAAAGCTTTCACTCTATCCGCTGACAAGCGAGCTGAAAAGGGCACCGAGTTCAGGTGTAAACCCAGGAAGAGTATAGTCTGCGCGGGGCACAACATGCTCTTCTCTGTGTTTATTATGAAACCCAGGTTGAGCAGGTGCTTTACGAGGACATTTGTCTGCGTAACAGCCTCCTGCTCCGACTGTGCGAGAAGCAGCCAGTCGTCCAGGTAGGTCGCCAGGCAAATACCCTGTTGTCTTAACGGGGCTATCGCGGCTTCCGTACATCGTAAAAAAAAACCCTTGGACTGAGAGACAGACCGAAGGGGAGTACTCTGTATTCATAACAGATCCCCTGAAATGCGAATCTCAGATATTTCCTGTGTGGGTAATATACTGGGATGTGAAAATACGCATCTTTCAGGTCGACTGATGTGAACCAGTCGTCTTGTCGCACGAGCCGCAGCAGAGATGTGTGAGTGAGCATTCTGAACTTATATCTTCTTAGATATTTGTTCAGAGCCCTCAAATCAAGTATTGGCCGAATTCCGTTCCCTCCCCGTTTGGGAACGAGGAAGTACTTGGAATAGAAGCCGCCCTGACTCTGCTCGGCGGGTACAATAGATATAGCCCTCTTTTCTAGGAGAGAGAGAATCTCTTTCTCCAGAATATGGGCTGACTCTCCTCGGGCCTGCGAATGCAGAATGCCCGAGAAGCGAGGGGGGGTGACAGCGAATTGGAGTCTGTAGCCCCATGTTACTGTCTTGAAAACCCAAGCAGATGATGTGAGCATCTTCCACTGCATGCTCCTTAGAGCCAGTGGAGATGTCACATCTCTCTATTTGTTGTGTTATGGGGCCCTCTAGTGTCTGAACACAGTAGTGCCCCCTTTCGACAATCCCCACCGACACTGCGCATGCGCGTGGCAGTGGTGCTTTTAAAACCCCAGCCGGCACTGCGCATGCGCGTGACGGTGGTGCCTTCACAGACCCGCCTGTAATCCGCCTTTTGAGAGATGCCGAAGCTGCTCTCAGAAGGGGAACAGTTGGCGGGCTGTTTATTGGTTTTATTGTTTTTCTTATCATTTTTTTGAGCTGCGCCCTCGGCCTGAAGCCTGGATGCGTCAGCGGCAAATGTTTAATGACAGAGGAACAAACAGATTTGTGACATGTGTTTTTGCGGACATGAGGATGGTGTTGAGGCATCTCTCGAGGCGGCGGGAACACATTTAGAGCTGGGGAACCGTGGACTTCCAGCTCTGTCACGGAGGGGAGAAGGAGGGGCTGTCACGCCGCTCGCTTCTTCTTCCTTGCCTGCTGGCCGAAATTCTGGGTTGGCTGCGCCTGAGCTGCAGCCGGAACCGGAGATTTTCTGGGCCAGCTCGCCCTCGTCTCCAGCCTGGGCTGGGGACTCGGGGCGGGCTGCGACCTCTGCGTTTTCGGTGTTTTAAACCGAGCAGGGTTCAAGGCAGCTTGGGTGAAGGACTGCTGCTGCGAAGGCAGCGGCTGGACCCTTCGAGGGAGGCAGAGGTGGAGTGCCTCGTCCTCCCTCTTTTTCGACTCACACCTCCTTTGCATGGAAGCAAGAGCGGAGCCGAAAATTCCCTCGGGAACGATGGGCATATCCAGCACATCCTCCTTTTCCCGGTCTGGGAGGTTGGTGAGGTTGAGCCATCTCGCTCTTTCCTGCACCACCATGATCCCCATTGCCTTACCCGTGGCCTGGACGGCGCAGCGTTGGACACGGAGACAGATGTCTGTGACCGCCGCCATCCCGTCCAGAGTGGCTGCACCCGGGTTACCCGACAGGTCCTCGCAGAGCTCCGCTTGGTAAGCGGTTAGCAGCGAGGCCACATTCAGGGCCCTGGCGGA
Organism: Gymnodraco acuticeps; assembly: GCF_902827175.1. NCBI lineage: Eukaryota > Metazoa > Chordata > Actinopteri > Perciformes > Bathydraconidae > Gymnodraco > Gymnodraco acuticeps. The sequence goes on along the minus strand of NW_022990647.1, from coordinate 165,431 downwards.
CAACGCTGCGGCTTTGTAGGACCGTTCAGTCATTGTCGACTGAAATCGGTCCGACTTTGCCGGCAGCGTGGGGTTCCTGCTTGGTGACGGGCCCATCCTCGGTAGGAGGTGGGCTGCTACCAGCGGTTCCATTGGCGGTATGCGGAGCAGGCCGAGCTTCTCCATTCCGTCACAGTCTAGGGAGGAGGCACCCTGTATTGGGACCTTGTTGCTGAAGGGCCGGTCTCTCCACGAGACCGACACCTCATCCAACATCTCCGGGAAGACCGGAAGGAGTTGTCTCTTTGTCCGCGCTGCTTGGGGAAAATGTTTCCCTTCGTAGCAGGACCTGGAGGTCTCCTTGGCCATTTCAGGCCACGGGATGTCGAGTCTGGCCGCAGCGCGTTTGCACACGGCCTGCAGGTCCATACTCAGACAGGGCGAAGCTGGTATGCTATCGTCTGGGAGAGCAGCCCTCGCTCCAGGCTTTGCAGCCTGATCCGATGACATGAAGATGTCCTCTTCATGTTCATCCGACTCGGACAGGAGGAACACCGAGGCGTCCTCTTCGTCCTCGTCGTAATTCAGCTCGAGGACATCCTCCGCGGGTGAGACCATGGTGAGGTCTAACTGGGAGCCCCAGCTCGGTAAAGCGTGGGGTCCCGTTCCTGCGTGTCTTGCCGCCACCGGGTCCCAGCCTGCCAGGGCGCGGGAATCCGGTTCTGCGGCCATCGCAGATACTGAGCCCCAGACCGACATGGAGAGGGGTTCACTCTCTGTGGCAGATGCCCCCGCGTCTTGACTGCCGGCCGGCAGGTCAGAGGACATGGGGGGTTCCTGCTCCGACAGGCTAGCTTGGCGTGCTAGCCGTCGGCGGAGGCTCTTTACGATGAAGCGGACACAATGTCCGCACGAGCCGGGGTTGTCGATAGCGCCTCGGGCGTGTTCCAGCCCGAGGCAGGACGAGCAGACCTGGTGTGTGTCTGTGCCCGAGATCTTCAACCCGCAGCCGCAGAGTCGAGCCACCGAGTCCCTGACTCCTCTGGTCTGAGGGAGAGGGGCGTCCATCTTGTTCGCCTCGTGGCGTGGAGAGGACCCGCTCTCAACAGGTAGGTTGGGAGAAAAAGAGGTAACCACCCTGTCCTTAATCCGGAGAAAAGGACGGTGTGGGTCTTTTATTCCCAGAGAATACTGACTGGTGTGGCAGTATGCTCCTTTTAATCCTTTCCTCCTCCGTGGGGAAGAGAAAAGAAAAGACTTCCTCGCTACCGTGGTGTCGGTAGTGAGGGAGCAAGCTAACGCTAGCTTGAAAAAATCAGACCTAGCTTACTTTCCGGGGAAAGAGAGCGGCGAGGTCGATTTCAACAATAACTAGCGTTAGTAATTACCGTCTTCCTGCGAAGCAGAAGGAGTAGCCGGCAAGCGCCCGTCGACCGAAATGGATATTTGGGTTCAGTCTGTGGACCGTGAAGCTTGTCCGGCTACCATAGAGATGTGCTCTGAAGCGAGAAGAGGTGTTTGAATGGCGCATGCGTTGTGGCGCAAGCTACTTATAGGGGGTGATTTCCCTGACGCTGATGTCAAGATCTCCAGCCAATCAGGATTGGCGTAATGAGATTGATGCTTCTGTTTGCTCCGCGATGAGGCGCATCCCATAGTGAGACATCGAACGGAGTGTTATGAATGAGAACTGCGCTAGCCTGTGGTGGCTGCCATTAGCAGCTAATTTTGATTCTCCGGTTGTTGTTTTTTTAAGTGACAGACACATTGGATTAACCTATGGATTAACCTTCAGCCGCGTTTTTTCTCGTTTTAATGCCACACAACTTTTGATCAGAATAACAGCTAAAGTGAGCATATCTCTGTTTTTTGCTACATAAAGCTACGTCCTGTGTTGTCTGTATTTGCTTCCCCTGTCACAAGTTCTGATCGCTCAGTGATGATCCTTACATTTCTATCATCTCTGGAATCTCAGGATGTTATCTAAGCTTGTTTGTGCAGATCCAATAAGTATATTGATCGGTATAGCTAGAGTTCTGTGCTAACGGTTTTAAGATTTTTTTGCCCGTGGCTAATTCAGAGGCTCAGCGTTAGCTTTGAGGTTTAAAAAAAAAAAAAATCAGTTAGCTGAGTTTCTTCCCGTTACATAGATATGAAACATTCATAGTTTATTAAATCTTAAGAAGCCCTCAGACACTTTTGCTTGCAGATGTTGTGATTTCGGCCCAAAATGAACATTCAATAAATATCAACAAACCTGGAATAATGTATTTGGGACTTTTTTTTGCTTTTTCTTGTTGTACCGAACCCGTACCGAACCGTGACCCCCAAACCGAGGTGTACCGAACCGTGACTTCTGTGAACCGTTACACCCCTAGAATTGTTTTCCCCAGCAACTGGAGCTATCGATTAAGCGTTTTTGAAGGTTTCTACACAAAATCAAAATTTGTGTTTTTTAGGAATGAGACAAGTTTTGAAAATGTCCCTTTTGGCTAATCAGTTTCTACTTTATGTTTTATTTTTGTATCTTGTCATATTAGTGAGACCTTTTTCCTTGTCATAGTTAATCATTTCTTTAGTGCCTTTAAAACCGAAAAAATAGTGCTTCTCAGACTCAAAATGACACATAATGTACATTTTTGCTTTTGCAAATGTGAATTGCCTCCTGAATTCATGGTGTTTCAAAAGAGAGGAAAAGTCTCAAGAAGTATATTTATTTTTCAAGTAGAAATCAAGATGTCCAAGAGTGCAAACTGAAAGACACTTACCGGTAACTTAATATTTGCCTAATGATTCCTACTCACTTGAAACAGAATATTACGTTACACTTCCTTTCACCTGCACCTCATATTTGTGACAGTATTTTGAACTTATTCTCCATTATCTGTCTTTGATGAGGTAATCCCCCATGTCTCTAAACATCTGTTCAGCATTATCCACATTTCAGAAACTGACTGATGGCAAGATTAAGAACATAGCTGCATGTAGGTACTGGAGAAGTTATGCCCTTATTACATCTCTCAGTTACCCTCCTGTGTTTACCTCCAAGCTATCATCACGTCTCAAATTATCCATTTCAAGGAATGGATTTCTATGAATTCTGGTCTTATTATTTTCACCCACTCTTTTATAAGAATGCTCCACCCACAAAATTACCATTTCTATATGAATTGCTCACTTGTGTTCACTTCAATTCTTGAAGTAATACGTTTTTCTTACATGCATTCAAGGTGAACCAAGAATAGAAAATGGAGAAAAGTCTTAATTAATTCAAGAAAATAGTGACAGAAATACAATATCGAAACAGTTCTTCACAATCTTAATGTTGCACAGTATAATCCATCACATTTATTTAGCTGTACAGTATGCTCATTACTTCCTAAACACTATTTACTTTAAAGCTTCCACATAAACAGCTCTTTGCATCCATGCAAGTCCGGACAAGTCTAAAGTGTTTCAAATAGAAAGGTTACAACTAAAATGCATGTGTTTGGGTAGTAGAGCATATGATTGTAATACAATTTGGATTATACTGTACAGCACTTGTTTTGTGAGAGTTTGTAAAAAGATGTCTTGACATCGTTTTGCTGTTGTTAAACACATTCCCAATTTACTCCTATTCATCAAGACTTTCCTCCATTATTGAAGTTTCCTCAAGAATTCAAGGTGAGCGATTTCGTATAAAAATGATAATTTTGTTGATGAAGTATTCCTTTAATATATTCTTTTCAGAGCCATGCACATTTCATTTTACGTTTGCAGGTAATTTGATGGGCCAGTCATTTTATTGAAGAAATTACTGCACAGTTTTGTTCTCACTTAAACAGTCAAACCCTCTTTATATTTTGCTTTCCTTAATTAAAGCCAGCAAATAGTGCTACGATCTGACAGTGCACTCTGAGGACAAATCAACTCTTTAATTGTATTCAATGATGTGATATGAATGACAAAAGAATGCAAAGGCTAATAAGAGTAAAGGTTAAAGTAAATGTAAATAATAATACAGTGTCAATTAAACATCTACCTCTTCTGACATATTTTCCTCCTTTCTGTCCCTGATGGACGTCAGAGACACAACGTCTCTCCATCTTCCAATACATTCCCCTGCCTTGGGAGGAACAACATATCAACCAGTGGTGGATAATCAATGTTAGTCTGAGAGCAGCTGTGGAGAGCCGTAAAAATGTCTGTCGTTTTGAGTTTGTTTTTGTAGAACAGCCAGGCGTGATGTTTATATGTAAAGGCCTCTGGAGTATGAGGGTTTAATAAACCAATGACAGCTGGGATTTCCACTGAGCATACCTCAGAGACCCTGGGCCTCATCATTCTATCTAAGGTCAAATCAGCATGGACAATGCTGCCAAATCCCATTCAGACCTAGCAATGAACTGTCCCTCACATTTCTACTGAGAACGTCAAATGAGTGTCATGTAGCAGGAAATATAAAACCATTTGATCCAAGAAGAGCATGGTTATTCAGTTTGTTCTTATGTGGATTAAACAGACTACAGGAGGATTCATTGGATAACATTACCACTTTATGATTGAGAAACGTGTTTTCTATTTTTCCATTTTATAAATGCCAGATTTGATCCAATGATGATAGTACCGTTTGAATTGATATTGAACTAATCCAGTGATAGGTTTTTACATCATTAGCTTGAAAATGATCTAGAGGGACAGTTATAAAGACATTGGAAAATGTATTTGTAGGACAAAGGTGTGGTTGCGTATTTCCAGATGGGCATAGATAAAACACACAAAGAAGCATTAACAACACACTGCTACCATCTAGTGGTAAAACAATAATAAATGTTCATAAACAAGAACAGGAGACTTATACATTTTGTCATTTGTGTCACTTAATATTCACCCCAAAAAAAACATATTTTGAAATTAAGTTATATCAAAATGATATTTCATTAATCTGTAGGAAAGGCAAGTGAAAACAATTCCATAAAATATGCATGAAATATAGATGATCTCCTAAAATTTGTCAGGTTTCGCCATCAAGTGTTTCCATGTGTTCTTTTCGGGTCTGAGTAGGATAATATAGCACTTGGGTGCAAAGATACAGCCGAGCAATCCATAACTTGAAGCCAAGATAGCAAATACCTCTGTGGCCGTTGAGTACTTTCCTGGAGAGCTAATATAGGCTGGAACAAAGGCTATCCACACTGCACAAAAAATGAGCATGCTGAAGGTAATAAGTCTGGCCTCATTGAAGTTGTCCGGGAGTTTCCTTGCCAAGAAGGCCAGGAGTAGGCAGACGCAGGCCAGCAGGCCAATGTAGCCCAGGACGAGAGAAAATGCTACGGGTGAGCCTTCATCGCACAAGAGAATGACAATAACACTCTCACGTGGTATCATTTTTCGTGGAGTAGGGGGAAAAACAACCAGCCACACTGTACAGATGATTACCTGCATAAAAACAAACCAGTGTCATTCAAACATTTAAATTAATTATTTCCTAAACAAATAAAGATTCAGAAGTCCTTACCTGGATCAGTGTACACATGGTAATGATTGCCTTTTGCTGTGCAGGCCCAAACCATTTCATTACATTGCTGCCTGGAATAGTAGCCTTGAAGGCCATTAACACCACTATGGTTTTCCCCAGAATACAAGACATGCAAAGAACAAAGGTGATGCCGAATGCTGTGTGTCGCAACATGCAGGACCACTCAGAGGGCCGGCCGATGAAGGTCAGAGAACACAGGAAACACAGAGTCAAGGAGAAGAGCAGCAGGAAGCTCAGCTCAGAGTTGTTGGCTTTGACAATGGGTGTGGTTCTGTGATAGGAAAATATAAAGGCCACAACACAGGTGCAGAAGGAGCCAATGAGGGAAATAGCCGTCAAAATAATGCCCATGGTGCTGCTGAAGGAGAGGAAATCCATATATTTTGGGATACAGGCTGTTCTCTCATCATTGGACCAGAACTCTGGCAAACAGCGCACACACTCTATGGCATCTTAAAGACACAGACAACAAGTCTTAAGCTGTGGCTTTAACACTGCAATTGTTGATCACATTCTCAAAATGTAGGAAAGTATTTTGTCTCACCAGTCTGATTGCTTATCTCCCCAGCTGTGCAAACCACACAATCATGGCAGCACACAGGGAAGTTAGGTCTGATAGACTTCCGGGTTCCTGCGGGACAAATGCTGCTGCATACCGACAAGGGAATCTGAGCAAATGGGAAAAAGGATACTTCACAACCCAGTCACAATAAACATATATAATTGCAAAAAATGCAATATACAAGATATAATTGTATTATATTGATTCCCGTACATTGGTTTCGTTACCGTTCCAAACTATGATAGGTTCCTCGATCTGGAGTTTTTGCTTTCCAACTGTGGTCGTCTCATCAAATTTTCCAATAGTGACAAATTCAATTCCTCCATCTTGTCCCATCTGCCAGTTCACAAGGTCATACATGGCTGCAGGATCCCCATTCTCATCAAACTTGATTTCATCACCAAAGGAGCTGATGTATTCCACCTGTTTTATATAATGAAGTAGCTAAGGGAAGAACGTTATTATTTTGTAATATAAGCAAGATCCATAAATTAGCATTGCTATAACTTGTGTGTACTGAATTGGTGAGCAAATGGGAAGGTATATACCTGCCATGGCTGTATATTGTCTGTATTTGGACAGGCCTGCTGAGAAAATGGCCCTTTTCCTTTTACACAGCTTCTCATAGCCTTCAGTGCATGGCCAATGGCATACACAGCCTTATACACATTGTAGGAAATCCTTAGTTGTGACACATCTGAATAGATATTCTTGACACTCTCCAGGTCTTCTGCTCCAGAACATGGACGTTTATCCTCAACATCATGTTCCTGACCTTCAGCCTGCACACCCAGGCTGCATTGAAACATTTCTTCCCAGAATAGTATCACGAAAGGATTTGCAAGGGCACCTGGCCTCGAGGGATTCAAGCTAAGCAGAAAGTCTTGCAATCCAGCGATCTGTGCTCGACGAATGGCAAAACCCATAGTACCCTGGAGGATGTGGTGGTACTTTTTTGGGGTGGAGAGGACGGCAGCTGTGCTCCAGGCCTCACTGGCAAGCCACTGTATCCCAGTGAGCCCCTCTCTAAATTAAAGAGATATGAAGATGATTTGTTTGCAATGATAAACATATAGACATTCAAACTCAGGCAACATGAATCTGTAATAAAATCAACAAAACCAATAATACAAGTGAGTTTTAATCACAACATACAGAAAATACCATAGTGTTAGACGAAAACGAAATGTCATGCCTGAGAGCTTCATCAAACAAAGCAGCTGCATCTTGTTCCACAGCAAACACTAGGATCACCCGAGCCCCAGAAGAGCGGATCTTGGAAATGATGGACGAAATGGTGATCTGTGCTCGGTTCTTTGGGATGACCTCATGAAGAGCAACACAGGCACCTAACTTTCTAACCTAAGGGAGCATCACAGGATACAAGAGAACTTATTTCATGTTCTAAATGTATAGACTACATAGAACATTCCAACATGACAATTTATTCTTATTAAATTGATTATTAATTGTTGTGTGACCTACCTCATCCGCAAATATGTTGGCCCCTCCAAGGCCATAGGCATCATCCCCTGCTATCACACCTACCCAAGTCCAGCCAAAATGCTTGACGAGTTGTACCATTGCATCTACCTAGAGATAGAAAGAAAAGGGGAAGAAATACACAAGGAGAGGGACAAATATTATATATATTCAGTATAAGAAAAGTACGATTTCACCTACAAGGAATTTGCTTTGGTGGTTTTGGTCTATCGTCCCAGGAATAAACATGTGGATATGATTCTGTTTGTGTGACATTGTGAGTAATCTTAGTGTCCCAGTGTCCTAAGCTTCCTCTTACCTGAAATAAGTCACTGGGCATGGTCCTTAAAAAGGCAGGAAACTCCTTTTTGTCACTGAGACAGGCACAACTGGAGAAATAACTGACCTAAATAAAAGAAAAACAAACGTGTCCCAATGTCCCACAATAAAACATTATTTATTCAGTCATATGGACTAAACTTGAATACTCCAAAGCTTACAATTTGAGTTTTAATCATTGACAGTGGTATTAAAACACAACAAATAACAATGTGGCAAACACAGTTGTGAGTGGCTTTATCTAACTTACCTGTGGCACTTGGAAGACTCCAAGGAAACGGGCAACAACAAGGGACTGAGTAGAGCCTCCGTCTCCTATCACTGCTGGTACAGTCCCACGACAGGTGCCTTGACTCTCTGTCTCCACTTCAACTCCTGAAACCTTTTCATTTCCCACTAACTCCATGACAGCCTTCAGAGCCTGATGGGGCGTACTGCATGAATCAAAGATCTTGTAGCCAAGTGTGATGTTGGGAAGGAGCTTGCCATCTCTATTGATCTCCTCTATGGCAAAGATCATAGTTTGCATCCAGCGGAATGTCCGAAAGTTAAACCTGCAAGAACGGAGAAGGTGTATTCAGGCAAAGTTGAAGCAATTGTAATGCATTTCACTTAACATAGTTCATAAAAAGTTGCTTCACAGAACTAAAAAAGCAAGATCTGTGCCATATGTGGGCATCTGAGCAGAGGTTACATCAAACATTTGCAGCTACAGCATTTTCAAGACAAGTTAAAAAACAGCTTACCTGGTGCAATGTGCAGGAGGAGGCTTAGAAGTGAAGAACAGACTGGGCTCCATCACCATATCATGAAGGGAGAAGAGCCCCCCCAATATGATGTCCCCCTTTTTCTGCACCACAGGCAGAGACATTGATCCCGGGATTATTTTGCATTGTTGGCTCTGGTCTTGGCAGGAGTTGTAGGGAAACATTATACACCACAACAGACTCAAAACCACAAGCTTGGTCCTTCTCCAGGAAAGACCTTGCTCTACTAATCTCATCCATGAATAAATCATCCTTAAATTTAAAATAAATCACTGTCTAGTTCTAATAATATATTTTTGGGTAACCCATACAATCAGTAAAAAAGCACCAACAAATGTGTCAGTGGTCAGAGCTAGTGCTCACAATAAAAAAAACATTATGACCCCATTGTGACAAACACAGTATCAACAGGAAATAAATAAGGGTAACATTTCTAGTAAAGCCAAAACAAAAATCATCTTCAAATTCAAAGTAAAGAATCCTCGTCAACATGATGGTTTGAAAACAAGGTAATGGGCATCAGACGCATTCACTGCTAAATCTACATGACATTAACACCACATTGACAAGCTTTTTTTTAAAGTGGTAAGCAGAGGAAGCTGGCCTGTAGCTTATATAGGCTCCCTGCCTCATATCACAACTCTCAAGGTGACCTTATTTCCCCTGGGCTTCCGATCAATGGAAAAGAGCACCCAGTTTTTAATGGAATGAGCACTTGACCATAATGGAGAATGACTTGAGCTTTGTCATGTCACAACATCATGCCTGACTAGGCCTAACTCATCCTTCAGTGATGGGAAGAGGCAGGTATAGTAGACCCATGTCACAAGAGGCTAATAAACTGAGATACATAACACACACAGACACACAGGAAAAAACAAACGTGACATATCGCTAAATGAGAACATTGTTTACTGTTATAGAAAGGAAGAGGCACGTAAGATGCATTATTGTATTTTTTTAAATGTAAATTGAACATATTGAATTTAGGTAGCTACAGTAAGTTGCTTTCAAAACTGTTGTAACCTGGATTCAACATGTTCTTGATTATTAATGAACAATTTTCACAGAAATTCTGTCCTTTTCCCAACTTTCCTTATTCTTGCTTAAAATATATTTCAAAGGGACTAAACAAGTTGGATGGTGAAATCAATGAGTCATTAGTGGGTTGTGCAAATCATTATCAGGACAAACCCTGCAGGCTACTAAACAGAGCACCACAGAGAGTAAAGCAAAGATCATTTACATGCTTCATGTTGTGCTGCCTCGGGTCAAATGCTGTAGGTTTCCTTATTCATTTAATACGTCCCTGTGAGACCCTTGGAGGAGGAAGGACAGAGATTCCCTAAGACAAAAAGCTCAGTAATAGGAGGAATTTCAAGCTCTCAGGGGAAAGGGATTAGTCTTTTTGTTCCTCTAAAACATAAATAGAATACAACAAAAAGGAGATTGCAATTGTATCGCAGTTTTGCTCAGAGGGCAAATCAAGATAATTAAAGCCCCTGAGTATTGGATGTTTTCGATCACATACACCCTTGCATGTGCAGTCAGTCAAAAGAAAAAAAGAGAATGGAAAACAGAAACAAAGAAAGGTAATACGGATAGAGCTTTGAGAATAACAGATTCTACCAGACAGATACAAACAGAGCCAGTAAAAAAGAGATATGAGACTTATACTTTAAATTAAAGCATATGGTAATGAGCTACATACAACAAGATAGACAATGAATAGTAGAAGATAAAGAATAGAACAGACAGTCAGACAGACACGCGAGAGCAGGAAGGCAGAACTATTTTGTGCATCAAAATATTTGAGTGATATTTCAAAAAATAAAAAAAAGTCTTTCAGCCTCGACCCATGTTACTTCCAACATTTCCAAAATAAATGATTACATTGTATTTCTGTTTTAAATCTGAAACATATTAACTCTTGCATGCAGGGGGAGACTGAATAAATTCAATCTAAATGAGCCAAGTTCAAAGTTGACTGCATTTTCTTCATGTCCAGAAGGTCTTCTGGATCTGTTGTGGCAGCCCCCAAATAACAGTGCACACCTGTGGTCAAACCCTTAAGACTTGGTGAACTCAAGTGACTCCTGAAGCAGCAGACTGGTAGCCTATGTATGGAGGGCAGAAGGGTTGCAGCTATGTGGTTGCTAATGAAACATTTATGGAAGTATGTATGGGAAAATCAGGGCAGTACATGAAGAAGAATTTTCAGTTGCCCTTAAAGAGATTCTTGCAAACCATCCGATGACAGATTTGTAAAGGTTGAAAGAAGACTTTTAGGAATGTGTCCCAGATGGAAAAAGCGGAGGTGGAAAGCACATGATAACCGTGTCCCATTCTCTATAAAGGTCACTGGGGTGGACACAAGAGGAGATACACATTGAGATGCTTAAGGGTTGGATATTGTAGGGTGGGGTGCTAGTGGAGCCTCGCAGCGGCGAAACTGTGGCGCACTTACACTGTAGGTGCGCCGCATTTGCGCTTCAGATGATGCTCCCTCCGCAAAATGAAGAACCCTCCGCAAGATGAGGCCCCCTCCGCGAGGTGAGGCCCCACGCAGTCTGCGTGATCGGCCTGTAGGGAGGGGCGGCCCTGCCAATATGTATCTCTCATCCATAAGGAACTTGAAAAGGATTCGCTGCTTATCTGTGGCGGTTCATGCATCCAACCCTGATGCATACTCTCTGTAAAGCTATTCCAGGCATGTCTAGGGAGACACAAAAGAGGGTTTATAGCTGTATTTAGCTTACATTGTGTGTTATCTCAAGAACCCCAGTTTCATTCCAACTAAATACCTTTGTTGTGCAGTGCGCAGAAAAGGTTTTTTGGATTGCTAAAAAATATTACCTGCATAAAATAAAACGGCTTTTCCTCCAGCCCTACCTCTAGCAATATTTGAGTCTGTTCCAAGAGCCACTGAAGGAGGTTCAGGAAAAAACTGAAACAATAATAGAGAGAGCCTGTATTCCTTTATTGTGTGCTCTCCGACAGTCTAAAGGGGAGTAATATCAACTTTTTTGGAATAACGAATGCCTTAGGGTCTGTATAACATATAAAAGAAGATGGACCTTTCTTGACCTTACTTTTTTTTTTCACGACAGTGTCTCAGGGGATCGTAATATTTAAGAACCTATTAATGTGTTATACCAGATTAACGGAAATAATCTCAGCTAACTGACGATACAAACCATTTTATACCAAAACAAAACACAAGTCTCATAAGAAGCATCTGAATGACTCCTGAGCGAAAAATGCTAACGCACTTTGGCACAGAATGCAAGATAAAAGTACCCTTATTATTACTTATCGTAGCTGCATTTACAAGATATCCGATTAAAGCTGAGGTTCCACAGATTATTTAGGTATATAGTATCATCACTGAGTGATCTGAACTCGGACAGGGGAAGCAAACACAGACATCACAACACGTACCTTTATGTAGCTTCGAGGGGAGATGTTTCACCGTAGCTGTCAATCTGATCAAAATACGTGTTCAATGGCATTAAAACGAGAAAGAAAAAACGCGGCTGAATCGGTTAATCCATAGGTTTTTAACGTCTCTGTATAAAAAAATGATTTAATTTATAATCCATAATTCCATTTTTATGTAAATATCGCAGAGCAAAAGTTAGCTGCTAATGGTAGCCACCAGAGTGGCTGCTGCTTCCGGTCTTGGCAATGCGGAAGTCTCTCACACACACATTACCAAATAAGGACTGTGTGATTTCCCCTCGATTCCATTGGCTCTGAAGGTCAGAAAGAGATGTCACATGCCAAAATCCAGCAAGGTGGGCCAGAGATATGGAAAATCCACCCAAATGGCCCCAAAAGAGGGATTTTTTGGTGCTAAATCTGTCTAAAAAGGTCAAATATCAGGGGAAGTTCTACACACACCAACACATGAACAAATAAGGAGTGAGAGTGACGACGCGTAGCCAAATCCAGAAGCTGCATACCACCAAGGTGGCTACCATTAGCATCTAACTTTTGTGATCCGATTTTTACATTAAAATGGAATTATGGATTATAAACAATTGCTTCAAAGCCACAGATACATTATCAACCTATGGATCAACCGATTCAGCCGCGTTTTTTCTTTCTCGTTTTAATGCCATTGAATACGTCTTTTGATCAGATTGACACCTACGGTGAGACAATCTCCCGTAAAAGCTCCGTAAAAGGTACGTGTTGTGATGTCTGTGTTTGCTTCCCCTGTTGCGAGATCGGATCGCTTAGATACTATACTTAAATAATCTGTGGAGTCTCAGCTTTAATCGGATATATTGTATGTGCAGTTTTGATAAGTAATAAGGGTATCTTTATTTTGAATTCTGTGCTAAAGTGCGTTAGCATTTAAAAAAAAAAATGAATAAAACCGCACGTCCCTGCGGTGTGAATACCGCGCATGCGCATACCGCGGTTATCGCCATGACACGGTATATCGTTCAGCCCTAATACATTACATTACATTACATTGTATTTAGCTGACGCTTTTATCCAAAGCGACTTACAATAAGTACATTCGACCAGGAAGACACAACCTTGAAGAAAACAGAATCATATAAGTACATCAGGTTTCATAGAGCCAAACATTTCAAGTGCTACTCAACTGGCTTTAGGTAAGCCAGTCCTTTATTAGTATAAAAGTGCTTCGTTAATAGTTCTAACGCTCGAAGTGGAGTCGAAAGAGATGAGTTTTCAGTTTGCGCCGGAAGATGTGCAAGCTATCTGCCGTCCTGATGTTAATGGGGAGCTCATTCCACCATCTTGGAGCCAGGACAGCAAACCCACGTGTTTTCGCCGATGGGAACTTGGGTCCCCCTCGCAGCGAGGGCGCAACGAGTCTAATACGAGTCTAATACCGATACCAAGTCAAGAATTGCGATTCCGATTATTTTTCGATACTTTTCTTAAAAAAAGGGAAACAGTCTTAAATGTAATTATTGTGCTTTATTTCACACCAGAACCATAACCAGAACACACACTTTTAAACAATGAGAACAATAAACAAAATAAATGACAAGAATTCGTATTAAATAAAATTAAGCATCATCTCAAACAACTTTTTTGTTTTATAAAATATAATTTTTTTTATATTATATTAACATGTACAGTAATATAAATAATTATTGACAAAATGTATATTGCAGATGTTAGCCACATTGGTAAGTTAGCTAAAAAGATAGCCATATTAGACAGTTATCATTGCCATTAATTGCCTCGTCAAACTACGAAAACGTTCGTTTGTCACAAAATAAATTACACTTGTTTGACTTAGATTTGAGGGCATGGGCTTGAGCATGATGTAATTATGTTATCTATCACATTCGCTAACCTGTCTGTCTTTAAATTCTTTAAACAGCTCTGGATTCCGGTCGGCGGGGTGCTTAGCCAAGTTTGATGTGTTGGCTCCCTTGGTTTGCAGGGATCTAAAACATTTCTCACAGACAGGCCTCGTGGTGTCCGTAGGCTTGCCCTCACTGTCAGAGATATAGCTCAAATACTTCCAAATTTCGCTTCTGGCGTCTTTTTTGTCAACAAGCCGAGGCGCAGCGGCAGCTGCACTCCCACTTGCAGCCATGCTTCTCCTTTTCTCACATGCTCTGGCAGCTAGCGCGTGGCCGCGTGCACGAGAGAGGGGAGGGACTTCGAACGTGCTTGAGAGGGGCGGGACTGCAGGCACGGCTGCAGTGCAGGGAGTGGAAGCAGAGCGCTGAACACACACGGCTCTTATTAAAACGGCGCTTTCTCACCGGAGTACTTTTCCCCGTCATTCTTAAAGTACCGATACTAATGAAACGGAGGAATCGTACCGTTTTTAACGGCAGGGTATCGCGGTACCTTTCAAGTATCGGTACACTGTGCAACACTAGCTCAAAGTGCACCAGATTGAAGCATTTTACTTTAAAATGTTAAAAAATATATTTTTCTGTTTCTGTTTTTGTAGTGTATTGGTCTTTTGTAGAGATTTTTCATTTATTCTTTATATATTCTATTGTGTATTGCTTGGAGGGGGGGGGGCACCAAATCATAATCTCGCCTAGGGCACCAAAATGTCTAGGGCCGGCCCTGAGTCACAGTAAACAAACCTCCAAACGGACAAACTTAGTGTGGGTGGAATAAAGTAACTTTGCAATGGGGAAGTGGAAACAGGTGAGCAGGAGTTGTGTGACTATAATCCTCCCTTAAGGAAAAATGGGCAATGAGTGAAGGATAAAGGATAATATGTAGATTTCCAAATGACAGTGTTGAGACCATTTCCCATACTGTTTCAGCACTATTACGGATTTTCCATATATTAGTGTGTATACAAAAGGCTGAATTCAGCTCTAATTGTCACTGTCAAAGTGAAAGTGTAATTTTATAATATGGATTATAAAATATATATCAGCCAGAAAGTAACTGCTTGTCACAATCCAGGCATAGTTTTCTTACATGTGTTATTGGAGCAGCTACAAAAACAACAAAAGACATACTGATTAAATGTTTGAGTGTGTCTTGTCTTGGGGGGGTTGACTTGTTGATGAATTTTTACAAGACGAACAACAGGCACTGAAGCGTGACACACGCTTGGAAAACACTTAAGATTGTTATTGTGTATATTGCGCCGTCACGACATCACCATAAACCTGCCAATTTACCTTTTACCCCGGGGGTTTAGGAGGAACAAGGGGCCAGCTGGGCAAGCAAAGACAAGCAAGTGTTTCCTACAAAGCTGATGACATCAAGGCCTGGGGCTGTGAAACAGGAGCTCACCAGGTGTTGTGTTGGAAATTAATTAACTTTGAGTTTTAATGGAAGGTGATCTTACCTCTTGCAAAACAAGCTGCTTTCATTAATTTGCCATCAAAGTTGGCAAAGTTTGATAATAGAGAGAATAACATCTTTATGTTAAATGTGAACAATCTGACACGTTAAAACTTTGTTGACGCCATCTAAATCTATGATTGCGTAATCACAGGGTGCTTATTGAAAACAAATGTTTTTTAATAAAATCTACAAAGTTTCGATAGATAATGAAGTTATCATGACACCTTGACGTTTTAATGGTAAGCCAAATAAATGTTACTACCCAAAACAAGTTTTCTAAGATCAGTGATGTCGTAATTATATCATTATAACACAAATGAAAACAGAAGCCAACATCCAGAATAACAATTATACAAAATAATTATTTGGCAAAGGCTCAAAGGTGCCTTTGGATCTGCTCTCTAACTATTATTCCTCTTCCTATTGAAATAACTTTTTAGTTCTGTTCACTGAGTTGTAGTTTGGAATACAAATAAATAAATGGAGTTTACAGTACATCTAGGCTGATCAAATAGGTGTTGTTGTTACTCCATCCAGTAGGCTGCATGACATAGCCTACATAGTTTCCCTGCTGTAACACGTCGGGCCATATTCATAAATCTTCCTTATACAAAGAGTTGCTTCTGGTGATGGAATTTTTTTAATGAATGTTCTTGGAATAATGACATTTTCTAAGAATTTCCTTTAAACAGTAAGGAATGTATCCTGGTAACGAAAATGTCATTCATAAAGCATCTTAGCCCTAAGAGAACTTCTAGGATTAAAACTGTTAAGCATGGGGAGGAGGCGAATTTGTGTCAAGTGTAGCGGAGCAGGATCAATCGCAGGAAATCGAAATGAACTGAAAATCCCTTAATTTTTGTCTTGGTCTAGACAAGACAATGCAAGGTAAAACAGAACAGAACTTCCTAAACATGAGTCAACAGAAAACCAGGACCTAAATATACAGGTTGCACTAATGAGGGGATACAGTCCTAGTGTACAGGAGGACAGTGGGTAGCAGGGTTCATAGAGAATAGATTAAACTAAGGCCAGCACAGAGAATGAAAACAGACAGGAAATCACTCTGGGACAGGAAGTAAAAGCAGATATAATACTAGGGGGAGAAAAATAAAACAGGAAACAGGTGAACTAAACACAATGAAAAATGGTAAACAGAGAACAAAAAGTATCTCATCAACAAGGCCCGGAATGACATTGGTTTGACCCTCTCCATAAACACTATGCATTATGTTAATGCACAACAAGTCAGCAGATCTTGTTCATTGGATTACTGTGAACCCTGCACATCCAACCCTGAATATGTTGCACATTTCTGTATAATGCAATCTCTTTTATAAGGCTCACAGTTCTCCACTTTAGTTGTTATTATACTGATTTTCTTGTACATTTATATTCCATCTAAATATTTCTCTTTATTTTTAACGTCATCCTATTTTTATTTTTATTTTTTTAAATAGCCGTTTTTATAATATATCTATTTTTGTTCCTGGCTAATCAACATATTTCCTCATGCTGTGTTTATGAATTAACCCCCTATTAACCATTAATAATACTAAAATATGTATTTCATTTTCTGTATTATAATATTTATTATTATTATTATTATTACTTTAATTATTATTATTATTGTTATTATTATTATTATTATTATTATTATTATTATTAACATCATCATGAATAGGTGCATACTCATCTCTTATCACCATTGCTGCTGTTCAGCAATTGCACAATATTGCCAGGAGATGGCAATATTGTCCTTGCAATGGCTTACTGTGTTTATATTGTTGAATTAACCAAATTGTGGCAATACAAAGGTGTTAACAAGATTTCACCCAAGATATATCTAAATGTTTCAGTTGTTTTGGTCAACTGCATGCTCTGTCAATCATCATGTGGTGGTAAGGTGTTACAGGTAACTCAGTTGTATCCTGTGCAGTCGGCCTGTTGCAAACGGAGGGTACATACAGTATATGAACAATGTGTTTAAACAATACTGTACAATAATATAGAGAAATTGAAAATATTGTACTTCCCACTTCATGGCAACTGTTTAGTGAAGGCTTTTACTTTCTTTCAAAATGACAATGTTGTCTTACATAAATTCATGTCTTTGTAAATGGAGATTTGATATGGACAAATGTTACTACCTGCACAGATTTTTGGCCTCAACTTCATCATTGGGTTGAACTTGAACACAGACTAACTGCCCAACATCAGTGATATTCTCACTAATGCATGATGTGGCTAAATGGGAGGAAATCACTCCTGCCAAGTCAAATAAATATTGGGAAGAATCAGAGTAACGTTAGAGTTCTGAAGCTACATATAATGTCCATGGTTGGAAAGAAATGTTCAACATACAGGGATGTATTGTTTAGGGTTACTGCATAACTTTGGTCATGTCATGACATAAAACAAGAACATGTGTGTGAGAGACAAGCAAAGGCAACATGGTTGGTTGGTAGCAGATTGTTAGCACACTTTCTATGCTTTAAAATGCTTGGAATTAATCATTTTGTTGAATCTTGTATATAAAGTCTTAATATTAACTTATTTTGATTGTTTGGTTCTAATCATATGAATACATAATTGATAACTTCATAACATACATTTTTTACTTTTAATTCATGATGAATTAAACATCCCAAAAAAAAATCTGTCAAAACTAAACAGTCATTTAAACCGGTACATTTTCGGGAATTGATCTGACTATCTAACTAAATGCATGAACACTTAAGGAGTTGTATTCTTTACTATTCCGTTTTTTATTTAATTTAAAGTTTTAGTTTAAAAAGTGACATCATGGTTTAATAAAAGTGTCAGATGTGGTGCTCCAGGGCAAAGCACTAACAAAGAGTTCAAGTTCCACAGGAGGGCTCTTAATGATCCTGATGCAACAGGCCTGAAGGGAAGTTTCCAGTGAAGGCTGAGGGCACAGGTGTGAGGCAGGCTGGGGACACTGTGAACTCCAGAGGAAGTTTGTTAGTTGAACCTGAGGTTTGAGTCATAGTCAGGCCTGAGGCACCTTCATTTCACCACATGTGCTCAAACTCAATGAGACCCTAAAGACAAATCCTCTGGAGAGCTCTGAAGTGTTTCATAAACTAACAGGCATCTCTACAAACACAAACAAGTTATTTTTGTGTTAAAAAAAGCCGTAAGAGGCATATCAGCTGCTAATTTAACATCTCCTTTGTTGAAAAACAAAAGCAAAAAAACAATAACATCAAATTAAATATCACATGGCCCGATGCGTGTGTTACATTTTTTATTTTGATTAGTTGTCAAAAGTGTAACTTAAATTCCCTTATCCAAATACAGAATCCCTAAAACTGATGTATGAACTAATAGAAAATCAAATGTAAATGTTCTAGAATAATTTAAATAATAAAAAAATCAGTAATTAATGAGGAAAATGATTGTATAATAAACATACAAATATATATTTCTTACCATTCATTACTTTTTGTATAACCTTCACTAATAAGTTTCACTGACTGGTACATGTATTTACTCTGAAAAAATCAATAGTCAGCACACACAAGTAGATTTAAGATGTCTGATGACTGTTTATGTAAGCATTATTTTATATAGTTTAAGCTGTATTTATATGTGCATCAGGAGTATTAATAGACTTGGATGGACTTTTTAGCTGTTGTTACCGTGCCTACATTTAGGTTGTTCTTTAGAGGCACCTGGTGGATTTTTTACATATTGTAATTGTGGTTGTGTATTAAAATAAAACTGCTTATTTCAAAAGTATATAAACTTTAAACTATACATGTAGTTACTTGTTTTTTACTTGTATTATAAGGCAACACTATTTACAAACTTGGGAATCTTACTGATATTCTCTTTATGAGTTCATTTCTAGAGTTAAAATATCCTAAACTCTATGTCTTTATCTAGATACTATGTTCTAGACAGGCCACAAGTGTTTTATTATGTTTAAGTTTATCAAGAATGTATGTGTGGTCTTTTTTTTTGCGTTTGAGCACATGTTGTTCTGCGTTGTTTGTAATGGGTCTTTTCTTTCTTTATTGTGTGTATGTTTATTTTAAGTGTAGAATAAAAGGCACATTTTGAATATGAAGAAACATATTTTGAAGGAGAGGAAACATTCATTAAATGCATAAGAAAGAAACCCAGAACAGTAAGTCTCCGCTTTGCAGGCCCAAATCATTTAATCACGTAGCTCTAATACTCAATGACACCACTGTAGTTTTGCCAAGAACACAAGGGATAAGGAAGAAAAGGACCATTCTGAATACTGTGTGTGAACCATTTAGATGGCCGGCCTTGACTAGAACTCATGGGTGGCATTGCAGGGACACAAAGCATTGTTCAGTACATTTGCCTTTTTTGTCCACAAGTTGCATTTTTGTATGCGTACAAGACGGACACTGCATTACTGATCCACAGAAATATATTCACCATCAGAGCAGAGCAGATACAATTTATAAACACATGCAAAATGAATTAAGGCAGAAACGTTTTATTTGTTTAGGTTTGTTTATTTATCACTTTTACTTCATACTGTAAGACATATAAGGCAAGATTATGTGTACAAGCACAACTCATATACTAGGCCCAACAGGCAAGACTGGTGTGCATAAACTAACATAATTTACAAACTTGTGTATCTCACTGACATCCTCTTAATGATTCTCTCTCATGTGTTTAATTATCATAAGCTGATGTTATTAACTAAGATAGAGTGTAATGTTTTAGATACATTAGAGTACAGGCCCTAAGTGTTGTATTTTTAAGTATTTATATGTTATGGATGCTGAATCAATTGTAAATTCAGAAATCCTAAATGCCTACATATTTATTATGTAGGCATACTGCACAAAAATTGTTTGTTATCTAGTTTACTTATATGTATATGTTTCATGTGCACAATAATGTCAATGTATATTTTTTCATGGCAACGAACAACAACAATGAGTGAACATTTCAAACATTCATGCTCATGAGCTGAGGTTCATTCTTGATCTTGGTTGAACAATAAATGAACAGTGATAACATTTTTGAAAAGGTGGGAAAACATTTTCGAAGTAATAACAGGTGTAGTTTATATAAATCTATATTTAATCAGTTGGTTTTTTTTCAGACATAGGTATGTGCAGACTTTTTCTCATATACAGTGTCACCTGAACATTTATATTTGTTCAGGAAGGTCTATATTTATATAGTAATTAGATATAATAGAAAACATATTGTATATATTAGAACAATTAGTTTACTGTTAAATTAAAGGGCTCTTTGGGTCCCTTTACCCAACAAATGTTTCTTTGTATTATGTTCAGGCTTTAATAAAATAATGTAGCACTTGGGCAAAAAAATACAGAACAGCATTCCATAACTGGAGGCTAGAATAGCAAATATCTCCACAGCCACAGTGAACTTCCCAGGAGAGCTGGCATATGCTGGGATAAAGGTGATCCAGACAGCACAGAATATCAACATGCTGAATGTGATAAATTTAGCTTCATTAAAATTATCAGGCAGCTTTCTAGCAAAGAAAGCAAGTAGAAAACACAACACAGCTAAGAGCCCTATGTATCCTAACACAGCACAGAACCCTACAGGTGACCCCAGGGCACACTCAAGAATAATCTTATCCTTATAGTGGTTCATATTTTTAAAGGGAAACGGAGGATTGATTGTCAGCCAAAGTATGCAAATTATAACCTGTATTAGAGTAAAACTCAGAACACTGAGTCTCTGCTGGGCAGGCCCAAACCACTTCATCATATTACTGCTTGGAAGTCTTGCTTTAAAGGCCATTAACACCACTATTGTTTTCCCCAGAACACAAGAGATAGAGAGGACAAAGGTGATGCCGAATGCTGTGTGTCGCAGCATGCAGGACCACTGAGAGGGCCGGCCGATGAAGGTCAGAGAACACAGGAAACACAGAGTCAAGGAGAAGAGCAGCAGGAAGCTCAGCTCAGAGTTGTTGGCCCTGACAATTGGAGTCTGTCTGTAGTGGAAAAATATCAGGGCTATAGTTATCGCCAGGCAGGCACCAAAAACAGAAAAGGAGACCAAGAGTATACCCATCAATTCCCCAAAGGTGAGGAACTCAATAGCTTTCAAATCACAGTTATTCCTCTCTTCGTTGGACTTGTACTCGGGAAGGCATTTGTCACATTTCACTGCATCTGAAAGCATAAAAATGTTTAGGCTGTACAGCACACACATCTTTAGATAGACAAATAAAGTGCTTGCAGTGATTTTGCCCCATAGAAACACGGTGAGTGCTAGCGTAAAGGCTAGGAATCCTGCTGTCTCACTTGTACTGTTGCTGAACCCCCCGTCAGCACAGGCGACGCAATCAAAACAGCAGATAGGCTTCCCTTTGACAAAAGCCCGACGCGTCCCTGGCAAACAGCTCTCACTGCAAATTGACCTCGGAACCTGTATCATAGTGACAGCATAAAGTCATTAATATCCTGATTAATATGGTGATGAGCTGTTTATTAATTTATTTTACTCAGTAATCAAAATAATAATGTATAAGAAAACAATGTGACATTCAACATAGATCTACAAATAAACCAACTAATTAATACACATGTACTTACTTCAAGATTCTCGCCTGCCCAGATGGCTCTCACATCTTCCTTCATCTCAAACTGCTGACCCTCAGGCTGGGAGGCATCATAGAAGCCAATAGTTTCAAAGACTATGTAACCTGTGTCATCCATCTGCCAGTTTACCAGTGCATAACGAGCCACTGGGTCACCCAACTCATCAAAGAACACATTTTCACCAATCTTGGTGGTGAAATTGACCTGTGTTAGGTAATGGAGCACCTTTAGGGAAACACATATGTTGTTAATAATATACATAACATACACAGTAGAATGAATTGAGGCACTGACTTTGTTTTTATGTTTACCTGCCATGTTTGGGGATTTTCCCTGTCAGCACAAGTATTGTTTTCAAAAGGCCCTTGTCCATCTTTGCATGTAAATAACATGTGCAATGCATGAGCGACAGCGTATGTGGCCTTATAAACATTATTTAACAAACTTGCGTCTGAAACATCTGTGAAGCGTGTGTTTGTTTCCCAAAGAGACTCCTTCCCTGAACAGGCTGGAACTGAACTCTGTGCGTGAGTCTCTCTTTGGGGCGTCAGGGTGCAGCCAAACGCCGTCTCCCACAACTCCACCAGTCCCTGGTCTCCCGCTGTGGTGGAGGGCCTGCTGTTAGCCAGGAACTCCTGCAGTCCAGGGATGTGAGCATTTAGTGCTGCAAAGCCCACTGCACCCTGCACCACAGCATAGTTTACTGGAGAGGCAATGTAGCGATACGTGATCCAGCCCTCACTGCCCACCCACTGCAGGCCTGTCACATTCTGAGCATGAAGCTCCTTAATAAGTATGTCAAGGTCTGTGCCATCAGCAAATGCCACTATTACCTTAGAGGTGGATTTCTTTATGATGTCTACTACCTCTAAGAACCGCTTTCTGGGATCAGTTCTGTAAATAGCCACAGAGTACTCAACGCACACTCCTTCCCTTTCTGCTGCTTCCAGGAAAGTGGCCATGCCACCATTACCATAGTCACTATTAGTTCTGATAGCACCCACCCAGGTCCAGCCAAAGTGTTTCACAAGCTTTGCTAAGGCTTTGCTCTGATAAAGGTCACTGGGGATGGTCCTAAAGAAAGAAGGATAGTCTCTTCTGTTGCTAAGACAAGCACAAGTTGCTGAATGACTGATCTGAAACACAGAAAATTAGCTAATATTTAGATGCATTCAATGCCTTGTACAAAACAGACATTTCATAAAACATTGTCAGATGTTATAATTGTTCTTACTCAACAACGCCAATTCACTCACCACAGGTATATGGAAGGGTCCCATGGTGCGTGCAATACCTATTGTAGAGGTAGATGTGGTTTCCCCTATGACAGCATGGACATTTGAGAGTTTGCTACAGCTGCCTTCCCCATTGTCATACCTATTCATGAGGTTTAGCGATGCCCTAATGGAGAGAGGGATACTGGGGCAGGAGTCAAAGATCCTGTAACCCAGTGTCACTCCTGGCAGCAGTTCTGAGCTGTTGTTGATTTCCCCTATGGCAAATATCATAGTATACGCATACTGAAGCTCTCCTGGGTCCAATCTTACAAAAATGATATATAAAAATTGATTCACACTTTAACATGAATAAATAACACATATTGTTAAAAGTTGTACATGTTTCCACCCCTCTCTTACCCTTCACACTGGATGGTTCCTGGGTTGACTTGGAGAGATGGATTGACACTGACTGGGTTCTGATGGAAGGAGAAAATGCCTCCAATGTTGATGTCTCCCTCCTTGTGAAATTGAGACTGTTCTTTTGTCCCATATGTCTGACACATAGGCTCACCTCCTCTGACGGCCAGGAGGGAAACAAGGAGCAGATCTGCTATCAGCAGCATAGTAGCTATTTACCACCCAATGCCCAAAGATAAAATCCCTCAACTCTGAGTGTTTTATAGTGTTTTCTTCCTACCATCACAAAGCCACTGGGGCCTAGTGTGAATATGTGTTTCGGTCAACTAATTACAGAAATTGTGGTGTGACTGACAGTTAGATGGACATATGAGAAGGCCTATTCTAACTGGTTGTGATCTTTGTTTTTAGCATAACCAGATCCTTACAATAATAATTTCAGAGACATGATATCTGGGATATCTGAGCTGTTTTTCAATAGTATATTTCATCTTTGAGTTTTTATTATAAGTTAAAGGATGAAAATACCTAAATGTTTGGACATTGGGCCAATGGATAAATATTATTATCTCAATAGGCTAACATATCCCAATACTCCAAGGAATCTAAAACCTATGGTGTTACATTCAAGAAGGAACTAAAATGTGTTTACGACATCAAATGTGGAACAAAGAAATAATTTAGAAGAAAAAGACAAAGTTATATAGCTATTTTGTCACAATTCTCATGTTATGTCACGTTTGTAGTTTTGTATGTTTGGGTGTTTGCTGTCATGTTTTCCTCCTGGGTTATTGTCTGGTCCTTTTCCCTGTGTTTTTCCTCCCGTCGTTCGTTTCCCTGGTGTATCTATTTGTCTGATTGTGTTCACCTGTTGTCCTTGTGTTTCTCCTCCCCTGCCCGGCTGTTTCTCGTCTCATGATTACCCCTCCCTGTATTTAGTCTCTTCCTGTGTTCAGTGTTGGTTCGTCTTTTGTTGGTGACTGAGTTCACCGGTGAGTGTTCTGTTTTGTCTGAGTTGGTTTCATTATCCTTGAAACAAAGGTTTATCAGAGTTATCTGCATTTGGGTCCTGCTTCCTCCACTCAATCGTGACAGTACGAACCAACCAGAAATGGACCCAGCAGATGATCCATTTGAGGTGGAACTACAACATTTTTCCTTTCATTTGGCTTGCTGCTATGATTGGTGGAAGGGAGCGTCCAGTGTTCTGCAGAAGGAGGCCGCTCTGGTAGAGGCGCACCGGTTGGCTATGGAGAAACCAGACTTGGTGAAATTCTTACCTGGCTGGATTTTGAACTTCCTATGGGTGTGTGATTTCCAACCTGCTGACTACAAATGTCTCGGTGTGTTCCGTCTGGAGTCAACCAGTGCTTCTGCCCCAGTTCCTGCTCCTGTCCAGGAGTCGTTTTCTGGAACTCGTCTGGCTTTTGGCGGTCCACGGAGCCTTCAGGCGGCTTCTAAGAGAAGGAGTCGCAAGTCCAGGCTAGCAGCCCAAGCCCCAAGAGCCATGATTCCGGTCCCAGTTCTGGCCCCAGCGGCCATGGTTCCGGCCCCAGCAACCATGGTTCCGGCCCCAGTACCGGGCCCACAGCCATGGTTCCGGCTCCAGAACCGGCCCATGCAGCCATGGTCCCTGCTACAGAACCGGCCCACACAGCCATGGTCCCAGCCCCAGTCCTGGCCCCAGCAGCCATGGCTCCGGCCCCAGCAGCCATGATTCCGGCCCCAGCAACCATGGTTCCGGCCCCAGTACCGGGCCCAGCAGCAATGGTTCCGGCTCCAGAACCGGTCCCCACAGCCATGGTTCCGGCTCCAGAACCGGCCCATGCAGCCATCGTCCCTGCTACAGAACCGGCCCACACAGCCATGCTCCCAGCCCCAGTCCTGGCCCCAGCAGCCATGGCTCCGGCCCCAGCAGCCATGGTTCCGGCTTCAGTACCGGCCCCAGTAGCCATGGTCCCAACTCCAGTTTCGGCTCCAGGACTGGCTCTCCGGCCGACGCCAGCTCCCCGTGTCCTGTCGGCGTACCGGCAGACTCCAGCACCTCGTCTCCTGTTGGCTCTCCAGCCGACGCCAGCTCCCCGTGTCCTGTCGGCGTACCGGCCGACTCCAGCACCTCGTCTCCTGTTGGCTCTCCAGCCGACGCCAGCTCCCCGAGTCCTGTCGGCGTACCGGCCAACGCCAGCTCCCCGAGGCCTGTCGGCGTACCGGCCCACTCCAGCTCCTCGTTTCCTGTTGGCTCTCCAGCCGACCCCAGCTCCCCGTGTCCTGTCGGCGTACCGACCGACACAAGTCCCCTCTCAAGTTCTCTCTCAAGTCCCCTCTCAGGTCCCCTCTCGAGTCTCTTCTCGAGTCCCCTCTCAAGACCCTTCTCAAGACCCATCTCAAGACCCCTCTCAAGTCCCCTCTCGACTTCCCTCTCAAGTCCCCTCTCAAGTCTCCTCTCCAGTTCCCTCTCAAGTCCCCTCTCGACTTCCCTCTCAAGTCCCCTCTCAAGTCTCCTCTCCAGTTCCCTCTCAAGTCTCCTCTCGAGCTACCTCCCGAGCTCCCTCTCGAGTCACCTCTCAAGTCACCTCTCGAGTCACCTCTCAAGCCACCTCTCGAGTCACCTCTCGAGTCTCCTTACAATTCAACTCTCAAGTTCCTTTTTGAGTCTCCTCTCCAGTCTCCTCTCAAGTCTCCTCACGAGTCCCCTCTCGAGTCCACTTTCAAGACACTTCTCGAGTCCCCCTCCAGTTCCCTCTCAAGTCCCCTCTCGAGTACCCTCTCAAGTCTCCTCTCGAGTCCGCTCTCAAGTCTCCTCTCGAGATCCCTCTCAAGGCACCTCTCAAGTCACCTCTCGAGTCCCCTCTCAAGTCCCCTCTCGAGTCTCCTCTCAAGTCCCCTCTCGAGTCTCCTCTCGAGTTCCCTCTCAAGTCCCTACCCACTGTCCTGGTCCATTGGAGGTTCCGCTGGGGGCCATGCCAACTCTATGCCCTGTCCCGTTGGGGTTCCCGCCGACTACTCTTCTGCCGGGGGTCCTGCCAACCCTATGTCCTGTGCCGTTGGAGGTCCCGCCGACGACTCTTCTGCCAGGGGTCCTGCCAGCTCTATGTCCTGTTCCGTTGGAGGACCCGCTGAGAGTCTTGCCAATCCCATGTCTTATTCCGTTGGAGGTCCCGCCGTTACCTGTCTCGCCGGGGGTCCTGCCAACTCCTGGTCCTCTTCCGTGGGGGATCCTGCCGAAGCCTGTCCCACGGGCTCTGGTTCCTGTCCGGCCGACACCGGGTCCTGCCCGGCCTCCGGAGCTGTCCCGTCAGCGCCTTCCTGCCCGGCCTCCGGAGCTGTCTGGTCTTCGCCCTCGAGCCCGGCCCTCTGAGAGCCGCGGTCTTCGCCTTCGAGCCCGGCCCCCTGAGAGCCGCGGTCTTCGCCTTTGAGCCCGGACCGCTGAGAGCCGTGGTCTTCGCCCTCGAGCCTGGCCCCCTGAGATCCGTGGTCTTCGCCTTCGAGCCCGGCCCCTTGAGTGCCGCGGTCTTCGGCCTCGAGCCCGGCCCCCTGAGTGCCGCGGTCTTCGGCCTCGAGCCCGGCCACCTGAGTGCCGCGGTCTTCGGCCTCGAGCCCGGCCCCCTGAGAGCCACGGTCTTCGCCCTCGAGCCCGGCCCCCTGAGTGCCACGGTCTTCGCCCTCATGCTCGGCCCGCTGACTCTTCCTGCCGCTGCCTTCGCCCCTCATGCTCGGCCCCCTGAGTTTGCCCACTGTGGTCTTCGCCCCTCCATGGACTCTACCTTGCCCCCAGGCCGTCCGCCCGAGATCCCTTCTGGGCCCTCCGCTGTGCTCCTGGGCGGTCAGCCCAAAACCCGTCCTCCAGACCCCCTCCACCCACCCTGGTGGCCTTAGTTTTGTGTCCCTCCTCCGGACCCCCTCCACCCACCCTGCTTGAGGTTTTGGACTTTTGGAATCCGTCCCTTGAGAGGGGGGTTCTGTCACGATTCTCATGTTATGTCATGTTTGTAGTTTTGTATGTATGAGTGTTTGCTGTCATGTTTTCCTCCTGGGTTATTGTCTGGTCCTTTTCCCTGTGTTTTTCCTCCCGTCGTTAGTTTCCCTGGTGTGTCTAGTTGTCTGATTGTGTTCACCTGTTGTCCTTGTGTTTCTCCTCCCCTGCCCGGCTGTTTCTCGTCTCGTGATTACCCCTCCCTGTATTTAGTCTTGTCTCTTCCTGTGTTCAGTGTTGGTTCGTCTTTTGTTGGTGACTGAGTTCACCGGTGAGTGTTCTGTTTTGTCTGAGTTGGTTTCATTATCCGTGAAATAAAGGTTTATTAGAGTTATCTGCATTTGGGTCCTGCTTCCTTCACTCAACCGTGACAGTTTTATCAAGTAAAGGATTTACTGCATTGCATTATTTTGAAAATGTTCTAGTCAGTAGATTTGAGAATATCAGAATTACAATTCAGCTTCAGGGATGCCATGCACTGATATTTTTAAGAGATTTTTTAAAACTGCAAATGTAGACGTACAAGTGCTACTCTGTTAAAGGCCTGCAATGGTTTTAAAATAGCATAGACGTTTAGGTTTCATTTTCATGTACACTAATTTTAAGGTAATTGTTATTAGTTTCTTCTCATCATTTGTTTTTTAGTATTTCTCTCTGGTCTTAACAGTAAAATATAACATTTTGGAGCAAATATACAGAAGAGCAACCCAAAGCTAGAGGCCAAAATGGCAAATATCTCCACAGCCACAGTGAACTTCCCAGGAGAGCTAACATACGCAGGAATAAAAGTGACCCATACTGCACAGAATATTAGCATACTGAAGGTGATGAACTTAGCTTCATTAAAATGATCAGGCAGCTTTCGAGCCAGAAAAGCAAGGATGAAGCACATCACAGCCAGGAGTCCTATATACCCCAACACAGCCCAGAACCCTATAGGTGAACCTACATTACACTCTAGAATAATCCTTTCAGTGGTATGAGCTGTATTTGTGTAGGGGAATGGTGGGGCAAGGGTTAACCACAGCACACAGACCAACACCTGCAGTAAAGTACAGCTGAGAACATTTGTTCTCTGAAGCACAGCAGAACACTGAGGAAGTGTGTTAGTCGGCCTTGTAGCCTTAAAAGCCATCACTACTGCTATGGTTTTAGCCAAGATACAAGAAATGCACAAGGCAAAGGTGATGCCGAATGCTGTGTGTCGCAGCATGCAGGACACCACTGTGGGCTGACCTATGAAGGTCAGGGAACACAGGAAACACAGAGTCAAGGAGAAGAGCAGCAGGAAGCTCAGCTCTGAGTTACTGGCTTTGACAAGAGGTGTGTGACGAAACCGGAAGAAGACACACAACACCACCAGTGTTAAAATCGCTCCAAACAACGAGAAAGCAGTGAGCAGGGCACCCATGGTTTCGCCATAAGATAGGAACTCGATCACCTTTGGAACACACTGGCTGTGATCTTCATTTGACCAGTACTCCAGTGGGCATGGCGAACACTCGGCAGAATCTGAATAGAAAACATGGAACACTGAAATGTGTTTGTACTGTAAGCAGCAAGTGAGACTTAAGCTCATACTGTATGAAATAAATAATGGCCTTTTAATGTTTAGAGACTTATTGGATTGACACTGGAAAATATATACTTTTTTTACACATATTAATATATAATGAGTTACAGTATAGATTCTACTCACTGTTGGATTTGGTGATCTCTCCCGCAGCACAGGCAATGCAGGAGAAACAGCAGATGGGTTTCCCTTTAATCACAGCCTGCCGGAAACCTGGCGGACAACTCTCACTGCAGACAGACACAGGCCTCTGTAAAAACACAGCTCAACTCATCAGTTACTCAAAGTTAGTTGGCCCTTAATTTATGAATGTTATTTTCTTTCTTAGTGTCTCTAAAAATTATATTTTTTCTCATTGATCTTACACGTAAATCTTAAATGTGAAAGTGCCAATCCCAGTCTGTAATATATAGAGTGAAGGTATATGAATATATATGTGAACATTTTGACATCATTTACATTGGAGAATTTACCTTTTTATTTGGTCATTAATTATGGAAATGTCTCAGGGAACAGTTATGTATTTGAAAAATGACCTCCACAATGAGTATTTTATACCAAACTCTTTTTACCGTTAGGGATCCAGCAGCCCAAGTTGTGTTTATTCCATTCATTATAAACTGCTTTTCATTTGGTAGTGATGCATCATAGCTCCCTACAGCCACAAACACAGTATCTCCTGCTGGATTTCTCTGCCAGTTCACCAGCTCATAGGTCGCTGCAGGGTCTCCATTTCTATCAAAATACACACTTTCTCCTGACGGAAGGGTGAAATTCACACTTTGGAGGTGTTTCACAACCTACCAAATGAGAACAGTGGTGAAATATTGTAAGATTATTATTTATTTTTTATTCAAATAATTTACTGAATGTATTAACCTGTTACCTGTTTTGGCTCAAAGTCATCTTTCCAGATACACTGAGGATTCATGGCATCACCACATTTTAACATGTTATGCATGGCATGAGCCACAGCATACACAGCCTTATACACATTGCTGGATATCCTTAGCTCTGACACATCTGTAAAAGGATTGTTGATGTCCTCTAGTATCTCCGAGCCTGTGCACAGGGTCTGACCATGGAGACCGGACTGAAAACTGCAACCAAATGTGGCTTCCCAGAACTCTCTCAGCAGATTATTATGAGGGTCTTGACCTGGGTTTACTTGCAAAATAAACCCTTTGAGGCCTGTGATCTTTGTTTTTCTGATGGCAAAGCCCAGAGTCCCTGTCAGGATTCCTGAGTACCTCTTAGTTGCCAGACGACCTGCCGTAATCCAGGACTCACTGCCCACCCACTGCAGCCCAGTGAGGTTCTGCTTCAGGGCTTCCTCAACCAGAATGTCTATATCACCCTGAGCTATGAAGGCAACTAAAACTCTTGCAGTGCCACTTTTTATCACTCTGACCACCTTTGCAACGTTTCCACTGGGGCCTGTGCTTGATATGGCTTCTGAGTATTCAATGCAGACCCCCTCCTGGTGTGCGGCTGTGATAAATGTTGCCATGCCATTGTTACCATAATCATTGTCACTTCTAACTGCCCCAACCCACTTCCAGCCAAAATGCTTTACCAATTTGGCCAAGGCTCTGCTCTGATAATAGTCACTAGGGATGGTTCTGAAGAAAGAGGGGTACTCCTTTCTGTTACTCAAACAAGCGCATGTGGCAAAGTGGCTGATCTAACAAAAAAGAAGGGAAACAAAACATATTTGTTTAGATTTCAGATAAGTATTAAGTAACACATTTTAGCAAAATAAATGTTCACCATTGTCTGTCTTTTTCCTCAATCTGCATATGTGCAAACTATGTAATCCTAACCTAAGCATAGCCCTGAAACAAACCACAATAATACCAGTATTAAGTCTTTGTTGATGGTTGTTATATGCTAGATATACACAATTGGAATCCTTTTGCATAAAAAAAGGGAAATCAGTCCAAACATGAAATATTATAAACATTTACCACTGGTATTTGGAAAATCCCAGAACTTTGTAGCATCACAATTGTTGAGGAGGAATCAGAGGCTCCGATGATGGCATGAACAGATGACTGGCTTGAGCAGGTTTTACCCAAAGTCCTTTCCTGTCCATTCAATAGACCCATCACTGCTCGCGTTGAAGTCAGTGTTGAACCACAGCTGTCAAATACCTTATAACCAATCGAGATATTAGGCAGCAATGAGCTGCTATTGTTGATCTCCTGGATGGCAAAAATCATTGTTTGGGCAAAACGAAATTCTCTTAAGTCTATTCTGAAAAGAGAAACAATTGTTTTAACTAACAGTTTTCTTACTTACATGTTTATTTATTCTTTGATGAAACCAACACAATAGAAAAGAGACATGAAACTGTACCTGGAGCATGTGAGAGCTTCTGGAACATCTGTAAAGGAGAGAGAAGGCTTCGATATTTGGCTATGGATGGAGAAAGCTCCTCCAATTGTTATATCTCCATCCTTAGATAACAGAGGAAACACTGGGTCTCCCAGCATCTCACAGTATTCAGTGTTCTCTGCTCCAAAGGCTCCCACAAAAATCACAAACAGTAACATAGCACAGAAATGGTCCAACATCTGGAATAATCTGGCACACACATATACATACACACACACCTTTGTTATATTTATTGTTATTATTACAGACTATATATCTCCTTTCATGGGCAGAGCTTCTGCAGATGATGACGATGATGATGATGATGATGATTGAGGTCCTCTTATCGAATCACTGTTAAATAATGTCAGAGCGCTTTGCTGTTCTTGCTTTGCAACGGTTTTTCGCTGACCGTTTGTAAGACCAATATGTCAAAACGTTTTAAATGAAATTGCATCATATGATGGGGTAACTCATATCCTTTAAAAATATATGCAAACTTAGAACCGAAGACGTTTTTTTTCTAGCTGAATATGTGCACAATAATGAAAAGAAAAAAAAAGAAAATGTAAAATCCATAATCATGAAAATATCTGAAAATATTAAATACAAGGTGTTTTATTCACACAAATCTGAAAACCAAAACATGCGGTAGTGCATTGGTTTTATAATACAATTATACATTTATGAGAAAATAATTATATTGTTCAAAAAGTAATCACATAACTTAACATGGTAA
This sequence comes from Gymnodraco acuticeps, assembly GCF_902827175.1. NCBI lineage: Eukaryota > Metazoa > Chordata > Actinopteri > Perciformes > Bathydraconidae > Gymnodraco > Gymnodraco acuticeps. The sequence goes on along the minus strand of NW_022990647.1, from coordinate 133,062 downwards.
TAATCATTTGTGGCACTTTAATGTTTCCAGACTGGGTGACCAATAATTAGCACACAAGAGTTTATTACCCTGACAAGCAGTTGTGCATAGAAGAAGAAATACATCTATTAAAAGTTGTGGAGATGAAGACTATAGCTTTAAAATAGTTTGGTGCAGAATATCTTTTATATGACATTTAAATCCCTTGTAGCCGCTTGTCTGTAATCAACCAAATACATGATGTGTTGAAAATGTGTGCAATTGTTAGGAGTCTGGCTTTGGACATATGTGAGGAATACGTTCAGTCACAGACTCATCCCTTCTCGACACAGCACTAGGTGCCTCGGACAGTCTTTGTGCCTGTAGCCATCAGGCTGCACAACCAAGGGTTAAGCCTGTAACCCAGGGCCGGTTCTAGCCAATTTGATGCCCTAGGCAAGATTTTAGCTGCCCCCCCCCCCACATTTTATCTAGGCCTAGTTAACATTTATTTATGCATATTTTTGTATCTCTCCAGTTTTAAACAATAGTTTTGGTTTACTTTCCTATAGTCTACATTGAAATGATTTCAAACATGTTTTATCCCAATCATTATATAAAGGAGTGCCTTTGAAATATGTGTTTACATAAATTGTGATCAAAACGTTTGGGGCTCACTGAGATAACTTAGACTAAAGTTAATTATCTAAACACTGAGAGTCATTTACCTCACTGAGCATCTCAGTCTGACACCTTGTTGTAGAAACATCTTCTTCTTATATCCGTTAGCGCAGCTAGCATCAGATGCTAATAACAACAGCGCCGGTACCGGTGCGCCCTCTTTCTCTCCCTCGCTCGCTCCCACGCTCACTCGCACTTTGGCTGTGAGCTGCGGGCGCCAGATAAGCCAACATCCCCCACTTTCATCAGTTACAGCGCACATCGTACAGGGCAAATGAAACGCGTAACCGGGATGAAAATGATGTTACATTTACTTAATTTAGTGGGAATGCAGATACAGCATTCCAACTATCTGTTATGCTACGCACAAAATTCTTTATTATTCCGCCGGGTTATTTTGCACCTCTTCTTCTCCTACATTCCACATTGCAGAAACTCTGTTCAAACATCAAAACGTTCAGCTCGGTCGGGAATCGATGGCTATTACTTTTCTTATTCATAACTTTCATAATTCCAGAGATAAATCCCATAATTCATCACATTTTTAACATGGAAGTCAATGGAGAAACTCTTCAGACTTGAACAATCTTCATGCACTTTCAACTGCTCCTTCATATTTAAAAAGTTACACATCTTTCTGACATTATTCGTGTAACACAACTTTTAAATCTGATCCGTACTTAGAGATATTAAACATTGTTTAGACCTTGGTAAAGAGGCCTTCTTCAGATTTTAGAGTGCGTGATGTCACAGCTAGAGTGGAGGACAGATTCTTTTAAACCTGCCATAATTCCCAAACCCTACATTCCTGAGACATAATCTTTCATGAAAAACGTAGGAAAACATCTCGTAGCTTGAAAAATTAAAAGAAATTAGGCAAAAATAATTAACTGCTTCTGAGGGCAGGAAGTGACAAAAACTTTCAACATGTCTCCATTAAACCCCATTGTAAGTTCAGCCTCATCTTTCCCCACCACAGCACCTGCACACCTTTAGTTAATCTGACAAAAAGGCCACATTATTAACCCGAAAGTACACAAAAAGTACACTTCAGATGCTCAAGTTCCTTGACATGCTTCACGCTTTGAAATGTCACCGATATCTGTTACGGTTCTTCAACAAAACGTTCACATGTAAGAGGTTTAACTCTCATTCAGAACAATGAAAATGCTCTCATCTCACTGATTACTGCACATCACCATGGACACCTTTGATCTCTGGACACGTTGTTAGCTCAAATATAAACACTTGATTTGATTGGTCAAATGTTGCTAACCCCACCCCTTTCACGTGAACGCGCTCTCAGCTGGAAAGAGAAACCCTGACTTGATTTAGCGAGTTGATAACCAGCGTCTTGAGACCGCTTAGCGAGATCTCGTTTGTTAGGGTTATTTAAGATAACTCAAACATATCCAGGGTATGTTGAACTGGCTTCGTAGAACAGGGCACAGGTGGCTGCATAGCAGCGCTAATGTCAAAGACACAAACATTATACATTATATTTTTATTTTACCAGGATGCGACAAAAATATTTGGGAAGGCTTACCCGCCACCCCTGCCGTCGACGCTCGTGACACAGAGGGCCTCATCACATAACTTTTGCATGGGGCCACAAGTTGGCCAGGGGCAGCCCTGATTTTACCACTACTGGTTCCCTCGTCTCAGAGTCAATGGGATTCCCTCGTCTCCGAGTCAATGGGATTTCTCCATAAGATTTTGGAAAAAAGCTCGAAATAAGGTCTGTGGTTGACACAAATTTAAGAGGCGGATCACGTTTTGTTCTACAACATTAAATACATCAGCAGTGACCTGACTGGTGATTTTTGAAGAGTTTACGTGTCTGAAAAACGATGGTTGTTAACAAGTGGCTGAATAGGACTACAGAAGTTGTCGAGGACGTTGTACGTCATTACGCCAAACACGGAAACACTCCGCTAAGTTTGTTTTCCCCTGTTCTGCTTGAAAGCAAGTACCTGCGCTCTTGCAAACTGTTAAATAAACACTTCAACTTGTACAATTTTTAATCTGTATTTTTGAATATCGATTTTAAGTTGGCGTGACATTGAAGTCGTGCAACCCTGCTGTAGTTCGTTTATAGCATAACGTTAGCATTTTGCTTCTGGCGATTCGATTTATGATTAGAAAATTATAAAAGTAGGATAGACATGTGGATATTATCCGGCTGAACAAAACGTGCATTTATCAAACAGGTTAGTTTTCAACAGACCTTATTTCAAGCTATTACCTCGGTTAACTTTAGACATCGTAAAACAATTGTAATATATATTTTATCGTAGATTATAAATGTTACTGACACCAGCTATAATATGTACCTAGTTAAAAAAAAAAAAGTATAAAATTCATTAAAATTTAAGTATTTTTTAATGAGAATCTAAAATGTGGGAAGAGGTGGGGCGGCACCCCTAGCGCCCCTATGGGTCGGCCGCCACTGGAACATGGTCTGCAAAGTAATGTCCCTGAATAAAGTAAGGTTACTGTCAGGGTGTGTGGAAAATGGGACCCAAGTGCAGTTTAAAAAAGGACTAAAAAAGGTAAGGTAACAAAAAGCGAGCTTTATTAACCAAGAAACTAATTACCAGAAACAAAACCGGGGAGCATGACAGACAGGAACAAACTTACGACGCGAACAGGCAGGAGACACGGACAAGCATAGGTGACAGGGACATGAAATGATGAACAGACATGGAGCACAGGGGAAGACAAGACTAAATACACAAGAAGGGTAATCACAGGACAAGACCCAGCTGGCAGGGGAGGCAGAAACACAAGGGCAACAGGTGAACACAATGAGGCACAATCAGACACAGGAGGGGAAACTGACGCCAGGAAGTCAAACACAGGAAGTAGGATCAGACAGACACAAGGGCCCTTTCTCATTTCTCTAACTCCCCTCCTCGACTCCCCTCCTCGACTCCTATCCTCGAGACTTAGTCCCGCCCACAGGAGATGCGAACGGAGGAGTCGAGGAGGGGAGCCGAGGAGAGAGGAGGGGAAGCAGCAGGCGGTTAGAGAAATGAGAACTCCTCTCCTCTGAGCGGTCATTTTAAAGAGACGTCCATTAATGATGACAGGAGGTACACAGCCCTCTGTCTGATGGACAGATGTGTTCATGACGACTTATATATTTACTTTTAAGTAATTCACAGTGCGGTATAATGAGACAATAACAGGCTACAGATGCGGACACACACACACATATATATATATATATATATATATATATATATATAAATAAATACCATTTCAGAATCAAACAGAGCACTCTCATAATAACGTAACACTATCAGAGACTGGATATATATCCCCCCCCCCCCCCTCTCTGGTCGCTACAATGAGGGAAATCAATTACGGGCCAAAAGTTTTATTTACAAGTATTAAAAGTAAACAGAGGACACCAAACCAACTGAAACCTGTCTGTCCGCTGCATCAACGCACTGTACAACACACACACCTACACACTGTACCACACACACCTACAGCTCCTAAAGCATATAACAGGCTACAGCCGTGTTGTATTTTATTATGTGAAGCACTAAATGGTTTTAGAAAAATATCGACTCTTTGTTTGTAGATATCTACTAAACTACAGCAAATAGCCTACAGAGAGTAATGTAGCCTGTTATACTGAGTGATATATATTTTACACACTGCTTTCCTTTCTGCACGGACCTCACAGCTGTTCTCTCTGTAAACATCGCGTTGCGATGAGAGCAGTTAATAAAATAATATCCAGGGGATGCATGCAGAGCTGGCATTGGCTGAGATAAGTCCGGCCGTGACTATTTAGAGGCTTCTCAATACTCAAATGTCCCCTCCTCGACTCCTCGGTCCTCGGTCCTCCGTTAGTGACCCGGAAATGAATTTCAGCGCGCCATTTTGAAGGACGTCTCATTTCTCTAAATGCACACCGAGGACCGAGCATCGGGCGTCGAGGAGGCTCTCTGGAGGAGCTATAACCGAGGATACACTGATGGTTCCTTCACGGCTCCTCCGCGGATGCATTTCCGGGAACGGTGGAGGCGTGACGCACGGCCGGACTTATCTCAGCCAATGACAGCTCTGCATGCATCCTCTGGATATTATTTTAGAAACTGCTTTCATCGCGTTGCGATGTTTACAGTGAGAACAGCTGTGAGGTCCGTGCAGAAAGCAGAGCAGTGTACAATATCACTCAGTATAACAGGTCTACATTACTCTCTTTATTTGCTGTAGTACAAAGAGTCGATATTTTTCTAAGACCATTTAGTGCTTCACATAATAAAATACACAACGGCTGTAGCCTGATTATGCTTTAGGAGCTGTAAGTGTGTGTTGTAGGCAGTGTATATGTGTGTCTGTGTGTGTGTGTGTGTGTGTGTGTGTGTGTGTGTGTGTGTGTGTGTGTGTGTGTGTGTGTGTGTGTGTGTGTGTGTGGGTGTGTGTGTGTGTGTGTGTGTGTGTGTGTGTGTGTGTGTGTGTGTGTGTGTGTGTGTGTGTGTGTGTGTGTGTGTGTGTGTGTGTGTGGTACAGTATGTAGGTGTGTGTTGTACAGTGCGTAGATGCGGCGGACAGACGGGTCTCAGTTGGTTTGGTGTCCTCTGCTTACTTTTAATTTAATTTAATTTCAAATCTTTATTTATACAGATAAATCCCATTGAGATCATTGATCTCTTTTTCAAGGGAGACCTGCTCAAGTAGTTCCACATGAAACATAAAAACATAAATAGAACAACAAAAGGACATCATACAGCATCATTTACATAATTATCCACATAAACAGGTACCAATAGCTTCCGATTGAGTAGCATCCAACCGAGCTTTAAAAACATTTAGTGGCACCAGATTGTTCAGTTTCCATTTAATTTGCATAATATTCCAAGACAGAGGAGCTGCGCATCTAAAAGCTGTCTTCCCTAAGACAGTCCTAGCAGTTGGCCCATTTAATAAAATGCATTCGATCTCAGGCAGTAGCCACTTACAATTTTCCGTGAGATCAGGGAGCAGATATAAGATGGAAGTTTCCCTAACATGGCTTTGTATGTTAGGGAAACTTCCATCTTATATCTGCTCCCTGATCTCACGGAAAATTGTAAGTGGCTTATTATTATTAGTGCTGAGCTCTCATACTTTAAATTGCATATATTTATATAAATATATTTGTGTGTGTGTGTCCGCATCTGTGCCTGTTATTGTCTCATTATACGGTATACCGCACTCTCAATGAATTCAAAGTAAATATGTGGGGGAACAATGTTCAGCTGATCTAACAGAGATTATAAAATACAGCGCGCTATGACAAAACACTCGACAGCTGATGCAGCTGTTGCCACATAATAATGAACGGACGTCGCTTTAATATGACCGCTCAGAGGAGAGGAGTTCTCATTTCTTTAAACGTCTGCTGCTTCCCCTCTTCTCTCCTCGGTTCCCCTCCTCGGTCCTCCGCTCGCATCTCCTGTGGGTGGGTCTAAGTCTCGAGGAGGGGAACCGAGGAGGGGAGTCGAGGAGGGGAACTTTGAGTATTGAGAAGCCTCTATGGAAACATCTCTGTTCCCGGAAATGCATCCACGAAGGAGCCGTGGAGGACCGTGGAGGACCCATCAGTGTATCCTCGGTTATAGCTCCTCCAGAGAGCCTCCTCGACGCTCGATCCTCGGTCCTCGAAGTGCATTTAGAGAAATGAGATGTCCTTCAACATGGCGCGCTAAAATTCATTTCCGGGTCACTACCGGAGGACCGAGGAGTCGAGGAGGGGGATTTGATGAAAGAGAAAGGGCCAATGATGAAAACATGTCAAAACAAAAAGGTGGAAAATGAAAACAAAAACCCAAAACCATGACAGTTACGATGTTTTATTTTAATAGCTTTAATATATTTGGGGCTACTAAATAACAAACAGTGCACGAGAGGTTATAAAACTATTTTTTACATGTTTTTGTGAAATATAAATAAAGTTGAAATGAAAACACAGAAAGTCATGGATGGTTTAAACTTTTAACGGATTTATTCATATGAAATACAAATTATCCTAAATGTCAACAATTAGTGTAAAACTGCAAAATGTTTCACTGCAAAATTCAAGCCAAACCATAAATCAAATCAAATACTTATTTTTATTTGTATTTAATTGGATTCAGTTTTCCCCATCAGATGTTTTTTTGTGTTCAGTTCAGGTTTGAGTACAATAATAAAACATTTGGGTGCAAATATACAGAATAGTAGCCCATAACTGGAGGCCAGAATAGCAAATATCTCCACAGCCACAGCGAACTTCCCAGGAGAGCTGACATAAGCTGGGATAAAGGTGATCCAGACCGCACAGAATATCAACATGCTGAATGTGATAAATTTAGCTTCATTAAAATTATCAGGCAGCTTTCTAGCAAAGAAAGCAAGTAGAAAACATAACATAGCTAAGAGCCCTATGTATCCTAACACAGCACAGAACCCTACAGGTGATCCCAGGGCACACTCAAAAATAATCTTATCCTTATAGTGGTTCATATTTTTAAAGGGAAACGGAGGATTGATTGTCAGCCAAAGTATGCAAATGATAACCTGTATTAGAGTAAAACTCAGAACACTGAGTCTCTGCTGGGCAGGCACAAACCACTTCATCATATTACTGCCTGGAAGTGTAGCCCTGAAGGCCATTAGAACCACTATTGTTTTCCCCATAACACAAGAGATAGAGAGGACAAAGCTGATGCCGAAGGCTGTGTGTCGCAGCATGCAGGACCACTCAGAGGGCTGGCCGATGAAGGTCAGAGAACACAGGAAACACAGAGTCAAGGAGAAGAGCAGCAGGAAGCTCAGCTCAGAGTTGTTGGCCCTCACAATAGGAGTCTCTTTGTGAGTCAAAAATATGACTGATGTCAGAAGAGATAGAAAAACGCCAACACAGCCAAATCCAGTTAAAAGTGCTCCCATGATTTCTTTGTAAGACAGGTATTCAGTCAATTTCGGAAGACACTTGTCTTTATTTTCATTTGGCCAAAACTCAGGTGGACAGATCAAACAATCAGGGGAATCTGTGAAAGAGAAATACAATCATTACACTAAAATAAGAAATAATCAAACAATAAAATGTACAAATATTATATTATATCAAAAAATATAAATGTATTGTTGCTCTTTCATATATCCCACTACAAAACACATGAAAATATTCAATTTTCAGTGATTTACTCACTTGTCTCATTACTTATTGTTCCCTCAGGGCACTCAAAACAGTCAAAGCAACACACAGGCTTCAACTTATTCATGACCTTACGAGTCCCTGGTGGGCATGGTTCTCTGCAGACAGACCTTACGACCTGAAAAAATAAAATCTGGCATGTAAAACCCACAAATGAAACAAAATGTTTTTGTATATCATGGACATATAGTTCATTAAGTTCTTATAAAGTATAAGGAACACAATTAAATTAGCTTTTTTAAAGTACTTTGTACATTACATTTCAATTTTAACTTATGATTATAAGAACTTTTGTCCGTTATCTTGTGTGGGTTACAACATATGTAATGTCTGCAATACTGTGTTTTTAATCATCAAACAAATCTGACTTATCAATTAGTTTTCTATCAAGTAAAGACCTTCTATCTATCTCACAGTTTGCATAATACAGTATGTGGGGACTGACACTCTGTTGATTTTACCTTATTCTTGTTTCCTCCCCAAACAATTGTGGTGTTCTTTTTTAGTTTGAACTTTTCCCCCTCTGGAAAAGCGGTATCATATTGACCGATATTTACAATATCCACAGAGCCGTCTTCTTTCATCTGCCAGTTAACTAATTCATACTGAGCAACTGAGTCTCCATTTTCATCAAAGAAAACCTTCGCTCCATTCTCTGTTGTGAAGTTCACGTACTTAATGTGTTCCAACACCTATAGAGGAACAATGATCAATTTAGCAATCATAGACTTAACATTCGAATGGTACACTAATACCTTATATAATATGATATTTATGTATGTGTTGCATTTACCGCAAAAACCAAGAATCACTCAATAATAAACAAATAAGTTATATGCAAATACAAACCGAACTTACAAGCTTAGGCTCAACTTCATTCTTGTTTACACAGGGCTTTCCTGTGGTAGGATTTGAGCCATTTTTACATTGCAAAAGTGCATGAAGGGCATATGCCACCAAGTACACAGCTTTGTACACGTTATTCTCAGCCCTGAATTGTGTCACGTCTGTGTAGCCATTGGAGATAGTCCTGAGATCCTCTGTGCCAGTGCACATAGTAGAGATATTTGATGAGGAGAAGGTGCAGTCAAAAAACATCTCCCAAATTGCTTTAACCATAGCACTTTCTGGTTCATCCGCAGGTTTAAAGTTGAGCAAGAATTCAGCAAGACCTGGTATAGATGACTGAGGCAGGGCAAAGCCCATTGCCCCCTGCAAAATGTTTTTTATCTTGACAGAAGCTAGGTCTACCTGTGTGATCCAAGACTCACTACCTAGCCACTGCTTTCCAGTTATATTATGTTTTTCAATTCTTGACAGTAACGACCTGGTAAGAGACAAAGACATAAACAACAGGACCACATTTGACGAGGATTCCCTTATTGTCTTTACAAAAGGAGACATCTGCCTTTCATTTAATCTCCATGAATAAGGTAATGTGTATTCAACACATATGCCCTCCTTTTTTGCTTCCTTAATGAGTTGAGCGGTTCCTTGTTCTGAGTACAAAGAGTTAGCGTAAATAATCCCAAACCAACGCCAGTCGAAATATTTCATGAGCTGCACAATACCGATGATTTGAAAGTGGTCACTTGGCACAGTTCTGAAGAACGAGGGGTACCGTCTTCTGTCACTCAAACAAGCACAGGTTGCAAGATGGCTTACCTTCAAAGCAAAAACAACAACAACATGCAAAATACAGCAAATAAGAATACAAATATTTTAAAGATGGAAATATATATATAAAGCAACAAATTGGACACTACAGTTGTATCTATTCACCTGTGGAATGGATAGTGGGCTTAGTATGCTGTTTATGCCTTCACTCACTCCAGAAGATGAATGGCCTAAGAGAGCCTGGATGTGACTTCTGCAGCCTTTTGAGTCGTCTCCATTTACAGCTTCTGCAGCTACGTGTACCAGGTTTTCACTCCCACAGCCATTGAACAGCCTATAACCCAGACTAACTCCAGGAAGAAGTTCAGTATCTCTATTAATCTCTTCCACAGTGAAAATCACCGTTCTGGCGAATTTCAATTCCCTGGCATGCCACCTGAAAACATAATGTTAAGTATTGGAACTTTACTAATAAAGAAGTTATTAAAGCTGAAACACACCAGACATATTGTTAAACTTGCGATTTTCATAAATTGCATTCCATTTTTATAGATTATATTTTAAGCACTTACCCTGTGCAGTATTCATTTGGCAAAGCCTGGTAGCCATTATCCTTCAGTTTACGAGTACTGGTTATAGAAAATACTCCTCCTATAATAAGATCACCTTCTTTTGAAAACTCCATAAACCCTTTCTGCCCAATGAAATTGCATGTTTGGTTTTCCGACATTGTCCTTGCAAGCAGAGTGAATAAGATGATAGTGATCCAACCCATCATGAACCACCCTCCCCTTCACTAAAGCACTTCTGACCTGGAAGCTGACCTTTATAGTTTTTCTTTACCACATGAGAAACATCATTAGTCAATGCGAGCACAGTCTCAATTCTCAAAAGATAATTTTTGTTTTTCACTGCACTTCAGAAACTAGTCTTGCTGATTGACAGCTGATTGACAGTTACCTTTTTTAAAGGTCCCATGTCATGCTTTTCCGGTTATTACCCGTCCCCTTGTGTGTTATGAAGGTTTTTATGCATGTAAAACGGTCTGCAGAGTCAAAAACCCTCAAAGTACACCCTGTAGGGAGTAAAACTCTAACACAGAAAATACCTCCCCAAAACGCCTTGTTGGAGATTTCTCTTTTTCTTCCGGGGTACTCTGACGTGGGGATACCCAGAGGCCACACCCTCTGCCAGCCTTTCACGAAACAAAGCTTCCCAAACCTTTCAGTGATTCATGCCGGATATGTACAGCTTAGGCCACTGAAGAACGATGCTGTTCCTACTTTGTTTGGACCAGCGGGAGATTCGGGTACACAACCTGTAAGTATGCATTGTTGTTTGTGTATTTATGATGTTTAAAACAAACAAGGTATCTACCACAACTGTTTAAATGGATAAACGTTTTTCGGGCTACTACGTTGGGATCGCGGAGAAATGCTCTCCGCAGACCCATGCTCACAGCGTTATAAACCTTTCAAGCCACACTTATTGTTTTTACTTCGGCTGTGAGTGTTTGTGTGTGCTCAGGATGAGTTTAGCTTGTTCTCGCTGTATCGCAGACACGGAAGCCTGCCTGCTCCTCGCAGCAGCTCGCAGCAGCTGCGAGCAGCAACGAGCCTCTCAACGTCGCGACCAATCAGAGCACACTGGGCTCACAGGGAGGGGGGGGACCAGGAGCTCCAACAAGCCGTTTAGGACAGAGAGTGAATACCAGTGAATACACATACTTTACAAAGATGCTGTATGAGAAACCAATGTGAGTTTGGAAAATTGCACAGTATAAATCTATTTTGGTATACCTCAACAATGGAATTATGATCAGTAGAAATGGCCATGACATGGGACCTTTAAGAAATAAACATGTTAACTATTACATGTCCTTTCTCTTTACCACACTGTTGTGATGAAGATTAACTTATCCATTGTATCCTTGTCTTGTCTTGGTCCCTCCATTAAGGAGGCTGTTGTTGAATTACAAGCTGTTTTCAACATTATTCAGACTCAGCTCTCTGAACTAAAGCTTCTTTTAAATGTTGATAAAACCAAGGTAATGCTCTTTTCAAAAGCTAAAAATACACCAGAGCCTGTTGTAGATATTGTAACTACGCAAGGAATAAAAATTGAAGTGGTTACCTGTTACAAATACCTTGGTATTAAACGTCATGTCAATAACCTGCTTAAAAAGCTGAGGGTTAGGCTAGTTTTCTTCTACAGAAACAAGTCCTGTTTCTCGCTTGAGGCCAGGAAAAGGCTAGTCACTGTGACCTTTTTACCTGTGCTGGACTATGGTGATTTGATTTATATGAATGCACCTGCCCATTGCCTGGTCAAGTTAGATGCTGCGTATCACAGCGCACTGATATTTGTGACAAACTGTAAAGCATTAACCCATCACTGTACCCTGTATGCAAGGGCTGGTTTGCCTTCGCTAACTGTACGGAGGCTCAGTCACTGGTAGTGTTAATTTCGTTGACTAAAACTATGACGAAATATGTTCGTCAACGACCTTTTTTTCCATGACGAAAACGAGACGATGACGAGACGGCACCGACGGCAGTAAAAAATAACTGTAACGAAATCATGATGCAATATCGTTGACGAAAAGTGACGAGACGAAAATGTAGTTTACTAAATAAAAACTATGCCAAAATCTCTCTTTACTTTCGTTGAAGAAAAATGAGGAGACGAAATATTATCAAAGATAACGTTACTTCAAACCGGAGAGACGTGATGTAAGGAATACATATTTATTGTTACACGTCATATGAATGAAATGATTGCCATGATAATACAACAGGAGAATGGAATGGTGTTTGGCGATTAGGCCCCGGTTTGCAGGATAATCATTCAGGAGGAAAATAACCGCTCCGATGAAATCCCCGGGGTCTAGACACTGGTGGTGGTGATAAGTATGTGGGACCGGTCTGAAGAAGGAAGGTTTAGCTTTGTCCTAGAGGAGACGGGAGGCGAGAGGGGTGGAGGCGGGTTGTGTGTGGTCACCTGAAATGACAACTGACAGGGAGGAAGAGCAGGCATTTAAGGAATTTAGCATGTGCAGCAATTGGCTGCTGAGGGGTGACGCCCTCGTATTTAATGAGGGGGAAGGGAGCAATAGAGTGACGTGTAAGTGACTCATTGTTAGGTCTTCCCAGCGCCATATAGATAGAAGAGTTACGACAACGGAAGTCCAAAAACGGTTATCGTCACGTGGTTCATGTAGACGAGGATCGTTCCCCGGAAGTTCATGGCGGGCAATGTGAATGCATTGATAACAGGAGATAGAACTACGATTTTTGGTCATTATTAGTGAATAAAGGTTTTGATTTGCAATATTTATACAACAAATCGATATGTGTATGTATTTACATCAATATGTTTTAAAAAATAAAATAGAATTTGCTAATATTAAGTGATAATATTAGGATTAGTGTGAACAATAGTTTACATGTTAAGCTAACAGTGCCTTGGTTAAAGAGCCTGTTGCTGTTTATTTATAGCTTTGAATTCTTTAAAACCAATATTATCTTCTTAAACTTGTATGGTAGTCAGGAGGAGCATCACTTTCTAATGTTTATTGATATATTTAGAGGGAGGGGATCTAAAGTAATGCTTTAAAATTCAGATTAGATTAATTTCTACCATTTTCTTAAATTCATGGTAGTTTCAGTAATCCCATGGTAATTGAGGACACAAGTTATCTAAATGACTAATGTCATCTTTATGGCTTTCAGAAAGGACAGGAGACCGACAGGTGACTATCAAAGGACTAGCAGCAGCAGCAGCAGCAGCAGCAGCAGCATGATGATGATGATGATGATGATGATGATGATGATGATGATGATGATGATGATGTTAAATGTGTTGTTTTAGGAACATCCATTGCAAATACATGGGATTCAATAAACATTGAATAGCATATCATGCAGTTTGTCTGTGCCTTTTCCTCCGTGTTGTCCTGGTTTGCTGTGCTGCCTCCTAGTCGCCAGCATGGTTTGCTGTGCTGCCTGGGGATGCTCAAATCGCTAAGAGAAAGGAGTACGAATGTACGGCTTCCCCACTGACACAGAGCGGAGGAAAAAATGGCTGGCTCAAGTCAGCAGGAGCAATTTCATGACCAACAGCAAAAAAATATGTGATGTAATTATATACAAACACTGCATTTGCACTTTTTCACAAAACGAAAACCACACCATTGGGAAAGCTTAATGTTTTGTTTAATACAAACAAACAGGGAAAGGCTTGAAAAACACTGAGAGTTGAGACTCAGGGTGCAGGGTGAGGGTCTCAGTGCAGGTATTCAGGCTCCATTGAATCCCCCTCTGGTTCTTGTGCTGAAAGAGGGAGTAACAGACAGGAGAAAGGGTTATACACACCTATATAGCACACCTATTGGATGGGAAATTGCCTTTGGGAGATAAGGTGTTTACTTATATAAAACAGTAGTATTAAACTTACCTTGTGTTTTCACTCTCACTTAAGTCCCTCTCCCTTTGCCATCAATCCAAAATCAGCTGAGCTGCAACATTATACAGACAGGTAATAATCAACATAATCACAAGGACACAATATGGCTCTGCTAAAAACACTCACTCTTACACGCACCAAAGTTATATTTATCTAATATTTAACTCCCTCCACCCCCGCATACAATCCCGTTTAGAAGCCCCTCTTCTCTAATTCAACAACGTTGGACCAAATAGACTTAAGAGAACGGAATTTACAATTAAAAGGCTGTTCAACGTGTGTTGCTAACTTGCTTCGGTATCCTAGCTTAATCTGTTATCTGTAAACATTCCCTAAATCTACTAATTTAGGGATAATCCACTGACATCCTTTAATACACATGTTAATTTGAATCAGATGTACTGATAATATCCGCAATATAAATCTTTAAACTTCTTCTTACCTTTAAAAGTCCGTAACGAACGGTCTATTATGCTGCAACTCTATAGCTCTGCTAGCCTTGGCGCTAACTTCCGGGGAACGATTGAGAGGCTCCACGATCCGCCATTGCTGTAAAAAAGTGGTCCATTGGAGTGAACGGAGATGACATAACTCTCAGACTATATGGCGCTGGGTCTTCCTTATTGAACTTGCGCTAAAGCTTTCATATCTCTGATAGTCAGTTTTTCTCCCAGCAGTTCCATTTCCGGTGCTGCGGCAGGGCAGCAGCTGTGTGTCTGTGCTGCGCGCAGCGGTACATTTGAATTACACCGGGCAGCGGCACAATATTAACTGTCAGGAAGACTCGGTCTAACTCATGGTCTAACTAACCTTATTTAACAGAAAATAAAATGGCAACAACAGGGCTTGGGAGCAGTGGTCGCACTCGCGTTAACCGAATACCCCCCCGTCAGCGCGAGTGATTGATAAATTGTGCACTCGACGGATAATAATGGATTATGACGGAAATGTTACGATCCTGTCCGTCAAAATGTCTGACAACGAAAAAGTCTAAAGCCACCACTGCTTGGGAGAAAGAAACTATGTGATATTTCGGCTCATTTTCGCTACAATAGCCGCATTCACACTGCAGGACTTTCCCTGGTGGGGCCGCCTTAATGCACGGGCTGACCTGGGCTGAAGCCCAGGGGCCTACGGAGATCGGGGGCCTATCATGAGCCAATAAAAAAAAAGTTTTTTATTTCGGATGTTTTTTTAAAAATTTAAATAAACAAAGTCTTGGCTTTCAGAATATGAAACCTTTATTTCCAAAATCACACGATAAATACATTTTTGAAGCTTGTAAAGGGAAGATGACAGCTCTCCCTCGCCACTCTGCTGTTCTGCTGTTCCCTTCCCTCCGCTGAAATTATGAATGTAAGGCGTATAGTAATCATAGATAACACGGCAGGGTCCGTTACAGTTTGTTTTCATCTGATTTCAAATAAACAAAGTCTTGACTTTCAGAATATTAAACTTGTTTCGGCAATTTCAGATGATAAATACAACTTTGAAGCTTGTAACGGCATTATTACAAGCGGAGAACGGAGTAACTTGACGTCACAGCAGGCATAACAACAGCCGGGGTTTCTCGTGAGTGTTTTCCCCGGGAAACAACATTTTTGCGTTTGTGTGTATTGTACACACAAACACAAAAATACACAAACACACACGTATACTATACACACAGTATGAGCTTCCCCCAGACCAGTAATCCAAACGAAAATATCTTCCCTCCGTAGTATTTTGATCATTTGCTCCGCTAATCAATCAAATCGATGGATTATGACCCCGAAACAGTCAGTGGGCACCACTTAACAGCCAATCAGAATGAGAATATGTTTCACATGTGACGTATTCAAATTGCGACTGATTGAGTGACGGATGAAGGTTGTTTAGGAGAAAAAGTTTGAGAAGAAAAAGTTTGAGAGTGGCGCTCGGAAAAGGAAATTGTTGAGGGAAAAGGAGTTTCGAGACAAGCAGCTATTACAAAACATGCCGAAGCTTACAGGTTATTTTAAACCTGTAGGCCAGGATGAGGAGGAAGGACAGATGAGTTCTGTACGTCACTCATCTGGAGGAGAGGACCAGGCGCGCGTAGAGCAGAGTGGAGAAGTGCGATCACAGAGCCTGCCGAGGCTATAAATGACTTTGATTTGTTGTTTAAATAGGGGGCCTACAAAAACGATCAGCCCCAGGGCCTGATGGCAGGTTAAGGCGGGCTTGCTGGTACTTTGGTTCTTTAGTTCCGTTAGTACCAATAATGTCGCGTTCACACCGCCGGGACTACTCAGTGCCGGGAACTCTTTTGGCCATTTTCAGTCCCTGCTAGAGAGGTGGTACGAACCTGGTGATAAAAGAGTGCCAATTTCTATTCTATTTCTATTGGCTGGGCGAATTGCAAACCACGCCCCGTTAGACTCTGAATTTTTTTTGTTAGGCAGCCATTTTTTTCCTCGCTACAAAACCACATCCACACCTGAGCGAGTAGTTTTGTTGTACTTTAAAGCACAACAGCGCCACTGTTACATTGTTTTGAAACACAGGTTGAATGATTAAGAAGCTTTGCAGAGAGTATCTGGTCAGGTTTGTGGTATTTTTTACCAGCTGTGTTATGGCCACTCTTCGTTTTCCGAATGCCAGGAAGTATTCTTGCCTCGCTTCTGAAGCAAGTGACTCGGAAGACATGTGCGACCAAGCCAGCGTACTCGGCATACATGTGCTACCAAGCAACCGTACTCGGTATTGAGAAACACCCTTTATGTGGCTCTCAAACAAAATGGCAGAATGGAAATCCCTCACGAACTTTTCAACTGGGAACACACTAACCTGCCCCAAGAGGCCACTAAGGCTATAGCAGTCAAAAGGAGACGGATGTCAGTCATTGGAAAGACAGAACAACATGGAATAATTGTAATGTTTTTGTAGGAGCCATTTTATGGGTGTTGTTGGTGTGTCAGTTTATTTAAGTTATAGTGCAATATTATTTTTGAGCACTTGGTGGCGGGGTTTAGCTGCACCAGGTGTATATAAAGAGGTCATAGGTGACAAGAGAGGAAGGACACAGAAGGAGAGAGCATACCGATTCCATCAGCCCAGCAGATGCTCACCACACAACAACTAAACTGTACAATTAAACCCTGAATAAACCTCATCATAAACTGCAACAAAGGACCGGAAAGTCATCTGTTTGTGTCTGCGTCTCGATCACTCTTCAGCCCTTCTGTGAAGTAATGGCAAAAATATATAGGACATAGAAACAGGAAATTGCCATTACAGTTTTGGTTTAGCTAATATGTTTGTAATGAATAGCATGAATGTGTCACTGCAAAATTCAAGCCAAACCATGAAATACAAAAAACTAAAAGACTCATTTGATTTGTATTTAATTTTATTCAGTTTTATTGTGTTCAGGTTTGAGTAAAATAATAAAACATTTGGGTGCAAATATACTGCATAGTAGCCGATGAAGGTCAGAGAACACAGGAAACACAGAGTCAGGGAGAAGAGCAGCAGGAAGCTCAGCTCAGAGTTGTTAGCCCTTGCAATAGGAGTATTTCTGTAGTGGAAAAATAACAGGGCTATAGTCATCGCCAGGCAGGCACAGAAAGACAGAAAAGGATACCAACAGTATACACATTCATTCCCTGAAGGGGAGGAATTCAATAGCTTTCAAATCACAGTTATTCCTCTCTTCATTGAACTTGTACTCGGGAAGGCATTTGTCACAACATGTTCAGGCTGTACAGCACACACATCTTTAGATAGATAAGTAAAGTGCTTGGAGTGATTTTGCCCAATAGAAACACGGTGAGTGCTAGCGTAAAGGCTAGGAATCCTGCTGTCTCACTTGTACTGTTGCTGAACTCCCCGTCAGCACAGGCGACACAATCAAAACAGCAGATAGGCATTTTCCCTTTGACAAAAGCCCGACGCATCCCAAGCAAACAGCTCTCACTGCAAACAGACCTTGGAACCTGCATCAAAGTGACAGCATGAAATCATTCATCTCCTGATTAATATGGTTTACTCAGTAATCAAAATGATAGTTTATGATAAAACAATGTTACTTTCAAAATAGATATAGATAGATGGATAGACAAACTAATTAGTACCCATGTACTTATTTCAAGATTCTCGCCTGCCCAGATGGCTCTCACAGCTGAGAATATCAGATTTAGAATTCACCTTCAGGGATGCCGTGAACTGACATTGTTAACAGCCTTTAAAAAACTGCAAATATGGATGCTTAATGTGCTGCTGTGTTAACGGCCTGCAATGGTTTTAAATACAAAAAAGAGTAAAATAGCATCTCATCAATTTAGTAGAATAACAGTATAGGCCAGATATAACACATATTTCCCTGTATGCTGATGACATGATTGCATTAATATCCAAATTAAAGGAAACAACTCTGGCCCTGTCCCAGCTCATAACCACGTTTGGTGATGTTTCAGGTTACAAGGTTACCATTACTAAATCCTCTATTTTATTATTAAAGAAGCAGGAAAGAAGGATCCCAATTGATGAGGTAAATCAATTTAATTAATATTTAGGAGTACAGATAATGTCTAGTTTACAAAATGTTGTTGAGGCTAATTATTAACCTTTAATGATGGAAATAAATGAGTTAATTGATAGATGGATTTCACTACCATTATTTATAATTGGGAGAATTAGAAATAAATATAATACCAAAATGACTTTATTTAGTTCAAAATATTCCCCTGCCTCCCTTAATTAGAATTGTTCTCAAAACATTTAAAATTAAGAAGAAAATGGTTAAATTCATATAGAATAAGAGGAGGGCAGGCCTTGGTTTGTCTTTATAGTATTTACGCTATGATCAAGGGGGTTTACAGTGTCTAAATGTAATGTGGATAATTACTGGGCAGCTGAGAACTATCATGTTTTATTTTTCTTCCAAGGATGCTCCGCATTAAAATGAAATGCAATATCATTGTTTGAAACTACCTCTTCCCTTATACATGTATTCAGAAACAGTAAGAAACGTACGCAAACAAACAACAACTCTAATTGTAAAACACATGATAAAGATCTCGTATGATGTGAACCAATATTTAAAAGAACCACATACATTATAACCATACAGTCCAGTATGGGGTATTCATTGGTTTGTGCCAGGAAGAGCAGATGCAACTTTCAAATTATTTGAGTCACAAGGACTAAAAATGATCCAAGACCTTTATTTGGCAGATTGAAATGTCATGATGTCCTTTGAAGAGATGGGGTCTAAATTCAATATTGATATATATATATAAGACATTTATCCAAATATAAGCATGTTTGTTTTTATGCGTCTTGTTTTTGTTCTTGTTTTTGAGGAAAAAGTATTGTGGGGGGAAAAAAATAGCATCTCAGACGTTTAGGTTTCACTTTCATGCACACTAATTTAAGTTCATTTTGATTAGTTTCTTCTCATCATTTCCTTTTTAGTATTTCTCTCTGGTCTTAACAGTAAAATATAACATTTTGGAGCAAATATACAGAAGAGCAACCCAAAGCTAGAGGCCAAAATGGCAAATATCTCCACAGCCACAGTGAACTTCCCAGGAGAGCTAACATACGCAGGAATAAAAGTGACCCATACTGCACAGAATATTAGCATGCTGAAAGTGATGAACTTAGCTTCATTAAAATTATCAGGCAGCTTTCGAGCCAAAAAAGCAAGGATGAAGCACATCACAGCCAGGAGTCCTATATACCCCAACACAGCCCAGAACCCTATAGGTGAACCTACATTACACTCTAGAATAATCCTTTCAGTGGTATGAGCTGTATTTGTGTAGGGGAATGGTGGGGCAAGGGTTAACCACAGCACACAGACCAACACCTGCAGTAAAGTACAGCTGAGAACATTTGTTCTCTGAAGCACAGCAGAACACTGAGGAAGTGTGTTATTCGGCCTTGTAGCCTTAAAAGCCATCACCACTGCTATAGTTTTAGCCAAGATACAAGACATGCACAAGGCAAAGGTGATGCCGAATGCTGTGTGTCGCAGCATGCAGGACACCACTGTGGGCTGACCTATGAAGGTCAGGGAACACAGGAAACACAGAGTCAAGGAGAAAAGCAGCAGGAAGCTCAGCTCAGAGTTACTGGCTTTGACAAGAGGTGTGTGACGAAACCGGAAGAAGACACACAACACCACCAGTGTTAACATCGTTCCAAACAACGAGAAAGCAGTGAGCAGGGCGCCCATGGTTTCGCCATAAGATAGGAACTCGATCACCTTTGGAACACACTGGCTGTGATCTTCATTTGACCAGTACTCCAGTGGGCATGGCGAACACTCGGCAGAATCTGAATAGAAAACATGGAACACTGAAATATGTTTGTGCTGTAAGCTTTAAGTTATGAGACTTAAAGGTGGGGTAGGTAATTTTGGAGAAAACCAGCTCGAGTGCGCTAGAATTTGAAAATACACAGCCAGAAAAAATCTGCCACTTCCTTACAGAGCCCCTCCTCCAACACACACGAACGCGCACATGACCAATGAGGGCATGAGATAAGTTTGTGCACAGAAAGAAGGCTGACAGTTATTTTAGCCGGGCCGGCTAAAATGATTGGTCGTGCTTTTTATAGTACTACGGCTTCCACAGATGTCAAAGCAATTAATATATTCATTGCTATCGGGATGTTAAGAGCATTCCATGGAATATAACAAAAAGTGTATCTCGAGCCGGTTTCTCAAACTTACCTTCCCCACCTTTAAGCTCATGCTGTATGAAATAAATAATGGCCTTGTAATGTTAAGAGGCTTATCGGATTGACACTGGAATTCGTAGACTTTCTACATATATTAATATAAAATTTGTTACAGTATGGAAAGATTCTACTCACAGTTGGATTTGGTGATCTCTCCCGCAGCACAAGCAATGCAGGAGAAACAGCAGATGGGTTTCCCTTTAATCACAGCCTGCCGGAAACCTGGTGGACAACTCTCACTGCAGACGGACACAGGCCTCTGTAAAAACACCACTCAACTCATCAGTTACTCACAGTTAGTTGGCCCTTAATTTATGAATGTTTTTATATTTGAATTGGTCTTTCTTAGTGTCTCTAAACATTTAATTGTTCTCATTAATCTTACACGTATATCTACAACTTGAAAGTGCCAATCCCAGTCAGTAATATATAGAGTATACATAGGTAAATATGTGTTTGTTGACAGGAGAATCAACCTTTTTAATTTGGTCATTAATTACTGAAATGTCTCAGGGAACAGTTATGTATTTGAAAAATTACCTCCACAATGAGTTATACTAAACTCTTTTTACCTTTAGGGATCCAGCAGCCCATGTTGTGTTTATTCCATTAATTATAAACTGCTTTTCATTTGGTAGTGATGCATCGTAGCTCCCTACAGCCACAAACACAGTATCTCCTGCTGGATTTCTCTGCCAGTTCACCAGCTCATAGGTCGCTGCAGGGTCTCCATTTCTATCAAAATACACACTTTCTCCTGACTGAAGGGTGAAATTCACACTTTGGAGGTGTTTCACAACCTACCAAATGAGAACAGTGGTGAAATATTGTAAGATTATTATTTATTTTGTATTCAAATAATTTACTGAATGTATTAACCTGTTACCTGTTTTGGCTCAAAGTCATCTTTCCAGATACACTGAGGATTCATGGCATCACCACATTTTAACATGTTATGCATGGCATGAGCCACAGCATACACAGCCTTATACACATTGCTGGATATCCTTAGCTCTGACACATCTGTAAAAGTATTGTTGATGTCCTCTAGTATCTCCGAGCCTGAGCACAGGGTCTGACCATGGAGACCGGACTGAAAACTGCAACCAAATGTGGCTTCCCAGAACTCTCTCAGCAGATTATTATGAGGGTCTTGACCTGGGTTTACTTGCAAAAGAAACTCTCTGAGGCCTGTGATCTTTGTTTTTCTGATGGTGAAGCCCAGAGTCCCTGTCAGGATTCCTGAGTACCTCTTAGTTGCCAGATGACCTGCTGTAATCCAGGACTCACTGCCCACCCACTGCAGCCCAGTGAGGTTCTGCTTCAGGGCTTCCTCAAGAAGAATGTCCATTTCACCCTGGGCAACGAAAGCAACTAAAACTCTGGCAGTGCTGCTTTTTATCCCTCTGACCACCTTTGCAATGTGCCCACCGGTGTCAGTCCTTGATATGGCTTCTGAGTATTCAATGCAGACCCCCTCCTGGCGTGCAGCTGTGATAAATGTTGCCATGCCATTGTTACCATAATCATTGTCACTTCTAACTGCCCCAATCCACTTCCAGCCAAAGTGGTTTACCAGTTTGGCCACGGCTCTGCTCTGATAATAGTCACTGGGGATGGTTCTGAAGAAAGAGGGGTACTCCTTTCTGTTACTCAAACAAGCGCATGTGGCAAAGTGGCTGATCTAACAAAAAAAGAAGGGAAACTAAATACATTTATTTTGATTTCAGATAAGTATTAAGTGGAAAATGTAAGTAAAATAATGTTTTAATCATTGTCTGTCTTTTTCCTCATTCTGCATATGTGCAAACCCTTTAATCCCAACCTAAATTTAGCACTGAAACAAACCACAATAATACCATTAAGTCTTTGTTGATGGTTGTTATATGCCAGATCTACAAAATAGTAAGCCTTTTGCAAAAACTATTTAGAAATCAGTCCAAACATGAAATATAACAAATATTTACCACTGGTATTTGGAAAATCCCTGAATTTTGTAGCATCACAATTGTTGAGGAGGACTCAGAGGCTCCGATGATGGCATGAACAGATGACCGGCTTGAGCAGGTTTTACCCAAAGTTCTTTCCTGTCCATTCAATAGACCCATCACTGCTCGCGTTGAAGGCAGTGTTGAACCACAGCTGTCAAATACCTTATAACCAATCGAGATATTAGGCAGCAATGAGCTGCTATTGTTGATCTCCTGGATGGCAAAAATCATTGTTTGGACAAAACGAAATTCTCTTAACTGTATTCTGAAAAGAAAAAAAATAGTTTTAATAACAGTTTCCTTACTAATATGACTATTTCTTCTGTTATGAAACCAACAGAGACAATAAATGAAACACTACCTGGAGCATGTGAGAGCTTCTGGAACATCTGTAAAGGAGAGAGAAGGCTTCGATATTTGGCTATAGATGGAAAAAGCTCCTCCAATTGTTATATCTCCATCCTTAGATAACAGAGGAAACACTGGGTCTCCCAGCATCTCACAGTATTCAGTGTTCTCTGCTCCAAAGGCTCCCACAAAAATCACAAACAGTAACATAGCACAGAAACGGTCCAACATCAACTGGAATAATCTGGCACACACATATATATACACACACACACACACACACACACACACACACACACACACACACACACCTTTGTTATATTTACTGTTATTATTACAGACTATATCTCCTTCAGAGCTTCTGTAGGAGATGTAGTCGATGATGATGATGATGATGATGATGAAGAAGATGATGATGATTGAGGTCCTCTTATTGAATCACTGTTTAATGATGTCAGAGCGCTCTGCTGTTCATGCTTTGCAAAGTTTTACGCCGACCGTTATATCAAATCATATGATGGGGTTACTCATACCCCTTTAAAAATTGAAGCAAACTTTGAAGTTAATATGTTTTTCATGGCTGAAAATGTGTTATTTGTCAAATAATGAAAAGGGAAAAATAGAAAACAAAATGTAAAATCCATAATACACCTTGTGTATTCACACAAATATGAAAATCAAAACATGCAATAGTGCATTGATTTTATAATAAAATTACAAATGTATGAGAAAATAATTATATAGTTAAAAAACAATAACATTAGTCAACATGCTAATATGTATCATGTTTGTATTGTAGTGCCGAGAGACCAAATCCAACAACCTGGAAACACATGAGCAGTCGTCATAAGGGGGCCGTAGGGGGCCGCGGTGGGCGTTGTGACGAATGAAAACAAAATCCGCCGACCGTAGTCCGGGGGACACCCGGAAAGGTGGGTTGCTGTGATTTATATGATCATTATAGTTTTAAAAAAATAAGAGAATAAATGAAAAACAGGTATGAAATACTATATGACAGTAAAAAAAGAATAAAGTTTAAAAGGGTGATTTCTGATTTGTAAAATATCCATAAAGAAAAAGTAAATCTGTTTACAGTTCTGTTTCATATGGGTGTTAAGAGATGTATCCATCGATCTCTTCACGTTGCTCTCTAAGTGCACCAGATTAATGCTTTTAACTTCAATATTTAAAAACAAATCTTCCCGGGGGAGCTTGCCCCCGGACCCCCCTATGTGAGGTCCACACACCACCTATAAAAATAGCACTTTACCCCTGCTTACACCTATATGCCTTGAGCCTTCATTGTAACTGTCACACTGTGTATATGCGTGGGGATTGTTGCAGTAGAAAATTCCACTGTAGCGACCGGTACATTAATGGGAAACCCTAAATGTTTGAGCACCCTCTATGAAACGTCAAGCTACCCCACAGCACCCCAAAATAAATATCTGGCGCCACTGAGCCTGACTATTTGTGTTGGGGGGGCCCGACTTGTTTTTTTCTCCAAAGGGGGGGCCTGACAGAAAAAGTTTGAGAACCACTGGGCTAAACTAACCTGTATCTGCTCCGTCCAAACTCACAACAACGTCCTGAAGACAGAATTAAACCAGACTGTATTCACCATGACAGAGACAGTCTGTGGTTTGTACATGTTTAATTTCTAGTTTCTGAACAGATGTGAGGAGCTGTGAGGAGTTGATTAAAGAGACTCTCTCTCTCACACACACACACACACACACACACACACACACACACACACACACACACACACACACACACACACACACTTGTATTTCAAAGTACACTGCTGAATGATGTATGTGCAGAGTTTGACCCTTCTGCTCTGAAATGGAATATATTTGTTACATATTAATAGAATTTTTTTTTTGATTTTGGATTTGTGAATGGGAGAAGTAGTAGATGGAAAACATACCAAACACTAATTATTCAAAGTAGAGTATTTCATTGTATATGCAGTAATACTAAGGAGGCATAGGCCTATATGATGATATAATGTTTGACATTATTGATATTTAAAAAAAGTGATTTGTTTTCCATGTAATTCGTGTGTTTTTCTTATCAGAAAGTGAAGTTATTTATCTCCAAATCCAAATGTTACCCTCAATGGCCTTTGTGCCCTGGCATTTGGCCTTTGCGCGATGAAAAAATGTGTGACACCAAAGGCCAAATGGCCTAGCCCCTAAAATGACGAAAATCCAAGCCTGGAGGTCACTGTCGAATGCACTGTACTTGCCCTCCCTGGGGGTTAAAGAGCAACTTGCAGGTTTTTTTTTTTTAAAGAAAAAATCTCAGTACACCATCGCCGTGATAAGTATGTTTAATTAATTGTGTTAATATGCCTAGATTGCCTACTCTCAAAGTCATTATTGAGTCAATAATATAATACATTAACCGTGCTTTACCTGAACCTCATCATGACACAAGAGAGGACGGCAGGAATGTAATTTCCCGTGTTCAGTGAATGCAACAGAGGCAAGACAGCAGACCAACCAGAGAGTTGAATGGAAATACAAATCTGTCTTATTGGCTGACAGGTACCTATCCTGTGAGCTGTGACAATGTTTAAAATAAACTGTCAGTCGGACTCAGAGTTTTTGAAGATGGACATAAAAAAAATGTTCTTAAAAAAGACGACAATTCTCAAGTGGTGGCTCACACAACAACCCCAGAGCCACCACTTGAGCCAGGTAAACAAGGTATGTAAATGTCAGTAAACTTCCAAGTTATGCGAACATGTAAGCCAGTGTTTCTCAAACTTTTTCATACCAAGGACCACTTAACTAATAAAAAAACACTCGCGGACCACCTAACTCCACAAATATCCAAAATTGTATCGTTTTTCTAGAACAGATTACAAATCGCCTGAATATGGTAAAAACAAGTGGCAGCAAGTGTAATGAAGGTGTTGTGCTGGGCTATATCATGCCATTGAAAGTGAAACTTTAGCTCGCTCCATTGCGGAGATATTCCCGCGAGAGTGCGGAAAACTTAAATTTATTTATTTATTTCAAATGTGAAATGTTACCAATATACTCGCGGACCACTAGGGGGCGCTCACGGACCACCAGTGGTCCGCGGACCACACTTTGAGAAGCACTGATAAGCAAAGCATAAATTACAGCTACGTTGACCTTACTTTGAATCGCGGGGGTAAGCTAAACCGTCAGCAAGTAGCTATAGCTAGCCAGATATATTAAATAAACACTTTGTCATACAATCTAAATGTAATGTTTTTTAGCGTTACCTGGTGATTTCAAAGAAAGCTCTGACTTACTGTTCGACATGAAGCTAGAAGCTACCTTACAGTACACAGTTGATCCGGAGTCCTGTCAGTTAAAGTGTTTCATAGTTAGCTTAGCTAAGCATCAACCTAGCACTGAAATATATGGATGTTATGTGACAGTATTTCTGAGAAAAAGTCAGCTGAAATGGTGGCATAGTTGCCACTGCTTTACGTGTCAACAGCATGTTTGAATGTATTTGCAGCAGTAAATGTGGCTGTTTGGCCACTGACGTTGCCATAACAACACCTGAATTTAAATGTGCAACCTCTTTTTGTGACAGATTTTTGCAATAAATTATAATTCTTCTGAATGATATTCCTATTGACAGCTAGTTTCTATGTGAACATTATGAGATGGACAGCCAGAGAGAATAAATGAAAAACAGTTATGTAATACTATATGACAAAACAAGAATACAGTTTAAGTGATTTGTAAAATATCCATTAAGAAAAATCTGTTTACAGTTCTGTTTCATATGGGTGTTGAGAGATGTATCCATAGATCTCTTAAGTTTGCAACAGATTGATGCTTTTAACTTCAATATTTAAAAACAAATCTTCCCGGGGGAGCATGCCCCCGGACCCCCCTAGAGGAGGTGAGGACCCCCCTAGAGGAGGTTAGGTCCACAGTGTTTACATGCTTATTTATACAATATATGTGCTTATGCTAACATCATAAGACAAAAGTTGGTTCCATGTTGTGTGTAGTGAGAACGTGTGTGTAGTAAGAACGCGTGAGGTGGGCATGTGAGGGGAGCCCCCAAGCCAAAGCTCGCTTAGGGCCCCCAAAAGTCTAGGGCCGGCCCTGCATAGCAGGCTCATAATTATAATCATATGCATTCGAATATATATTTCCAACCTCTTCTGTGTCAAAACTTTTATTATATGTACAGCACTTTGGCTCGACCAAAAATCGTATATGTGCGATATAAATAAAACTTGATTTGATTTGATTTGAAAACTAGCATTGTGATCCATATTTATTCATACGTCACACGCGGGAGGTCACGTGCGGAGGCTTTTTTATGCGGAAGTAAAAATGTCTTACTAAAACGACGCCAGATGTCACTTTTTTGAAAATCTAGTGTATTCATAATTTTCCTACACATTTATTCACTGGTGTGTCTAACCTGCAAGTTGCTCTTTAACTGGCGACTGAAAAAGGCGAGCGGTTGCCAGGCGCCGTCAACCCATTGTTCATGCACCGCGCCTACAGCATAGTCAGACGCGTCGGTGGTGATAACGATGGGGGCCTTGTGTGACCCAACATGGCGGCGCTTTGATGTGCGAGTAGTGAAAACACTTCTGCGTAGTCTGCACTCATGTATCCTCACTCTCGTCTCCAGGGCCGGACTGGAACAATAAGTCAGGCCGGGAATTATACACCCAGCCAGGCCACTACCAGTTTTCTTTTGTGCCATTTTTCTGGATTTATTTGTCAATATTTACAGCGTTGCTGCCCATAGTGATAGCCCTAAACTTTAAATCTACTACCGCAGAATAAACATATGGACATGGGTTACTATTTTTAAAAAAAAGAACATGGCCATAACCAATAACATACCATATCCAATATGAAAAAACATTGAAACTTGTTTATTTATTTGTTTTTGGTTCATTTATAGTTGTGAGTGTGTCTGTGCTCCTGAATCAGCCTCTCCTGTCTCCCCCTGCTCCTCTTTGAGGCAGCAGCAAAGACTAGTTTTAGCTCTCAACAAGTTTTTTAAGTTTATCTTACCTTTTTTCACCTAGTTAACTTTTTTTTAATTATTCATCCATATTTTACTAATCACTCCCCCTTCAAATGGAAATATGTGTTTACATAAATGGTGACCAAACCGTTTGAGACCCACAGAGAACTTAGACTAAGTTAACTATCTAAACACTCAGCAGGGTTGGCGTCATGGGGGGTCATTCGCGGGCCATGCCCCCCCAAATGAGTCACTGTGCCCCCCCAACGCAGGGTTGGCAAGCCTTGCCACTTTGCCGTTTTTTTCTTTTTCTAATCATATAAGTGAAAACGTTTCCACTAAAGGTTTTTTGTGTGAAATACATCAGAAATAAAGAATACAAATATAAAACACAGCCTGAGGTGTGCTCACTGCTGCTCTCTGATTGTTGCTTGACGAATGACCCCCGACCTTTTTTTTGTTATCATTACGTGGCTGTGTGTTTAGATGAAAGCCCAGTGGCGATCTGTTCATCTGTTATACTGATTATACAGTAAAGCCATCGAAAATAATATGATATACAGTACAGTACAAGTACATGGGTCTCTGTGTTTCATTCAAGCTCGGCTCTCTGTGTGTGGCACGAGCGCATTTTGTGAGTGCGCGAGCGGTAACGTGGAATGTTGTTAGCATCTGGTTAGCTAGCTACGCTAACGGATATAAAGGGCTGTTTCTACACCAAGGTGGAGGAGAGTCCTCTCCTGTCAGACTGTGAGGATCTTATAACGTCAGCTCAGTGAGGTAAGGACTCTCTCAGTGTTTAGATAGTTCACTTTAGTGTAAATTATCTCAGTGGGTCTCAAACGGTTTGGTCACCATTTATGTAAGTATTTTCGAGGAATACCTTTATATGATCATTATAGTTATTAAAGAGAGAATAAATTAAAAAACGGGTATGAAATACTATAGGACAGTAACACAAGAATACAGTTTAAAAGGGGAATGATTAGTAAAATATCCATAAAGAAAAAGTAAATCTGTGTACAGTTCTGTTTCATATGGATGCTGAGAGATGTAGACTATCCATAGATCTCTTCATTTTGCTCTCAAAGTGCACCAGATTGATGCATTTAACTTCAATATTTTAAAAATAATCTTCCCGGGGGAGCATGCCCCCAGACCCTCCTAGAGGAGGTTAGGTCCACCCCCACCTAAAACATGTTCACATGGATAGGATACTAAATACATTTGCACACTTTTTATATGGTGGCCTATGTCCATATCAAATCAAATCAAGTTTTATTTATATAGCACATTTTTCAACGATTTTTGGTCGAGCCAAAGTGCTGTACATATAATAAAAAATAACCTACAGTAAAGACACTTTACAGCAAATACAACAGCAAAGTTTGTGCAGAATATCAGTATGAGAAAACGACACCCTCTGTCCTTATATGTTTCTGTTTTGGTGGTCGTGCCACAACCGTGCATGTATGCACAAGTCATAGGTGCGCTATACAATAGCACTACACCCCTGCAATGTGTGTGAAAGACAATAGACTTTACAGCATGTTTTTTGAAATTGAAGTTGCGTTGGTGTTTGTGTGTTGGTTGTTGACGGCAGTGTGTGCCCCCCCCTTGGTAAATGATTGCCCCCCCATTCGATTTGTTCTAGAGCCGACCCTGACACTCAGAGAGTCCTTTACCTCACCTGAGCTGTAGTTATCAGTCTCTCAGTCTGACAGGAGAGGACTCTCCTCCACCTTGTTGACAGCTCATGATATCCGTTAGCGCAGCTAGCTAGCACCAGATGCTAACAACAACAATACACGTAACCGGTGCGCGCACTTTCTCTCTCGCTCACGCCACACATACACACCCTCGAATGCCGCGAGCTCTGCAGGTTATTAACCGATAGGTTAAAACCAGCAGCCTTCTGCAGGGAGCCCTGCTGTCTACTTAATCAACAGATTAGTGGCAGCCTGCTTAATTACCGGCTCTGCTTCCTCGGAGGCTCTCGCGGAGCAGACCAGGAGCGGGGGAGCCTCACTCCCCTTTGACTCGCCGCCGGGAGACCCTGTCTCTGGGGTGGCGGGGGAGTGGAGACGTGGGACGGAGCCCCTGCAGCCGCCGAAGGGCGAGTCTGACGCCGAGGCGGTTGTTACAGGGTGGTTTAGGCTAGGTTGCAGCTCCACCCTGTGGACGTATTGTGCCTGTGTTATATATATCTGCCTCACGTAATATACCTGAGTCCGTTGTATGATTGCCGCTTAGTGTGAATACACGGCGTTGAGACACAGCCTGACTTGCCTTGTTTATTAATGCACATACATCTACAAACATGGTGTCAGAAGCTCAAATAGGACCCAGCTGTGGATAGCATGCTACTGTCCGTCGCTGAGACAGAGTGCGTTTATTTGTTTTGGTGAGGTTTAGCAGTTTCAGTTAGCCTGTTAGCATTAGCGTCACGTTGGAACAATGGCATCCAGCATCCCACCTCCGGAGCCTATGAAGATGGCGGGGGACATCCACGGCAACTGGGTGAGCTTTCGAGCAGAATTTGAGGATTATCTGCTTGCGACCGGGCTCAGCGAGAAAGTAAAGCCGGTACAAGCAGCTGCGCTCAGGAGGCTAATGGGGAACGACTGCCGATATGTTTACAAACACAACCTGGGACTCACCGCGGACCAACAAAAAGATGCGGGTGCTATACTGGTGGCACTGGAGAAATACTTCACACCCGCAAAGAACGTAATCTTTGAGAGGTACGTTTTTGGCAACCTTAAACAAGAGGATGGAGAGCTCTTGGATGCGTTTGCTACCAGGCTGAGGGAAAAGGCTGCCTCTTGTGAATATGGAGCTATAAAAGATGAACTCATAAGGGACAGGCTTGTTCTCGGGATAACTGACGAGGGTGCTAGACGTAGCTTACTAAGGGAAAAGGACCTTAAATTGGACGAGGCCATTAAAATTTGCCGTGCAGCCGAGGTCATGGACAGCAAGTTAAAAACCATGTCACTGGGCAGCTCTGGACCTGGGGACAGCATTAATGCCACACAAGGACAGCGATATGGACGGAGGTCTGCCAGCAGGCCATCCGAGTTCACCAACACATCTGCACAACCACAGAGCATGAGAGACGCTGGCGAATGCAAGTACTGTGGCACACGGCACAAGCGTGGGCGGGACCTGTGCCCTGCTTTTGGTAAATCGTGCCGCTCGTGTGGCACTGCTAACCATTTTGCAAAAGTATGCATGAAAAGAGGCAAGCAGGCATGCCAGTTGAATGCTGTGCATGACCCGTTGCCAGGGGAACTGGAGGACAGCGATGAGAGAGACGTGTACACAGCGGAGAGCGTGGGGGCTGTGAACACTCGAGGTAAAAAGTGGTTTGTCAACCTGTCACTGCAAAGTGGGGTTCAGAGGTGCCAGCTCGACTCTGGAGCCACTTGCAATATGATGAGCATCAAGGACAAGACGAGACTGGCGCCTAGAACACCTCTTCTGAAGGGTCTCACCAGATTAAAACTATACAACAGTGAGTGGATGAGCTCATTAGGTGTGTACAGCACACAATGCGTCATTAGGGGTAAGACGCACAGACTGGACTTTGAGATTGTGCATACTGGCCAGAGGCCCTTGCTTTCGGGTGAGACATGTGAGAGACTTGGTCTGATACGCTTCACCATTCCTGAGGAGCTGAATAAGGTGGAGCACTGCAGGAAGGGAGACCTGACCAAGGAGTGTCTGGTCAGCACCTACCACGACGTGTTCACCAGCCCTGTTGAGTCTCTGCCCGGTGTTATTCACTTTGAGCTGGACAGCACTGTGGCACCGGTGCAGTGTGCTCCCAGGAACGTTCCAGTGGCCCTCAAGGCAGCTGTTAAGGCTCAGCTTGATCGATATGAAGAGGAGGGACACTTGACCACAGTCACTCAACCCACGGACTGGATTAGCAATCTAGTCATAGTGAAAAAGCCAGACAAATTGAGACTATGCATTGACCCGAATCCTCTCAACCGTGCTCTGAAACGGTCCCACTACCTTATGCCCACCTTAGATGACGTGTTGTATAAGCTGCCGAAGGCACGTATATTCACCCTGGTGGATGCACGTGATGCATTCCTGCAGTGCCGCTTGGATGAAGAAAGCAGCCTGATGACAACATTCTGGACACCGTGGGGTAAGAAACGCTGGCTGAAACTCCCTTTCGGTGTGTCAGTTGCCCCGGAGCTGTATCAAAGGAAGCAGCATGAGCTGCTGGCTGGCTTGACAGGGATTGAGCCCATGATATCCTTATAGTCGGCTGTGGGGACACAGAGGATGAAGCCAATCGCGACCATGACACAAACCTCATCGCTCTGATGGACAGATGCAGGGAAGTAAAGCTGAGACTGGGCCTGAAAAAGCTGCAGTTCCGAGTGAAGGAGGTCCGCTTCCACGGCCACATACTGTCCGCGGAGGGCCTCAAGGCTGACCCTGAAAAAGTCAGGGCGGTTCTGGACATGCCAAACCCCACAGACGCAAAAGGGGTCCAGCGGTGTGTCGGATTTGTGAACTATCTGTCCAGATTCATGCCACGCTTGTCAGCGGTATGTGAGCCGCTGAGGAGACTGCTGGACAAGGATGTGATGTAGCACTGGCTGCCCAAACATGATGCCGCCATGAAGGAAATCAAGGCACTGGTCACGGCGGTGCCAGTCCTAAGGTACTATGACGTCCGCAAGCCAGTCACCGTACAGAGCGACTCCAGTCAGACGGGTCTGGGTTGCTGCTTGCTTCAAGGGGGACAGCCTGTCGCATTTGCCTCCCGGGCATAGACCCAAACAGAGCAAAATTACGCACAGATTGAAAAGGAGTGCCTGAGCATCGTATTCGCCTGCCAACGCTTCCACTACTACCTATATGGGAGGGGTGATGTGACTGCAGAGACCGACCACCGCCCGCTGGTGTCCATCTTCACCAAGCCCCTCCTCAGTGCGCCAAAGCGCCTTCAGAGCATGCTCCTCACACTTCAGAACTACTGCCTTGCGGTGGTATACAAGCCAGGCCCTGAGATGTACATAAGTGACACGCTCAGCAGAGCCACCACCCCGCCACAGAGAACAGACACACTGTACCAACGTGAAATGGTCTGCAGCATGCAGCAGGAGCAGGGTGACACGGCGGCCATTCAGCAGGCAGACTATTTAAATGTCAGCAGCCAACGCCTGGCACAGATTCGGACACACACTGAGGAGATGTGTGTCTTCAAACACTTAAGTCTGTCGTGCTGGAGGGATGGCAAGGATACAAAGAGGAGACCCCTGTAGCCGTCAGGGACTACTGGGCCATCAGAGATGAGATAAGTGCACAGGATGGCGTGCTCTTCAGGAGTCAGCGGGTCATCATTCCAAAAGCTATGCGCCCGGAAATGCTGAGACGGATCCACTACAACCACGTGGGGGGCGAGGCGTGCTACAGGCAGGCCCGTGATACACTTTACTGGCCCGGTATGCAAGGGGAAGTCAAGGATTATGTGCAAAAGTGCTCTGTGTGCAATGAGTATGCACACGAACAACAGAAAGAGACTATGATGTCACACCCGCTCCCCACACGTCCCTGGCAGCTAGTAAGCATGGATCTGTACAGCTACGCAGCACAGAACTTCTTGCTCGTGGTGGACCATTATTCTGACTTTTGGGAGATCGACCTGCTCCGAGACCTATCAGCAGACACCACGATCCATAGATGCAAGGCACAGTTTGCACGCTACGGTGTCCCAGACAGGGCCATTTCTGATGGTGGAGGCCAGTTTGCCGGTGGAGAGTTCCAGGCGTTTGCGAGAGAGTGGGGTTTTGAGCATGTCATGTCCTCACTGAGGCACCCAAAGGCTAACGGCAAAGCAGAGTCAGCAGTGAAAATTGTAAAGAGCCTGTGCAGAAGGGCAGACCGTGCCAAAGAGGACCCCTTGAGGGCCATATTGCATTGGAGAAATACGCCCACTGAGGGTATGCATTGCAGCCCAGCACAGCGGCTTATGTCGCGGAGACTGAGAAGCCTTCTCCCTGTGGCCGACCAGCTACTGGTGCCTCAGGTCGTCATGGGTGTTCCTGACAAGCTGAAAATGAAACATCAAGCAGCAAAGCTGACATATGACAGATCTGCCAAGGATCTGCCGGAGCTGAACGTCGGCCAGCCCATACGGATGAAGCCACTCCCAGGAGACAGGACGGGCCGATGGAGGAGAGGTGTGTGCCTTCAGCAGTTGGGACTCCGGTCCTATCTGGTCGGTGTGGAGGGGACCACGTATCGGCGGAACAGGGTTGATCTTCGACCAGCCGTCAGTTCTCCCAGAATTGGCCCCGGAGCAGCCTGCGAGTGTGGGGAGCGCCAGAGCGGTCGTCGGCGTCCCCAAGGAGTCTCCAAGGCCATCACCCCCAGCTGTACATGCTGGCGAATGCCGTCCGCCTGTTCCGCAGCCGTCTTCATGGACTCCACCATGGCGTGGAACTGGGGTCCGAGCAGCCCGTCCGGGCTGATTGGAGCGTCCAGTAGCACTTTTCTGGCCGTCTCCGTAACAGACGCCTATACTTCAGCCCAAGGTGGCGCTGGATCTGTGTCACCCACGCGGAAATCCTCACCTGGGAGACAGCGACAGACGCGCACAGAATGAGCGCCGTGCTGGCCGCCTTGCTGATTTCCTCTGCCTCGGTGGTGGACCGCTCTACCAGTGTCCCCACCGAGTTGTAGAGCCGCGTGATGTTATTCGCCGCCGCGCTGTGGTGACGGAGAGGGGGAAAGCATGTTCGGCCACCAAGCTGGCACCCTGCTCCGACTCTGTCTCCCCCGTCCGGGGGAGAGGAGAACCGAACTGTGGAGGGAGACGGGGCAGGAGTTGCATTTTTCCTCGGACTCCTGCCCGGCACTCGGCCCCAGGGACACGAGGCCCCGTCCGCGGGCTCGTAAGCCTGGACGGGCCAATCGTCCTCCTCGGCCACAGCAGCAAGAGCGTCCACTCTCCGCTTCCTGTCGCCCGAGGGGAGATGAGCGCAGTGTGTGCATGCTACCTGCTGGTTTAGAGCCGCGTATGCGTGCTCTGACCCCAGGTAGGCTGTGCTTCAGTAACTGTGCTGGTTTGCTGAAGAAAAGAGGGAGCAGATTGCCGGGCCTCCTTGTGGGGGCCACCTAGCGGGTGGGCGTGGACTACAAGTGTTTCAGTGCTGCGCGGGGGCGCAGAGGGATAACCCAATAGCGATAGCCTTAGAGGGCGAAGCCATATACGAAATAGAACACAGGGAAAAAAGACCGGACAATACACAGGGAGGAAAACATGACAAGGAGAAAAGCAAAACACCCACTACCAGACACACAAAACTAAAAACGTGACACAACACAAGAATCGTGACAGTTTGCCCCTGTTCTTTTTTAATGCAACTACCTGCGCTCCTGCAAACTGTTAAAACAAACGCTTCAACTTGTACAATTTTGAATCTGTATTTTTGAATATCGATCTTAAGTTGGCGTGACGTTGAAGTCGTGCGACCCTGCTGTACTCGGCTTGGTTCGTTTATAGATGTATGATGCATTTATCAAACAGACCTTATTTCGAGGTATTTTCAAAATACTATGGAGAAATCCCATTGCTTTTTTGTCGAGGGAACCCATGCGCAGCTTACTTCGGGGTAAATACGTCATCCCTGCACCACTCTATAAGAACTGGATACAGCGTCGGAGGCGGGGCCTCGTTCATTCCTATGAGAGCTGCTCATTGGCGCATGAGGACAAAATTGACTGATATTTTCTAGAGCAAAACGTCACAGATTACCCATCATGCCTTGCTGTCGAGAGCATAGAACATGCACAGTTGAGTTTCCCCTTAAGCCCCGCCCCCAAGCTCCCGCTATCGGCTCACTATAATGAATGGAGAGAGAAAATAAATCTAGATTCGGCTTTTGGTGCATTTTACAACTTTAAGGACCTAATGATTCTAATAAGGGCTATAACATAGTTAATACTGGTAGTTTAAATACAAAAAATGATCCGCTGATTTACAGACTCTTTCCCCATGTTAGTCAATGAGAAAAAAGTCTTTCTGGTCTGGGTGACGTCACGGACTGATACGGAAATTGTAGTACCGCCGTTTGGACACTAAGAAAAATCTCCTCAGAGTCCGGCGCACTTCCTGACTTGGTGGGCGCCCGAGCAGCTCCTATCTGTTGCATTGAAGGGGTGCGGACTGCACATGCAGGGCCGCCCCTCCCTACAGGCCGATCATGCAGACTGCGTGGGGCCTCACCTTGCGGAGGGGGCCTCACCTTGCGGAGGGGGCCTCTCCTTGCGGAGGGGGCCTCACCTTGCGGAGGGGGCCTCACCTTGCGGAGGGGGCCTCATCTTGCGGGGGGAGCCTCAACCCCCCCCCCCCCCCCGTAGACGCTCGGAAAAACAGAGGGCCTCATCATATCCTCATCATATAACTTTGCGTGGGGCCTCCAGTTGGCCAGGGACGGCCCTGGGCGCATGCAACACTTTCTGCGCCACAAGCAGGCAACACGTGATTTATCAGTAACTTTCGACATCGTAAAACAATCGTAATCTATATTTTATCGTAGATTATAAATTTGACTGAAACCAACTATATAATATGGACCTTGTTAATTAAAAAAAAAAATGTATACAAATGTAAGTATTTTTTTAAGACAATGTAGAATGTGGGAAGAGGTGGGCGGCGCCCTTCGCACCCCTATGGGCCGGCCGCCACTGGAAAATGGTCTGCAAAGTAATATTCCTGAATAAAGTGAGGTTAAGATGTTTTATTTCAATAGCTTTAATATATTTGGGGCTACTACATAACAAACAGTGTAGGAGAGGTTATAAAACACATGTGTACATGTTTTTGTAAAATATAAA
Source organism: Gymnodraco acuticeps (assembly GCF_902827175.1). Lineage (NCBI taxonomy): Eukaryota > Metazoa > Chordata > Actinopteri > Perciformes > Bathydraconidae > Gymnodraco > Gymnodraco acuticeps. The sequence goes on along the minus strand of NW_022990647.1, from coordinate 96,234 downwards.
TAAAGTTGAAATGAAAATACAGAAAGTCATGGATGGTTTAAACTTTTAACTGATTTATTAATATGAAATACAAATTATTCTAAATGTCTTTAATGTCAGTACTGTAGCACCAGATAGGTAGGATTCCCTACATGGAATAATCTAAAATATAATGTTTTGTTTTAGCTATCATGTTTGTAACGAATAGTGTCACTGCAGAATTCAAGCCAAACCACAAATCAAATACTTATTTTATTTGTATTTAATTGGATTCAGTTTTCCCCATCAGATGTTTTTTTGTGTTCAGTTCAGGTTTGAGTACAATAATAAAACATTTGGGTGCAAATATACAGAATAGTAGCCCATAACTGGAGGCCAGAATAGCAAATATCTCCACAGCCACAGCGAACTTACCAGGAGAGCTGACATAAGCTGGGATAAAGGTGATCCAGACCGCACAGAATATCAACATGCTGAATGTGATAAATTTAGCTTCATTAAAATTATCAGGCAGCTTTCTAGCCAAGAAAGCAAGCAGAAAACATAACACAGCTAAGAGCCCTATGTATCCTAATACAGCCCAGAACCCTACAGGTGATCCCAGGGCACACTCAAGAATAATCTTATCCTTATAATGGTTCATATTTTTAAAGGGAAATGGAGGATTGATTGCCAACCAAAGTATGCAAATTATAACCTGTATTAGAGTAAAACTCAGAACACTGAGTCTCTGCTGGGCAGGCCCAAACCACTTCATCATATTACTGCCTGGAAGTGTAGCCCTGAAGGCCATTAGAACCACTATTGTTTTCCCCATAAGACAAGAGATAGAGAGGACAAAGGTGATGCCGAATGCTGTGTGTCGCAGCATGCAGGACCACTCTGAGGGCTGGCCGATGAAGGTCAGAGAACACAGGAAACACAGAGTCAAGGAGAAGAGCAGCAGGAAGCTCAGCTCAGAGTTGTTGGCCCTCACAATAGGAGTCTCTTTGTGAGTCAAAAATATGACTGATGTCAGAAGAGATAGAAAAACGCCAACACAGCCAAATCCAGTTAAAAGTGCTCCCATGATTTCTTTGTAAGACAGGTATTCAGTCAATTTCGGAAGACACTTGTCTTTATTTTCATTTGGCCAAAACTCAGGTGGACAGATCAAACAATCAGGGGAATCTGTGAAAGAGAAATACAATCATTACACTAAAATAATAAATACTCAAACAATAAAATGTACAAATATTATATTATATCAAAAAATATAAATGTATTGTTGCTCTTTCATATATCCCACTAAAAACACATGAAAATATTCAATTTGAAGTTATTTACTCACTTGTCTCATTACTTATTGTTCCGTCAGGGCACTCAAAGCAGTCAAAGCAACACACAGGCTTCAACTTATTCATGACCTTACGAGTCCCTGGTGGGCATGGTTCTCTGCAGACAGACCTTACGACCTGAAAAAGTAAAGTCCGGCATGTAAAACCCACAAATGAAACAAAATGTTTTTGCATATCATGGACATATAGTTCATTAAGTTCTTATAAAGTATAAGGAACACAATTAAATTAGCTTTTTTAAAGTACTTTGTACATTACATTTCAATTTTAACTTATGATTATAAGAACTTTTGTCCGTTATCTTGTGTGGGTTACGACATATGTAATGTCTGCAATACTGTGTTTTTAATCATCAAACAAATCTGACTTATCAATTAGTTTTCTATCAAGTAAAGACTTTCTATCTATCTCACAGTTTGCATATACAGTATGTGGGGACTGACACTCTGTTGATGTTACCTTATTCTTGTTTCCTCCCCAAACAATTTCGGTGTTCTTTTTTACTTTGAACTTTTCCCCCTCTGGAAAAGCGGTATCATATTGACCGATATTTACAATATCCACAGAGCCGTCTTCTTTCATCTGCCAGTTAACTAATTCATACTGAGCAACTGATTCTCCATTTTCATCAAAGAAAACCTTCGCTCCATTCTCTGTTGTGAAGTTCACGTACTTAATGTGTTCCAACACCTATAGAGGAACAATGATCAATTTAGCAATCATAGACTTAACATTCGAATGGTACACTAATACCTTAATGTATAATATGATATTTATGTATTTTTTGCATTTACCGTAAACACCAAGAATCACTCAATAATAAACAAATAAGTTATATTCAAATAAAAACCGAACTTACAAGCTTAGGCTCAACTTCATTCTTGTTTACACAGGGCTTTCCTGTGGTGGGATTTGAGCCATTTTTACATTGCAACAGTGCATGAAGGGCATATGCCACCAAGTACACAGCTTTGTACACGTTATTCTCAGCCCTGAATTGTGTCACGTCTGTGTAGTCATTGGAGACAGTCCTGAGATCCTCTGTGCCAGTGCACATAGTAGAGATATTTGATGATGAGAAGGTGCAGTCAAAAAACATCTCCCACATTGCTTTAACTACAGCACTTTCTGGTTCATCTGCAGGTTTAAAGTTGAGCAAGAATTCAGCAAGACCTGGTATAGATGACTGAGGCAGGGCAAAGCCCATTGCCCCCTGCAAAATGTTATTTCTCTTGACAGAAGCTAGGTCTACTTGTGTGATCCAAGACTCACTACCTAGCCACTGCTTTCCAGTTATGTTATGTTTTTCAATTCTTGACAGTAACGATTTGGTAAGAGACAAAGACATAAACAACAGGACCACATTTGACGAGGATTCCCTTATTGTCTTTACAAAAGGAGACATCTGCCTTCCATTTAATCTCCATGAGTAAGGTAATGTGTATTCAACACATATCCCCTCTTTTTTTGCTTCCCTAATGAGATGAGCGGTTCCTTGTTCTGAGTACAAAGAGTTAGCGTAAATAATCCCAAACCAACGCCAGTCGAAATATTTCATGAGCTGCACAATACCGATGATTTGGAAGTGGTCACTTGGCACAGTTCTGAAGAACGAGGGGTACCGTCTTCTGTCACTCAAACAAGCACAGGTTGAAAGATGGCTGACCTTCAAAGCAAAAACAACAACAACAACAACATGCAAAATACAGCAAATAAGAATACAAATATTTTAAAGATGGAAATATATATATAAAGCAACAAATTGGACACTACAGTTGTATCTACTCACCTGTGGAATGGATAGTGGGCTTAGTATGCTGTTTATGCCTTCACTCACTCCAGAAGATGAATGGCCTAAGAGAGCCTGGATGTGACTTCTGCAGCCTTTTGAGTCGTCTCCATTTACAGCTTCTGCAGCTACGTGTACCAGGTTTTCACTCCCACAGCCATTGAACAGCCTATAACCCAGACTAACTCCAGGAAGAAGCTTAGTATCTCTATTTATCTCTTCCACAGTGAAGATTACTGTTCTGGCGAATTTCAATTCCCTGGTATTCCACCTGAAAACATAATGTGAAGTATTGGAACTTTACTAATAAAGAATTTATTAAAGCTGAAACACACCAGACACAAACATACTGTTAATCTTACGATTTTCCTAAATTGCATTCCATTTTTATAGATTATATTTGAAGCACTTACCCTGTGCAGTATTCATTTGGCAAAGCCTGGTAGCCATTATCATTCAGTTTACGAGTACTGGTTATAGAAAATACTCCTCCTATAATAAGATCACCTTCTTTTGAAAACTCCATAAACCCTTTCTGCCCAATGAAATTGCATGTTTGGTTTTCCGACATTGTCCTTGCCAGCAGAGTGAATAAGATGATAGTGATCCAACCCATCATGAACCACCCTCCCCTTCACTAAAGCACTTCTGACCTGGAAGCTGACCTTTATAGTTTGTCTTTACCACATGAGAAACATCAGCAGCCAATGCGAGCACAGTCTCAAAAGATTATTTTTGTTTTTCACTGCACTTCAGAAACTAGTCTTGCTGATTGACAGATGATTGACAGTTACCCTTTTAAAGAAAATATGTTTATTGTAGCAGAATACAGTTTGAGTTTGGCGTCTAGGCTCGGGCCTCATCACTCCACAGATTTACAAAGAACATTGAGTGATGATTAGATAACTATCCCCCAACACTCGTGGAGATTAGATAACTCTCCCCCAACACGGCATGGAGATTACATACTGTTCTGTTACAGCTAAATGTACTCTTGTTTGCATTTTCTGGGCTATTCTTTGTGTGCCTATTGTGCCTAGTCGTGGTCCCTTTAAGAATCAGGATGACATCATCAGATGGGTGTGTCAGGTGATCATTAGAGAGGAAATAGGCAAAGCATGGCTCTGTGAGCAATGTGTTATTGTTTGTTAGAAATCCAGCTACATCTACATACGTCTTAATGCCTTTGATCGCATTGTATGTAAGTATTGTTTATGTTTGTGTTATTAACAATTACAGATGATTATTTTTAGAAAATATTGTATTCTGTGGTGTTTAATGCTGGAGATCTTCCGAGTTGTCTCAATATTGTACAAGGCTAATGCAAGGAGAGTTACATGAATAAATGTACAAATGGCTGATTATACTGTATGTTTAAAATATGATGCCATTTATAACTGTTTAAGTTCTAGAATTACAATAACTACATTAAAAAGCTTACAGTAAATATAACAAGGCAATTCAATTAATGTTAAAGCTGTGTTGATTTATATACATTGTGCATATTTGTGTATGTAGAAATTATCATAGAATTGATTATATTTTGTCTTGTTTATTTTTAGTGTCACGCCTTCCTTATATCATTAAACCTGTGGGCAAAGGATTCACGTCTTCAGAGTCTTGGTGTACGGAGGGAGTTTATCTGGCTGTTAAGATATATACACACTACATATACCGGGGACAGCACAGTGAAAATACGGCATTCTAGAGGGCAGGACAACGCAGTGTAAGCTGGCAGACAATGACAGCATCTTCACATACAGCCACTGGATGACCGTCAAAACAGTGTCTAAAGAGAGGTACACTATCAAACGGTGCCATGACAGAAAAGGCTTCTTCGCTAAACACGCGCTCCCGTCATTCAGGCTCCCAACTACGATCAAGAGCATCATCAACTGGGTCCGCTGCAGTCAGGGCACGAGCGAGAGCAGAAGCAGCTAAAGCACGTCTTTCCTACGCCGAAGAGGAAATTAATATAAGGCTGGATAAAGCTAAATTGGAAGCATCTATGGAAATGCTCAACATACAGAAAGAGACAGCTGCAGCTATAGCTGAAGCAGAAGTATTCGAAGCTGCTGAGGATTTAGACATTGAGAAAGAAAGGAGTAAACAATGTTTAAGCTCTGTATCATTGGAAGCAGCATTACGCACACAGCAATATGTTGTTGACCAAGCCAAAATAACGGAGGCTAAACCTCAACTAAGTGATCATTATGTACCAGCAAATACAAAGCCAAGTCCTGGCAACAGCATTTCACATTCACAGCTCAAACCAGAAGCCAAACCTTTCATTCTCCATCAAACCAATCCTGGATCCCAATCACCTCATCTTACCTCACTGCAGCCTTGCATCAACAGAGACGAGTATGCTCATGGGTCACGCAATGTTAGGTTTGAGAACAACCGCTGTACTCCTGGACAGTATTACAGGCCTCAAAACCACAGTGGTAATCCTTCCTCATCGCCCCATCCCATATCTCCAAATTACAATCACGACGACTCAAACCTGAATGACTTTGTGAGATATTTTGCACGGCACAAGCTTGTGGCTACAGGTTTGCTTCAATTCAATGAAAAACCTCAGAATTACAGAGCATGGAAACGGTCTTTCCAGACCGCAACCCGGGGTTTAAACCTGACACCAAGTGAGGAGATGGATCTTCTGCACAGGTGGCTAGGTAACGAGGCAAGACAACATGTCGAACAGATAAGAGCAATACACATAAATCACCCTGAAGCAGGATTAGCAATGATATGGGACAGACTCGAGCGAACATATGGCTCACCAGAAGTCATTGAAGACGCTCTGTTCAAACGCATTGACACCTTTCCTAAAATAACAAATCAAGATTATTCCAAACTGACAAAGTTAAGTGATCTATTAATGGAACTTCAATCTGCCAAAGCAGAAGGAGACTTTCCTGGTTTCTCCTTCCTCGACACAGCCAGAGGCGTCAACCCAATAGTTCAGAAGCTTCCATTCGGTCTGCAGGAAAAGTGGGCATCAGTCGGTGCATCCTACAAGCGGCAAAATCTTGTCCACTATCCACCTTTTGACTTCTTCGTGAACTTTGTCAGCCAGGAGGCTATCATGAGGAATGATCCGAGCTTCAACTTCGCCTCCCACACAGACACAGCTAAACAGAATGATAAGACAGGTTGGAAACCAAACAAATATCGGGAGGTCTCTGTCCACAAAACAGAGATCCTCCCCGGAGTCGTTACTGAAACCGGTGAGCCCCCAACGAGATCTGAGGACTTTGATAAAATGTGTCCGATACATGAAAAGCCACATCCACTCCGCAAATGTCGTACATTCCGAGCAAAGCCCATTGATGAGCGTAAGGCATTCCTAAAAGAGAATAATGTGTGCTTCAGATGCTGTTCTTCGTCATCACATTTCGCGAAGAACTGTAAAATGAAAATTCAATGTTTTGAATGCAAAAGTGAAAGACACCATACAGCACTTCACCCTGGACCCGCACCCTGGATGGAGGAGGTGGTCCCTGCTCCAGAGCATGGCGGGGAGGAGGAGAACACTTCACCTCCTCCTCATGTCACCACCAAATGCACAAACGTCTGTGGCGGAGATCTGGCAGGTAGATCCTGCTCCAAAATATGTCTTGTAAATGTATATCCATCAGGCCACAAAGACAAAGCAATTCAACTGTATGCAATTTTGGACGAACAGAGCAACAGATCATTAGTTCGTTCACAGTTCTTTGAAATGTTCAGTGACCAAAGTCCGAGTGCTCCTTACACATTGAGAACATGTGCTGGAGTGAAGGAATCAGCAGGAAGAAGAGCCAGTGGCTATGAAGTTGAGTCTCTGGATGGAACTGTCCACATCCCATTACCCAGCCTCATAGAATGCAATGACATTCCTAACAACAGAAATGATATCCCAACCCCTGATGTGGCTCTCAATCATGCACACCTCAAGTCAGTGGCGCACCTCATCCCAGACATTGACCCACAAGCCCCTATCATGCTTCTCCTGGGTCAGGACGTTATCAGAGTTCATAAGGTTCGCAAACAGATGAATGGCTCACACAACCAGCCTTATGCTCAAAAGTTAGAACTGGGGTGGGTCATTGTAGGCAATGTTTGTCTAGAAAGCGTCAAACCATTGACGATCAACAGCTTCTACACGAAAACCACATAACTAGAGTGTCCTATTCTCCAAGTCACTCAGGATTCAGATGGGAAAACCTCCTGTGATGCTGACCACCTTGGAAGTACTGTGCCCAATCTGGACCATTTGCCTTTTGTGCCGACAGATCAGAACCCCACAGATCATGCAGGTCATTTAAAAAGACACTAACTGGCTGACTGGACCCAAGTTTCTGTCCAAGCCAAAGCCAAGTATCTCTGAGAGCACCTATGATCTTGTGGATCCGAGTCCAGACCCAGATATCCGGCTTCAAGTGTCTACTTTGAGCACTGCAACAGCTCACAAGCAGCTTGGATCTCAGCGATCTACCAAGTCCTCTTTATGGGAGTCACTCACTCCTTCCGTTACTCGCCTCTTGCACATCGCATGTGTGTTCAAGGCAACCCCAAAAAAGAACAGTTATCGTAAGGGCTGGCATTGCTGCGAGGCAGAATTCACTGTTGAGGAATCCAATCAGGCTGCAGATATCATCATTCAAGCATGCAAGAAGTGGCAGTCAAATCAAGTACCAAGATATGAATGGCCTCTTCGACTGACAACACAGACTTTTCCTAACAAAAACGGGAAGTTGCATCAGGTCGAGGTGAAGGTCATCGAACCAGGAGGGACTTCGCTCTTTCTTAGGCCTGTTGCAGAGATGGTGCCTCTTCTCCCCCCAGATGGCTAGGTAATGGAAGTGTTCTAGATTTGGGTGACGTGTATCACACCAGACGGGGAGTGTTCTGTTACAGCTAAGTTTACTCTTGTTTGCATTTTCTGGGCTATTCTTTGTGTGCCTAGTCGTGGTCCCTTTAAGAATCAGGATGACATCATCAGATGGGTGTGTCAGGTGATCATTAGAGAGGAAATAGGCAAAGCATGGCTCTGTGAGCAATGTGTTATTGTTTGTTAGAAATCCAGCTACATCTACATACGTCTTAATGCCTTTGATCGCATTGTATGTAAGTATTGTTTATGTTTGTGTTATTAACAATTACAGATGATTATTTTTAGAAAATATTGTATTCTGTGGTGTTTAATGCTGGAGATCTTCCGAGTTGTCTCAATATTGTACAAGGCTAATGCAAGGAGAGTTAAATGAATAAATGTACAAATGGCTGATTATACTGTATGTTTAAAATATGATGCCATTTATAACTGTTTAAGTTCTAGAATTATAATAAATATATTAAAAAGCTTACAGTAAATATAACAAGGCAATTCAATTCATGTTAAAGCCGTGTTGATTTATATACATTGTGCATATTTGTGTATGTACACTGAACAAAAATATAAACGCAACACTTTTGTTTTTGCTCCCATTTTTTATGAGATATACTCAAAGATCTAAAACATTTTCTATATACACAAAATAACCATTTCTCTCATATTGTTCAAAAATCTGAAAAAAATCTGTGATAGTGAGCACTTCTCCTTTGCCGAGATAATCCATCCCACCTCACAGGTGTGGCATATCAAGATGCTGATTAGACAGCATGATTATTGCACAGGTGTGCCTTAGAATGGCCACAAAAAAGGCCACTCTGAAACGTGCATTTTTGCTTTATTGGGGGGGTCCGAAAACCAGGCAGTATCTGGTGTGAGGGGTAGGGTTAGGGGTAGGATTAGGGTAATGTTGTGAATCGAGTGGCCTGTGTTCGTCGTCCATTACATACGCCTGCCCATACCATAACCCCACCACCACCATGGGCTACTCGATTCACAACATTACTCTAACCCTAACCCTACCCCTACCCCTCACACGAGATATTGCCTGGTTTTCGGACCCCCCCAATAAAGCAAAAATGCACGTTTCAGAGTGGCCTTTTATTGTGGCCATTCTAAGGCACACCTGTGCAATAATCATGCTGTCTAATCAGCATCTTGATATGCCACACCTGTGAGGTGGGATGGATTATCTCGGCAAAGGAGAAGTGCTCACTATCACAGATTTTTTCAGATTTGTGAACAATATTTGAGAGAAATGGTTATTTTGTGTATATAAAAATGTTTTAGATCTTTGAGTTCATCTCATGAAAAATGGGAGCAAAAACAAAAGTGTTGCGTTTATATTTTTGTTCAGTGTAGAAATGATCATAGAATTGATTATATTTTGTCTCGTTTATTTTTAGTTTCACACCTTCCTTATATCATTAAACCTGTAGGCAAAGGATTCACGTCTTCAGAGTCTTGGTGTACGGAGGGAGTTTATCTGGCTGTTTAGATATATGCACACTACATATACCGGGGACAGCACACATACCTATCCCCCAAAACTGCGAGAACTGAGAGCCTGACGCTGGTGATATTAGTCTGATAAGTAGAGGGCCTGGCAAAACAGCCACGTGGCCATTCCCCCTAAGCACCGTGGCTTTGAGGGGAATATACTACCTAGTGACTGCTATGTGAAGGCCCAGGAACAGCCCGAAAAGCCATCCCCCTTTAGCACTGCGGCTTTGAGGGGAATATACTACCTAGTGACTGCTATGTGAAGGCCCGGGAACAGCCCGAGAAGCCATCCCCCTTAAGCACCGCGGCTTTGAGGGGAATACACTACCTAGTGACTGCTATGTGTAGGCCTGGGAGAGACCAGTGCCAATCCCCCTCCGAGCACAGCGGCTTTGAGGGGAATATACTACCTGTTGAGACTTCTATGTCTAGGTCTGGAAGCAGCAACAATGAGCTTTTCCCAAGTGCACAGCAGCTATGAGGGGGAAACACTTGAGCTAATTGATATACCATCTAAACCAGCAACCACCTGATATGCAATCGCATAATTCTACGGGTATACATATTTGAATATTACGCATTCGCCAAGTTGTGCAAGAGCTCATGGTTGTTGTGCTGAAAGGGTCTCATTCTTGTGAAGCATGACATAGCACTGGCATGCAGAAGATGACCGACAGCCCAGGACTCCTGGGTTGAGGTAAGCAGATAGGGCGCTGCGGTTGTGGCTGCGCACATCTTAAACAGTGATGGGAATAGCGATCTGGGGGGAGGCCGCAGCTTGGCAGAGATCACGCAGCCTGGAGGCGAACTTTGATCTCGTCAGGGGTTTGCAGCCATCGAATCAACATGGGTGCCGACCCATGTGTCAGAGGGCAATGATGCAGGACGTTCAGCATGGAAGATAAAGAACAAATAAAACAGTGTTAGTGTTAGCAATGATTTTTCAAGTTCCTTGACCAGAAGTATCAATTTGAATGTTTCGAAAAACCTGGCGAGGTGACAAACGCCGGCTACTACAGCAACCAAAGTTACTGAGTGTAAAACCTTAAACGCTATTAACGTCACATATGTATGCCACAGAAGGTCTCTGTGATATCTGCTTTCCCTAGCAATGCACATACCCCTATTGACTTAATCGTCTTTCGGCTTCATCTACAGAAGCTTAGAAACCGGAAAGCTCTTCAGGAGTTAGGCTATTAATACTCTTGACGGAAGAATCATGAGGAGCTAACAGATCAATAAAAATACTTTGCAAGAAATATTTCCTCGTTGCGCTTGGGCGCCTATCATGATTCTAAACTCTTTAATAGCGGCACATCTAATAATCCTGGTTCCTTCAGCGCAACTCAGTCTTCAGTGCAGGTTTTAACAGACATAGGTCCCTTCGGGAGCCAGCAAACCTGCTAGGGAACCTTGATTTAGCCTGGTGATAAGGTAATTGACAAACATCTGTTAGGGTGATAAAGCTTTGTAGAGCTGGCACATCACTGGAGTCGATTTTGCAGCGTGAAGCCTCCCGAGGCACACCAGCATGGGTGGCCATCTCTGTACAAACTACACACGTGTGTAAATTACAATTAAGATAGGTACACACATCCAGAATTATAGCATATATAGAAGGCTTGAATCCTCTGGGGAAAACTCTCTCCTTGGTAGGTGATTGAATGTACATGGCCGCTTTGGCAGAGAAGAATTCATGGTATTCATAGAAGAGAGAGCCACTGTAATGAGCGAAGTCTAAGATGATGGACAAATAGTATCGAGCTATTCTTCATTATTCAGAACCACATAACAGATATATTAATTATTTTTGATTTATTATTATTTAATTCATAGTAGTATAACTACTTCTGTATAATTGCCTCACAATATGAATTACTGCAGACGAAATATTTCCATAATAAAACATTGCCTCATGCAGAAATGTATGATATACCTGCTAATATGTGATTCCTAAGTCAGGAATTGCTGCTTCATGGTTCAGGAAGCGAGAGCCAGTGGTTGGAGCAGGGACTACATTTCCCAGAGTCCTCGGGGGTGTGACGTCAGCGGTAAGCGGAGGATAAACAGGGAAGTAGAAGCATGGGTTGAGGAGGAGTGACCCGGTTTGTTTACATTTGCAGGCAGCGGAAAACGGGTTTTGTTCCAATCTATCGATTCCCTGGAATTAAAGGTTTCAAGCGCTGATTTAACTTCGAAAAGGGAAGACAGGATGTCAGGTAGTTTAGGAATGCCGGAGTCAGCTTGCTCCTGCCTTTTTTGGTGTTCAATTGGCCGCGAGACATTGAGCCTGTTAATTAACGCTCTGTGATGAGAGGGTTTGTTACCGGTGGTGGCGTACAACTCGGGCCTTTCTCTCGGCCGGAAGGAAAAAGGCTACTCGTGGTTGAGGACGGACGGGACACCCGGCCAGTCGTTCCGGGAGCTGCGGCTCGTTCCAGCGGCGTCTGAGCCATGCTCTGAGCTAGACTATGTTTCGGATATGAGGCAGGCTTCTTCCCCCGTGGATGATGATTCGCTTCCAGAGTCGGAGATAGCGAGACACATGTGTGAAGGACAGCACCAGCAGGTAACTTGAAAATATCATGTAGGACTTTGTAGAGCAGCAGCGATGTGAATAAGCAGGCAAGCAGCAGCAACATGAACATGAACGCAGCAAGTGGACACAGCAGCAGGAAGACCTGGCAGTTTAAATAGAGCGGCATGTTTAGGAGAATGTGTTTGGTTGGTTGTAACGCTGCGTCCACACTACAGCGTCGACAGCTTCAAAAACAGTTTCAACGCGTCTGCCCATTCACTTTGAATGGGGTGACGTCACGTTGCCTCGCTTTTTGCCGAACTGAATTGTGGGTAGCATAGCGGTCCGTCTCCGCCGGCGACGCCGGAGTAGCCAGCGCCAGCCAATCAAATCCCGTTTCTGAAAATCTGACAGCTCAAGCGCTAGCCAATCAAACCGCGTCTAAGCTGGGAGAGATATCCCGCCGTTGATTTCTATATTTCAAAAAAAGATGGAGGAGAAACTATAGGTTACTTACGTAACCCCAGTTCTCAGAGTAACATGAAGTGAGATGTCTCACTATGGGATGCGCCTCATCGCGGAGCAAACAGAAGCATCAATCTCATTACGCCAATCCTGATTGGCTGGTGATCTTGACCTCAGCGTCAGGGAATCACCCCCTATAAGTAGCTTGCGCCACGACGCATGCATCATTCAAAATTAGCACCTCTTCTCGCTTCACCATAGCAAGGAGGGCCGTCTGGTGAGACATCTCACTTCATGTTACTCTGAGAACTGGGGTTACGTAAGTAACCTATAGTTCTCATTCATAACACTCCGTTCGATGTCTCACTATGGGAAATTGTAGCTCCCGTATTGCCAGACGAGCTTATCTCGAAAATCACCAACCAAACAGCAAGGTGCCCAGCACTGCTCGGGCCACGCTTGGAGCGGAGACGTCTAGCCTGTAAAAGCGGACAAAAGTGAGCGGCGAGGACCAGCTCGCCACTGCACAGATGTCTTGGATGGAAACACCCTTGAACAAAGCCCAGGATGTAGCCAGGCCCCGAGTCGAGTGAGCCCGCAGACCCGAAGGTGCTTGCAAACTCTGACTCGTATAGGCCAAAGCAATTGCTTCCACAATCCAGTGGGAGAGCCGTTGCTTAGTAACAGGCTTGCCCTTGTGAGGGTTAGCCCAGGACACAAAGAGTTGGTCATTAAGACGAAGCTCCTTTGATCTGTCCATATATGTGCGTAAAGCACGGACTGGACACAACAGATCCTGCCGCTGTTCCCCGGAGGAAACCAGCGGCGGAGGAAATGCCTCAATGTCAATTGGGGTACACGAACCAATCACCTTTGGTGTAAAGGCAGGGTTGGGCTTCAACAACACTCTCGTTTGCCCTGGGGCGAACTGAGTGCATGAAGGATGTACAGACAGCGCATGAATATCACTGACCCGTTTGGCAGATGCCAGGGCCAGTAACAGCACTGTCTTGATTGACAGATGTTTCATGTCAGCTCCTTCCAGGGGTTCAAATGGGGTCATTCTGAGCCCATTTAAAACCACTGCCAAGTCCCATAAGGGCACCAGTGACCTGGAGACAGGGAGGAGCCTGCGAGCTCCCTTCATAAAACGGCAGACCAAAGGATGTTGGCTAGCCGTCTTACCCTCAAAGCCCACATGGCATGCAGCAATAGCAGCCAGGTACACCTTGATCGTGGAGAAAGCTCTGTGTTTATCGATCAAGTCCTGTAGAAATGATAAAATCACCCCGACAGGACATTGAAAGGAGATGTGTCCTTCTTGAAGGCACCACTCCTCAAACACCCTCCACTTACAGTCATAAAGAGACCTGGTGGAGGAAGCTCTCGCACTCTGAATAGTGTTTATCACCTTCTGAGGGAGTCCCACTGTATTCAGATTGTACCACTCACGGGTCAGACCCATAGTGCCCCGCGCTCTGGGCGTGGATGAAGGATCGCCCCCCCCGCCTGAGACAATCTGTCCCTGCGTAGAGGGGGCTGCCATGGCTGCCCGCACAACAGCCGATATATCTCCGCCAGCCCGTACGTTGCGGGCTAAGGCGGAGCCATCAGGATAAGTGTGTGGCGTTGCTCCTTCACTCTGGCCAGAGTTGGGGGTATCAGAGCCAGGGGTGGGAACGCGTACAGAAGACCCGGAGGTCAATCGTGTACGAGTGCGTCCACGCCTAACGGTGCGTTTTAAATCGTGCATTAAAGAGAACAGCTGTCATTGAGCATTTTCTCTTTATGCGAACAGATTTAACGCGGCTCTGCCGTAACGCACCCACAGCGGACTCACGATCCTTGGATGTGGAGTCCAGTCTACATAGAGTGGTGCACCTCTGGACAGTAGTTCTGTCCCGAGGTTCATCACTCCTGGTACATGCGTCACTCTCAGAGAGAGGAGACGTCTGCCGCTCCAAGGGATACGTTTGTGTGCCAGTGTGTGTGACTGGAGACAACGCAACCTCCCTTGGCGGTTCATACACGATACTGTGGTCGTGTTGTCTGTCCTCACGAGGACATGGTGTCCTCTGAGAGAAGGCAGAGAGCGTTTTAGGGTGGGGAACACCGCTAAAAGCTCCGGGTGATTTACGTGCGCCCGCTGGAGGTCTCTGCTCCAGAGACCCCTCACCGGGCGACCTTCGTAAATACCCTATCAGCCTGTCAGACATGCCTCCGTGGTGGCCACCTTCTGTGAAAGGACGGCACCCGTAGGCGCGCCCCGTACTAGAAAAGTGAGGTGCGGCCAGTGGCGTAGTACCACTACGCATTTCATAATAACCAATACTCTCCGCACGCCGTGGCGCGCGGGGTTTGGTTTTATTATGAGACCCATGTTGAGCAGGTGCTTTACGAGGACATTTGTCTGCGTAATCTGACTCTGCTCGGCGGGCATTATAGATAAAACCCTCCTTTCTAGGAGAGAGAGAATCTCTCTCTCCAGAATATGGGTTGACTCCCCCCGGGCTTGTGAATACAGATAGGCGAGGGGGGGTGACGGTGACTTGGAGTCTGTAGCTCCGTGTAACCGTTTTGAGAAACCCAAGCAGATGTCGTGAGCATCTCCCGCTGTATGCTCCTTAGAGCCAGCTGAGATGTCACATCTCTTCCCCTCTGAGTCTCTATTTGTTGTGTTATGGGGCCCTCCAGTGTCTGAGCACTGTGGTGCCCCATTTCGACAATCCCCACCGACACAGCGCATGCGTGTGGCGGTGGTGCCCTTACGGCTCCAGCCGGCACTGCGCATGCGCGTGACGGTGGTGCCTTTACAGCTCCAGCCGGCACTGCGCATGCGCGTGACGGTGGTGTCTTCACGACCCCAGTCGGCACTGCGCATGCGCGTGACGGTGGTGCCTTTACAGCCCCGGCCGGCACTGCGCATGCGCGTGACGGTGGTGCCTTCACAGACCCGTCAATTGTCCGCCCTTTGAGAGAGGCCGTAGCTGCTCTCAGAAGGGGAACAGTTGACGGACTGTTTATTGTTTTTCTTTTCATTTTTCTGAGCTGCGCCCTTGGCTCGAAGCCTGGATGCGTCAGCGGAAAATGATTTGTGACAGAAAAATCAATAAGTGTGTGACATGTGTTTATGCGGACTTGAGGATGGTGTTGAGGCATCTCTCGAGGCGGCGGGAACACATTTAGAGCTGGGGAACCGTAGACTTCCAGCTCCGTCACAGAGGGGAGAAGGAGGGGCTGTCGCGCCGCTCGCTTCTTCTTCCTCGACTGCTGGCCGAAATTCTGGGTTGGCTGCGCCTGGGCTGCAGCCGGAACCGGAGATTTTCTAGGCCAGCTCGCCCTCGTCCCCTGCCTGGGCTGGGGACTCGGGGCGGACTGCGACCTCTGCGCTTTCGGTATTTTTAACCGAGCAGGGTTCGCAGCTTGGACGAAGGGCTGCCGCTGCGAAGGCAGCGGCTGGGGCCTTCGAGGGAGGCAGAGGTGGAGGGCCTCGTCCTCCTTCTTTTTCGACTTGCATCTGATTTGCATGGAGGCAAGAGCGGAGCCGAAAATCCCCTCGGGAACGATGGGCATGTCAAACACATCCTCCTTTTCCCGGTCTGGGAGATTGGTGAGGTTGAGCCATCTAGCTCTTTCCTGCACCACCATGATCCCCATTGTTTTGCCCGTGGCCTGGACGGCGCAGCGTTGGACACGGAGACAAATGTCTGTGACCGCGGCCAACTCGTCCAGAACGGCCGGTCCAGGATTACTCGACATATCCTCACAGAGCTCCGCTTGGTATGCGGTTAGCAGTGAGGAAACGTTCAGAGCCCTGGCGGACAACGCTGCGGCTCTGTAGGACCGTTCCGTCATGGTTGACTGGAAACGGTCCACCTTCGCTGGCAGCGTTGGGTTCCTGCTTGGTGACGGGCCCATCCTCGGTAGGAGGTGGGTTGCCACCAGCAGTTCCATCGGCGTTATGCGGAGCAGGCCGAGCCTCTCCATACCGTCGCAGTCTAGGGAGGAGGCACCCTGGATTGGGGCCTTGTTGGTAAAGGGTCGGTCCCTCCACGAGACCGACACCTCATCCAACATCTCCGGGAAGACCGGGAGGAGTTGCCTCCTTGTCCTCGTTGCTTGGGGAGAATGTTTCCCCTCGTAACGGGACCTGGCGGTCTCCTTGGCCCTTTCGGGCCACGGGATGTCTAGCCTGGACGCAGCGCGCTGACACGCGGCCTGCAGGTCCCTGCTCAGACAGGGCGAAGCTGGTGTGCTATCGCCCGGGAGAGCAGCCATCGCTCCCGGCTTTGCCGTTTGAGCCGATGACATGAAGATATATTCTTCTTGCTCATCCGAATCAGACAGGAGGGACTCAGAGGTGTCCTCTTTGTCCCCCATGTAGTCTAATTCCAGGACATTCCCCGCGGGTGAGACCATGGTGAGGTCTCGCCGGGAGTTCCCGCCTGGTGAGGCGTGGGGCTCCGTTCCCGCGTCTCTTGCCGCCACCGGGTCCCGGCCTGACACGGCGTGGGATCCCGGTTCCGCAGCTGCCGCTGTTAGTGAGCCCCAAACCGACATAGTGAGGGGCTCAGTCTCTGCAGCAGACGCCCTCGTGTCTTGATTGCCAAACGGCGAATCAGTGGACATGAGGGAGTCCTGTTCCAACAAGCTAGCTTGGTGTGCTAGCCGTCGGTGGAGGCTCTTTCGGGTGAAAAGGGCGCAATGCCCGCACGAGCCGGGGTTGTCGATAGCCTCCTGGGCGTGTTTCAGCCCGAGGCAGGACGGGCAGACCTGGTGTGAGTCTGTGCCTGCTATCTTCAACCCGCAGCCGCATGACCGAGCCTTCGAGTCCCTGACTCCTCTGGTGTGAGGGGGAGAGGCGTCCATCTTGTTCGCCTCGTGGCGTGGAGAGGACCCGCTCGTAACAGGTACGTCGTTGAGAGAGAAAGTGTTACCAACCCGTCCTTAATCCGGAGAAAAAGGGGACGCTGTGGGTCCTTTGTTCTCAAAGAATATTGACTGGTGTGTCAATATACTTCTAATCCTTTTCTCCTCCGTGAGAGAGAAAAAGAAAAGCGTCCTCGCTACCGTGGTGTCGGTAGTAAGGGGAAGCTAGCTAGCAACGGGTGCGTAGCTAGCTTGAGAAAAATCAAAACCTTACCTTACTTTCCGGGGAAAGAACGGCGAGGTCGATTTTAATACTAACTGGCGTTAGTATTACCGTCTTCTTGCGAAGCAGAAGGAGTAGCCGGCGAGTGCCCGTCGACCGAAATGGTTATATTTGGGTTCAGTCTGTGGACCGTTAAGCTTGTCCGGCTACTATAGAGATGTGCTCTGAAGCGAGAAGAGGTGTTTGAATGATGCATGCGTCGTGGCGCAAGCTACTTATAGGGGGTGATTCCCTGACTCTGACGTCAAGATCACCAGCCAATCAGGATTGGTGTAATGAGATTGATGCTTCTGTTTGCTCCGCGATGAGGCGCATCCCATAGTGAGACATCGAACGGAGTGTTATGAATGAGAACTAATTATCGCCATAGTAAATCACCCGGTTTTGTATGACCAGACCCTCTTCACATACCGGGATACAAACCGGAAGAACCAGTCATGGAGGGAGGTGGCAGAGACAGTGGGTGAAACTGGTAGGTTTTCGCCTGTTTGGGGAGTTTATATATACTGCTCGCATAAAATCCCCGGGGTTTTTTGCTTTGTATGTCGGGGCGGGAGATTCATGTGATTGGTTGTTGCTGGTCGCGTTGCTCGAATAAAATCCCCAAGCTTCAGACACGCCCAGCTCCAAGCTTTTTTTGAAGCTTGTAGTGTGAACGCTCCGTAACGGCCCGTCCACACTACAGCGTCGACAGCTTCAATCTGCCCATTCACTTTGAATGGGGTGACGTCACGTTGCCGCTTTTTTTCGCCAAACTGAATTGTGGGTAGCATAGCGGTCCGTCTCCGCCGGAGACGCCGGAGTAGCCAGCGCCAGCCAATCAAATCCCGTTTCGGAAAATCTGACAGATCAAGCCGTAGCCAATCAAACCGCGTCTAAGCTGGGAGAGATATCCCGCTGTTCATTTCTATATTTCAAAAAAAGATGGAGGAGAAACTAATTATCGCCATAGCAAATCACCCGGTTTTGTATGACCAGACCCTCTTCACCTACCGGGATACAAACCGGAGCAACCAGGCATGGAGGGAGGTGGCAGAGACAGTGGGTGAAACTGGTAGGTTTTCGCCTGTTTGGGGAGTTTATATATATATTGCTCGCATAAAATCCCCGGGGTTTTTTGTTTTGTATATCGGGGGCGGGAGATTCATGTGATTGGTTGTTGGTCACGTTGCTTGAATAAAATCCCCAAGCTTCATACACGCCCAGCTCCAAGCTTTTTTTGAAGCTGTAGTGTGGACGCTCCGTAAGAGGGACGGTGCGTCACGTTTTAATGTATCATTGGTGCTCGAGTTGACTGCCTGAACTAGCTCGCAGGCTTCGCCCCATTTGCGATTATTAAATGCGATTATTCATTGACTTTGAAAACATCTATTTATTGGAGAAAAAAAATTTGAACAGTATGTTTTTAACAGTTGATTACCCTGAACTTTAAGTATAATTCAACTGAAAAACCAAAAAAAAAAAAAGTAATAATAATACTTTTTAGGTTTTATTTTGATTACGTTGTTTTCGTAATCGTTGCAAGCCATAATCATAATCGTGATTAAACTACGATTAATTGAGCAGCCCTAGCCTGTTCCACTCTTCGTTTTCCGAATGCCAGGAGTATTCTTGCCTCGCTTCTGAAGCAAGTGACTCGGAAGACATGTGCTACCAAGCAAGCGTACTCGGCATACATGTGCTACCAAGCAAGTACTCTGCATTGAGAAACACCCTTTATGTGGCTCGCAAAACAAAATGGCTAGTGGTGCACGGGGCATAATTATCGGGCCGATAATTATCGGTCCGATATTAGGAATGATGACGTCATCCCGATAAACCCGATAACAGTATTAATAGCCCCGATAATATACAATATATTTTTTGGGTAAAAAAAAAGAAAAAAATACTGCGGTGTGGGTGGATTGGGATGAGGGGCGCTTGTTTTTCACTCGGCTCCTCCCGTTTTGCGAGTACTGAGGTATTAGTGGTTTAGGAAGAGGGGAGTTTTGCACAAATCCAGCGCTCTCTAACTCATGCCTGGCTGTGACGTAAATGGTGTGCGGCCGTGAAGCCAGGACAGTAAACAAACATGTCGCCGGTAGTATGGGACTATTTCAAAGTTTCAGAGTTAGATAGTTCGCTTGCTATTTGTATTAACAAATGCAATGCAGAAGTTCCACGAGGAGGGAAAAAGGCAACGAGCTATAATACTTCCAACCTGATTAGTCACCTGCAACATCGCCATCGCTACGATGGTGTGTTAAAAGCGTACGAAGACGCCTGCGCTGCTAAACTAGCGGAGAATCCAAAGCCAGCTGCAAAGGCACCGGGGCTTTTACCTATCGACGAGGCTTTTGAAAAAGGCAAGAAGTTTGCCAGAGACGACCCCAGGGCTAAAACGATCTCTAACTTCATCATAGAAATGAGTCAAAACTGCTCTTGGCTTTGTTTTGTTCATAGTAGTAATGCTCATGTCATTTGCTCACTACTAGTCTTTTTTTTACCACCAGGTGTGCAAAAACTACAGGTACATTTAATATATATATTATATTATTATCGGGTATCGGTCTTGAGAAGCAGGAAGTTATCGGTATCGGTTTCAAAAAACCAATATCGTGCATCCCTAAAAATGGCTGAATGGAAATCCCTCACGAATATTTCAACTGGGAACACACTAGCCTGCCCCAAGAGGCCACTAAGGCTATAGCAGTCAAAAGGAGACGGATGTCAGTCATTGGAAAGACAGAACAACATGGAATCATCTTAATGTTTTGGTTTAGCTAATATGTTTGTAATGAATAGTATGAATCTGTCACTGCAAAATTCAAGCCAAACCACAAACCATGAAATACAAAAAACGAAAAGACTAATTTGATTTGTATTTAATTTTATTCAGTTTTATTGTGTTCAGTTCAGGTTTCAGTAAAATAATAAAAGATTTGGGTGCAAATATACAGCATAGTAGCCGATGAAGGTCAGAGAACACAGGAAACACAGAGTCAGGGAGAAGAGCAGCAGGAAGCTCAGAGTTGTTAGCCCTTACAATCGGGGTCTTTCTGTAGTGGAAAAATAACAGGGCTATAGTCATCGCCAGGCAGGCACAGAAAAGGAGACGAACAGTATACACATTCATTCCCTGAAGGTGAGGAATTCAATAGCTTTCAAATCACAGTTATTCCTCTCTTCATTGGACTTGTACTCGGGAAGGCATTTGTCACAACATGTTCAGGCTGTACAGCACACACATCTTTAGATAGATAAGTAAAGTGCTTGGAGTGATTTTGCCCAATAGAAACACGGTGAGTGCTAGCGTAAAGGCTAGAAATCCTGCTGTCTCACTTGTACTGTTGCTGAACTCCCCGTCAGCACAGGCGACGCAATCAAAACAGCAGATAGGCATTTTCCCTTTAACAAAAGCCCGACGCATCCCAAGCAAACAGCTCTCACTGCAAACAGACCTTGGAACCTGAATCAAAGTGACAGCATGAAATCATTCATCTCCTGATTAATATGGTTTACTCAGTAATCAAAATGATAGTTTATGATAAAACAATGTTACTTTCAAAATAGATATAGATAGATGGATAGACAAACTAATTAGTACCCATGTACTTATTTCAAGATTCTCGCCTGCCCAGATGGCTCTCACAGCTGAGAATATCAGATTTAGAATTCAGCTTCAGGGATGCCGTGAACTGACATTGTTAACATCCTTTAAAAAACTGCAAATATGGATGCTTAATGTGCTGCTGTGTTAACGGCGTGCAATGATTTTAAATACAAAAAAGAGTAAAATTGCATCTCATCAATTTAGTGGAATAACAGTAGGCCAGATGTAACACAGATTTCCCTGTATGCTGATGACATGATTGTATTCATATCCAAATTAAAGGAAACAACTCTGGCCCTGTCCCAGCTCATAACCACGTTTGGTGATGTTTCAGGTTACAAGGTTACCATTACTAAATCCTCTATTTTATTATTAAAGAAGCAGGAAAGAAGGATCCCAATTGATGAGGTAAATCAATTTAATTAATATTTAGGAGTACAGATAATGTCTAGTTTACAAAATGTTGTTGAGGCTAATTATTAACCTTTAATGATGGAAATAAATGTGTTAATTGATAGATGGATTTCACTACCATTATTTATAATTGGGAGAATTATAAATAAATATAATACCAAAATGACTTTATTTAGTTCAAAATATTCCCATGCCTCCCTTAATTAGAATTGTTCTCAAAACATTTAAAATTAAGAAGAAAATGGTTAAATTCATATAGAATAAGAGGAGGGCAGGCCTTGGTTTGTCTTTATAGTATTTACGCTATGATCAAGGGGGTTTACAGTGTCTAAATGTAATGTGGATAATTACTGGGCAGCTGAGAACTATCATGTTTTATTTTTCTTCAAAGGATGCTCCGCATTAGAATGAAATAGAATATCATTGTTTGAAACTACCTCTTCCCTTATACATGTATTCAGAAACAGTAAGAAACGTACGCAAACAAACAAAAACTCTAATTGTAAAACACATGATAAAGATCTCGTATGATGTGAACCAATATTTAAAAGAACCACATACATTATAACTAGTGGTGCACGATATTAGGAATTATGACGTCATCCCGATAAACCCGATAAAAGTATTAATAGCCCCGATAATATACCATTTTTTTTTGGGTAAAAAAAATAAAAAATACCGCGGTGTGGGTGGATTGAGATTAGGGGTGCTTGTTTTTCACTCGGCTCCTCCCGTTTTGCCAGTACTGTGGTATTAGTGGTTTAGGAAGAGGGGAGTTTTTCACAAATCCAGCGCTCTCTAACTCATGCCTGGCTGTGACGTAAATGGTGTGCGGCCATGAAGCCAGGACAGTAAACAAACATGTCGTCGGTAGTATGGGACTATTTCAAAGTTTCAGAGTTAGATAGTTCGCTTGCTATTTGTATTAACAAATGCAATGCAGAAGTTCCACGAGGAGGGAAAAAGGCAACGAGCTATAATACTTCCAACCTGATTAGTCACCTGAAACATCGCCATCGCTACGATGGTATGTTAAAAGCGTATGAAGACGCCTGCGCTGCTAAACTAGCGGAGAATCCAAAGCCAGCTGCAAAGGCACCGGGGCTTTTACCTATCGACGAGGCTTTTGAAAAAGGCAAGAAGTTTGCCAGAGACGACCCCAGGGTTAGTTTTGTTCATAGTAGTAATGCTCATGTCATTTGCTCACTACTAGTCTTTTTTTTACCACCAGGTGTGCAAAAACTACAGGTACATTTAATATATATATATATATTGTATTATTATCGGTTATCGGTATCGGTATCGGTCTTGAGAAGCAGGAGGTTATCGGTATCGGTATCGGTCTTGAGAAGCAGGAAGTTATCGGTATCGGTTTCAAAAAACCAATATCGTGCATCCCTAATTATAACCATACAGTCCAGTATGGGGTATTCATTGTTTTGTGCCAGGAAGAGCAGATGCAACTTTCAAATTATTTGAGTCACTTGAAGGACTAAAAATGATCCAAGACATTTATTTGGCAGATTGAAATGTCATGATGTCCTTTGAAGAGATGGGGTCTAAATTCAATATTGATATACAAAAAAAGACATTTATCCAAATATAAGCATGTTTGTTTTAATGCGTCTTGTTTTTGTTCTTGTTTTTGAGGAAAAAGTATTGTGGGGGAGAAAAATAGCATCTCAGACGTTTAGGTTTCACTTTCATGCACACTAATTTAAGGTCATTTTGATTAGTTTTTTCTCATCATTTCCTTTTTAGTATTTCTCTCTGGTCTTAACAGTAAAATATAACATTTTGGAGCAAATATACAGAAGAGCAACCCAAAGCTAGAGGCCAAAATGGCAAATATCTCCACAGCCACAGTGAACTTCCCAGGAGAGCTAACATACGCAGGAATAAAAGTGACCCATACTGCACAGAATATTAGCATGCTGAAAGTGATGAACTTAGCTTCATTAAAATTATCAGGCAGCTTTCGAGCCAAAAAAGCAAGGATGAAGCACATCACAGCCAGGAGTCCTATATACCCCAACACAGCCCAGAACCCTATAGGTGAACCTACATTACACTCTAGAATAATCCTTTCAGTGGTATGAGCTGTATTTGTGTAGGGGAATGGTGGGGCAAGGGTTAACCACAGCACACAGACCAACACCTGCAGTAAAGTACAGCTGAGAACATTTGTTCTCTGAAGCACAGCAGAACACTGAGGAAGTGTGTTATTCGGCCTTGTAGCCTTAAAAGCCATCACCACTGCTATAGTTTTAGCCAAGATACAAGACATGCACAAGGCAAAGGTGATGCCGAATGCTGTGTGTCGCAGCATGCAGGACACCACTGTGGGCTGACCTATGAAGGTCAGGGAACACAGGAAACACAGAGTCAAGGAGAAGAGCAGCAGGAAGCTCAGCTCAGAGTTACTGGCTTTGACAAGAGGTGTGTGACGAAACCGGAAGAAGACACACAACACCACCAGTGTTAACATAGTTCCAAACAACGAGAAAGCAGTGAGCAGGGCGCCCATGGTTTCGCCATAAGATAGGAACTCGATCACCTTTGGAACACACTGGCTGTGATCTTCATTTGACCAGTACTCCAGTGGGCATGGCGAACACTCGGCAGAATCTGAATAGAAAACATGGACCACTGAAATGTGTTTGTGCTGTAAGCGTCAAGTGAGACTTTAGCTCATACTGTATGAAATAAATAATGGCCTTGTAATGTTTAGAGACTTATTGGATTGACACTGGAATTCATAGACTTTCTACATACAGTATATTAATATAAAATGAGTTACACTATGGAAAGATTCTACTCACAGTTGGATTTGGTGATCTCTCCCGCAGCACAGGCAATGCAGGAGAAACAGCAGATGGGTTTCCCTTTAATCACAGCCTGCCGGAAACCTGGTGGACAACTCTCACTGCAGACGGACACAGGCCTCTGTAAAAACACCACTCAACTCATCAGTTACTCACAGTTAGTTGGCCCTTAATTTATGAATGTTTTTATATTTGAATTGGTCTTTCTTAGTGTCTCTAAACATTTAATTTTTCTAATTAATCTTACACGTATATCTACAACTTGAAAGTGCCGATCCCAGTCAGTAATATAGAGTATACATAGGTAAATATGTGTTTGTTGACAGGAGAATCAACCTTTTTAATTTGGTCATTAATTACTGAAATGTCTCAGGGAACAGTTATGTATTTGAACAATTACCTCCACAATGAGTTATACTAAACTATTTTTACCTTTATGGATCCAGCAGCCCATGTTATGTTTATTCCATTCATTATAAACTGCTTTTCATTTGGTAGTGATGCATCGTAGCTCCCTACAGCCACAAACACAGTATCTCCTGCTGGATTTCTCTGCCAGTTCACCAGCTCATAGGTTGCTGCAGGGTCTCCATTTCTATCAAAATACACACTTTCTCCTGACTGAAGGGTTAAATTCACACTTTGGAGGTGTTTCACAACCTACCAAATGAGAACAGTGGTGAAATATTGTAAGATTATTATTTATTTTGTATTCAAATAATTTACTGAATGTATTAACCTGTTACCTGTTTTGGCTCAAAGTCATCTTTCCAGATACACTGAGGATTCATGGCATCACCACATTTTAACATGTTATGCATGGCATGAGCCACAGCATACACAGCCTTATACACATTGCTGGATATCCTTAGTTCTGACACATCTGTAAAAGTATTGTTGATGTCCTCTAGTATCTCCGAGCCTGAGCACAGGGTCTGACCATGGAGACTGGACTGAAAACTGCAACCAAATGTGGCTTCCCAGAACTCTCTCAGCAGATTATTATGAGGGTCTTGACCTGGGTTTACTTGCAAAAGAAACCCTTTGAGGCCTGTGATCTTTGTTTTTCTGATGGCAAAACCCAGAGTCCCTGTCAGGATTCCCGAGTGCCTCTTAGTTGCCAGACGACCTGCCGTAATCCAGGACTCACTGCCCACCCACTGCAGCCCAGTGAGGTTCTGCTTCAGGGCTTCCTCAACCAGAATGTCTATATCACCCTGGGCTATGAAAGCAACTAAAACTCTTGCAGTGCCACTTTTTATCACTCTGACCACCTTTGCAACGTTTCCACTGGGGCCTGTGCTTGATATGGCTTCTGAGTATTCAATGCAGACCCCCTCCTGGTGTGCGGCTGTGATAAATGTTGCCATGCCATTGTTACCATAATCATTGTCACTTCTAACTGCCCCAACCCACTTCCAGCCAAAATGCTTTACCAATTTGGCCACGGCTCTGCTCTGATAATAGTCACTAGGGATGGTTCTGAAGAAAGAGGGGTACTCCTTTCTGTTACTCAAACAAGCGCATGTGGCAGTGTGGCTGATCTAACAAAAAAGAAGGGAAACAAAACACATTTCTTTAGATTTCAGATAAGTATTAAGTAACACATTTTAGCAAAATAAATGTTGACCATTGTCTGTCTTTTTCCTCAATCTGCATATGTGCAAACCATGTAATCCTAACCTAAGCATAGCCCTGAAACAAACCACAATAATACCAGTATTAAGTCTTTGTTGATGGTTTTTATATGCTAGATATACACAATTGGAAGCCTTTTGCATAAACAAAGTGAAATCAGTCCAAACATGATATATTATAAATATTTACCACTGGTATTTGGAAAATCCCAGAACTTTGTAGCATCACAATTGTTGAGGAGGAATCAGAGGCTCCGATGATGGCATGAACAGATGACTGGCTTGAGCATGTTTTACCCGAAGTCCTTTCCTGTCCATTCAATAGACCCATCACTGCTTGCGTTGAAGTCAGTGTTGAACCACAGCTGTCAAATACCTTATAACCAATCGAGATATTAGGCAGCAATGAGCTGCTATTGTTGATCTCCTGGATGGCAAACATCATTGTTTGGGCAAAATGAAATTCTCTTAAGTGTATTCTGAAAAGAGAAACAATTGTTTTAACTAACCGCTTTCTTACTTACATGATTATTTATTCTGTTGTGAAACCAACAAACAAGAAAAGAGACAAGACATGAAACGGTACCTGGAGCATGTGAGAGCTTCTGGAACATCTGTAAAGGAGAGAGAAGGCTTCGATATTTGGCTATGGATGGAGAAAGCTCCTCCAATTGTAATATCTCCATCCATAGATAACAGAGGAAACACTGGGTCTCCCAGCATCTCACAGTATTCAGTGTTCTCTGCTCCAAAGGCTCCCACAAAAATCACAAACAGTAACATAGCACATAAACGGTCCAGCATCTGGAATAATCTGGCACACACATATACATACACACACACACACCTTTGTTATAGTTACTGTTATTATTACAGACTATATCTCCTTCAGAGCTTCTGTAGGAGATATAGTCGTTGATGATGATGATGATGATGATGATGATGATGATGATGATTGAGGTCCTCTTATCGAATCACTGTTTAATGATGTCAGAGCGCTCTGCTGTTCTGCTGTTCACCGTTTGTAACACCAATATGTCAAAGGAAATTGCATCATATGATGGGGTTACTCATACCCCTTTAAAAATTGAAGCAAACTTTGAAGTTAATAAGTTTTTCATGGCTGAAAATGTGTTATTTGTCAAATAATGAAAAGGGAAAAATAGAAAACAAAATGTAAAATCCATAATCATGAAATATCTGAGGAAATATTAAATACAACTTGTATATTCACTAGGGGTGTAACGGTTCACAAACATTTCGGTACGGTACGTACCTCCGTATTTAGGTCACTGTTCGGTTCGGTACGTTTTCGGCACAGCAGAAAAAATTATCACAAAACACAACATATTTATTATTATTTTTTAATTATTATTAAACTGTGAATAATGTATTCACTCAAATAAATACAAAATATAATAAAATGAACATTAAGGTGCAGCATTTCGATGAACTGAAATAATCTGTATTTGAACGTTACTGTACTAGTAGGCCTACTCACAAAACATAAACTATTAGTTTTGGGTTTTTAATTATTATTAAACTGTGAATAATGTATTCACTCAAATAAATACAAAATATAATAAAATAAACATTAAGGTGCAGCATTTCGATGAACTGAAATAATCTGTATTTGAACTGTACTGTAAGCAGCCAGTTTGACATTAGGACTTGCTTGTCATTGTATTTTCATATTTTTTTAAAGAAAAATGAACTTGTCCACATTGCTTGCTGAAAGGGCAGATCTGCTGGCACTAACAATGTCTCCTGCTGTGGAGAACACCCTCTCGCTAGGGACAGAGGTAGCAGATACAGCCAGGTAGCACTTTGCTAACATGGCAACATAAGGATATTTGGCGTTTGTAATAGCTTTGGCTCGGTCTAAACTTTTTGCGAGTGGTGGAGGCTTAAATGCTAGTGGGAGTTGGTTTGCACTTCAGTCTTTTTTCTTTTGGTACCGGTGATATTCACGTTCGGGTGATGCCTTTTCAAATGAGTGTGCACACGGCCGGACTGGGACAATAAGTCAGGCCAGGCCACTACCAGTTTTCTTTTGTGCCATTTTCTGGATTTATTTCTCAATATTTACAGCGTTGCTGCCCATAGTGATAGCCCTAAACTTTAAATCTACTACCCCAGAATAAACATATGGACATGGGTTACTATTTAAAAAAAAATTGCAAATCTATTTAAGAACCTATCCATGTGAACATATTTTAAGTGGAAGTGGACCTGAAATCCTCTAAGGGGGTCCGGGGGCATGCTCCCCCGGTAAGATTTTTTTTTTTAATGTTGGACTTAAATGCATCAATCTGGTGCATTTTGAGGGGGAAATAAAGAGACTACACCCATATGAAACAGAACTGTATACATTTAAATAATCATAAGAACATGGCCATAACCAATAACATACCATCCAATATGAAAAAACATTGAAACTTGTTTATTTATTTGTTTTTGGTTCATTTATAGTTGTGAGTGTGTCTGGGCTCCTGAACCAGCCTCACCCGTCTCCCCCCTGCTCCTCTTTGAGGCAGCAGCAAAGACTAGTTTTAGCTCTCAACAAGTTTTTTAAGTTTATCTTACCTTTTTTCACCTAGTTAACTTTTTTTTTTTATTATTCATGCGTATTTTACTAATCACTCCCCCTTCAAAAGGAAATATGTGTTTACATAAATGGTGACCAAACCGTTTGAGACCCACAGAGAACTTAGACTAAGTTAACTATCTAAACACTCAAGAGTCAGTTATCAGTTGGCTTGTTTGAGACGAGTTGCGGCTCGCCTCGAAAGTAGACGAGAATAGCCGATCGCAGCCGGGGGAGGTCTCAAAAAGCTCGCCTGAAGTCGGACAGCTCGGAGTCGGCTTCTTCTTCTTCTTCTTCTCTCGGTTTTTTGGCGGATTGCAAACAACTTTAAGGTGCATACCGCCACCTCCGGAATCGGCTTGATTCGGTTTGCATTTATAAAGAATGCACAAATGTGTTTAATCGTTAATGTCAGATATGTACTAAGTAAATACATTTGTTCCTGCTCAAGATTAGATTCAACTTTATTGTTATTGCACATATTACAGGTACTGAGACAACGAAATGCAGTTTAGCTTCTAACCAGGTGCAACAAGCAGTAAAGTGAAAAGTAATGTACACAATAGACAGAATAAAATATAGAATGAATTGAATGATGAATAAACAGTGAGGGGTATGAATACACTAGATATACACAGCAGCCTGTGAGCAGTATGAACAGTGTGTATGAATATGCTAAGATATATAAAGTATAAAAACGGTAAGTAGTGCAAAGTATAGTATAAAATATATAGATATTAATTTCATGATGATAAACAATGTGGAACAATGATGAAAAATGGGAATGGATGTGGCGAGGTAAAACTGACACAAAACAACAACAAACTTTTGCAGAGCCAATTGGAGAGTTTCATCAGCAGCACGTGGTAAAAACCACCAATGAGCTGAGCGCTCATTGGTGGTTTCCCATCAAGCATTTCGCTTCCGCAGCCCGTGGAGAGGAACTGCGCCGCCTCGCCACGCCTCGCTCTCAAGTCTGTGGGCGTCTTTGTCCCGCGAGATTTCAACGTCTCATGTAGGCGAGCCTCCAGAGCAAGTTGGACAAAATGACTAACCATCATGCAACGCACTAGCAAGACGTTGATCGCAATTGCGCAGGTCTGCGCAGGTCTCGCTTGTCTCAAACAAGCCTCTCAGTCTGACAGGAGAGGACTCTCCTCCACCTTGTTGACAGCTCATTATATCCGTTAGCGCAGCTAGCTAGCACCAGATGCTAACAACAACAATACACGTAACCAGTGCGCACGCTTGCTCTCTCGCTCGCTCGCGCAACACATACACTCCCGAGCTTGAATGACACGAGACCAATCGAAGGCATTAGTATGATCTGTAGGAAAGTGGCCATGTCGGCAGGCCACATCATGTAGACAGCCAGTCACCCTCTGTGAGGCAGAGTCAGACCCACATTTAGCAGCGTTGCGTTCACAATACATACAAAAAAAAATTCCTCAGGCCACTTAACAGGCCAGGCCACCGGGAAACCTCCCGGTCCTCCCGATGGCCAGTCCGAGCCTGACTGTGCAAGTTTGATGTATTACCAGCCGCGTAACCAATTATATTTGAACAATGCCGACAAACAGCTTTGGTTCGGTCCACCTGTCTTTGTCTGTCATCCTTGTACGTAACTGCGAAACCAAAATGTTCACAAACCGGAGACTTCAATGATGCTGGAGGATTTTCGAGCTCAACTTTATCTGCGTTCGCCATTTCGACAGTTCCTCAAATTACTAATTACATTTGAACGCATCCCTCTGACCAGCTCTCATAGTATGCCTCTCGTCCAATTAAATGACTTGCTCGCTCTATGACGCGTTGAACCCAATGTGAGCAAGTTACTCTGAATGCTACGATGCAGCACCAAAGATTACTTCCAAAAAGTTGTTCACGTTCTCAATTTGTTACGTTATATTCGTACGTGTACCGTTACACCCCTAATATTCACACAAATATGAAAACCAAATCATGCGATAGTGCATTGGTTTTATAATAAAATTACAAATGTATGAGAACATAATGATATAGTTAAAAAACCAACCCTGTCTCCTAAAAATTACGTTCCCACAGAACTAAACTGCATTCTCAATTACGTTTAGCTAGAAACGTATTTTCTCCCACGTTACGTTTGTTATGAACGTATCAAATATGTTTATTTTCTACATATCTTTGCCATTTATTGTCTTGCTTATGATAATTATTTATAAATATCATTTTAGAGCACACATTTGAAATCAGTAGGCGAGGCTGTAATTTCGCCAGCTGTTACTCTCATGAGCGAGGCAGAAAATAATAGTTTTATCATGCCAAAAAGCTGCTGTGTCGTTTATTGCACCTCAAACATTAAAACAAATCCAGAGTTACGTGTTTCTGTACTTCCTCTAAGAACAAAGGACAGTAAAAGAATATCTCTGTGGCTTCAGGCTTGATCGCCGTTCAAATGACAGCTTGGTTTCCCCAAAAGTGGGCGGGGCTGTAAAGTGACGTAGATTTTACTGAATATATTATTCAAAACCATTCTATTTATTCTAACGTAAATTACATGCCAGTGTTTTATCTTTTTATTTATTTGTTTTTATTTTAAATCGTATAATGTCGGACTTTTTTCGCCGTCTGTGAGGAAAATAAATGGGGTTCAGAGCCTCAAAATACTGAAATCTGTATTTTTTTAAAATCTTTTTTTCCTTCTAATTTGTTATTCTTTTCTAAATAACACACTGTTATTTACTCAACAATAACACACAATTATCCTTGTTTTTATTTATTCGTTTGATTCTATAATCTTGGGCTTTTTAGCCGTAAATAAAGTCACCGGAAAAACAGACGTAGGCCTATAAGGGACATTTCGAACGATACACACCACAAACCACCCATAACAGATTACCCAAGATCCTCAGCTTGAAGCTCGTTGATTGGATGTGTTAGCCGCAATGCATGTTGGGATATGATGTTAATACGCTATGATATCCGAAAACATTTAAAAAAAAAATAATAATACTTTATTCCGATTGTTCTTGCTTTTCTCTTTGAAAGTCATCACATAACTGCATTGTAATACACGGTTCAGCTGCATTAAATATTACACATCTGCCGTAGTTCTCTATTTATAGAGCCCTGATGAGAAGACTTCTGGACAAACAGGAGAACTGCCGCCAAAACTGAATATGTGAAGTGGATCATACATATATCAACAATTAAACAACATCTTGCATTTCTTTTCACAAAATACGTCTCCTTGTAGTATCAATAGTAATTCGGCTGACTTTTATATTTGATACAATTGGTAGATAGGTTATATTTACACCATAACGGTGCACAGTTGATAGAAAAGGACTTGTAGTTTTTAAAGATATTACTGATTTTCTTTGAATATAAGAATGTAAATACTGAGTTGAGAGAATAGTCAGAGGGATTTGGGTGATGGGAGACACATCTTTGGAATCACAATTTCAATAGCTTACCATTAAATGATGGATATACCTTTCTGTCTGATGTTTTACAAATCAGATATTAATGTGTAGAAGTAAAACATGAGAAATAGTATAGCAATATCCTGTAAAATTATGTAAAAACATGAATAAAACTAGTAAACTGCACATCTTCAGATGTTATACATACATAAGTGTCCGACACTAATATTAAAAAGTTATTATTAGTATGCTGTGTGTACCTTGTGTGCACCGCCTAGTGGTTCAAGCATGTTATTGAATTATTTTTGTTGAATAATGTTAATTTTGTTGAATAATGTTATTTGATGAAAAAAATATTAAGAGTACATACTTTCATAGGGGGAAAGTAGAAGGTCAATGATAGAAATATAGAATATAAAAAATCAAGAAGATACTGTAAGTCAGTGGTTCTCAAACATTTTCTGTCATTCCCCACTTTGAACAGGTGGGCCTTTTCAAGCCCCACCTGTTCCTCATCGCTCCAATAAAATGGTAGGCCAAACTTAATATTGTCAAATGTATCGTTCTATAACAGGGGTCCAACCTTTTTTAGGGTGAGAGCTACTTTAAAAAATAAAACAAGTCGTGAGCTACTTTTAGTTTGTTTGCAGTGTATATATTTAGCACATTTTAACATTATTATATGCTTACCTTTAACCTTTGTGTGCTGTTTGGGTCTGTGGGACCCGTTTTCAGTGTTTACTAAAAGAAAATGTATTCAATTTAATTATTTTAACCTGCTTTATTTGGGGGTGGACCTAACCTCCTTTTTTAAATGTTGAAGTGAAATGTATCAATCTGGTGCACTTTGAGCACGACATGAATTTATGGATACAGCTCTCAACACTCATATGAAAGAGAGCTGTATACTTTTCAATACTCCAATCATCTTTAGAATATGATCACAACCAATAACAAATCATTTAAACTTGTTTATTCTTATCTTATGTTACCTAGTTAGCATTCTATCTTTTCATTTATGCATATTTTACTAATCACTCCCCTTTTAAACTGTTTTTTTTACTGTCCTATAGTACACATTGGAATGATTTCTTACTTTATTTCTTACAACTAGGCTATATTAAATATAGAAAGGTGTTCTCTCTCGCTCGCTCTCGCTCGCTCTCGCTCGCTCACAGAGGCTGTGTGCTCCTCCGTGGCGATGACGGCTTGCGTTAAAAAATAATAATAAACATAGGCCTATTTGTAAAGTGGGGGGACACAAACGGGATTTCGAAAAGTGTCACGGTTAAACTCCTTAGTGGTGACGTGCCGCTCCACATTGTTTTTATTCCCGACTGCAACGCTCGTGTGTGTGTGTGTGTGTGTGTGTGTGAGAGAGCATTTCACATGTGTGTATGAGAGACTTTTACATATGTCTGTAAATGATTTTGGTTTCAGTTGTGTGTGTGTGAGCAGAATCGGATTGGCCATCGGGAGATTCTGGACTTTTCCCGGTGGGCCGCTCCCTTCGGTGGGCCGCTGGCTCTGGCATAGGTGGGCCGTGGACTTTCACTGCGCCGGTACCGCACCCGCCGCTACAAACACCCGCCTTTGCGAGGCTCCGGCAGCTCCTGCGAGTCAGGCGCAGTGAAAGCATACAGGTTCGATTCCCACACTTTGAGAAACGCTGCTGTAAGTGATCTCTACAATAATACAGTTTAGTGTCGGATGTACAAAGATATTAATATGAGGATGTGCAAAACAGACAAACTAATTAACCTTTATTAACACATTTAAGAATACTTTAGGTTAAGGTCTTCTTTCAAATAAGAAAAAAGATTTGGGGGTATCTATCGACAGATATATATATTAAGCCTGACAAAGTACTTAACGTCTAATATATTGCTTTCCTGCAATGTTAACTATGTTGAAGCACTTATTTTAACTGATATTATAGACTTTAATTATGCTCTTATGTATGTAGAAAGTATAAGAAATGTGCAGCATTTGACAGTTTAATGGTGGAGGTATACACACATATTGATAGATGTCTTGTAATGCACTGTTGCATAACTACACTGTAGTTGTTTATATGATATGTCAATAAGACTTAGGAAATCTTGAAAGGGATGTGCAAAATAGCAATTATATACAGTTTTTAATTAACTATTAGTAGAGAATAACGAGTAATTAATATGCTTTATAGAGATCTGCAGATACATGTTTAGTCTTCTCAAGCACCAACTATCAAATATCTCTCCTGATTGTTGGCACTTGACAATCACCTTTCCCTGAATTTACTCAGGTGTAACTAAAGTCTGCTTTAAGGGTTGTTTATATTTCACATCATTAATCAGAATCTGCAAAGTAACTAAAATAAATGTAGTGGAGTAAAAATACCAGGTAAACCTCTGAATTGTAGTGGAGTAGAATTACAAAGTAACAATGAGCTGTCATGTGGGTATATATTAATGCTGCCCATTATGGATACAAGCGATTTTCACCCATTTAGTAATTACATGTTTTAAATTTGTACACACCAATGTGTTTCCTATCACCTAAATCTCCATCCTCTCCAACGGTTCAGAGCAACTTTAACAGACAGAGACGGTGACATCATCATCATGAAACATGGCGTCTCATTCAGACGCTAGAAACAGTCGCATTTCTCAGAGCTCTCGCCATAGAATCAAAACAACACGGTTTTGTGCTCATTTCCTCCTCCTGCTAATATGGATTACAGACTCATACCTCAATTCATTAATGAAGCAACACCAATCAGAAGTGGAGAGAAGTGAAAGCAGAGAAAAAGAGACCCATAGTGACTTCTACCTTCTCAATGGCTCGGAAAAGAAACACTTAGCTGTTGGAACTGCGTCTATACACACATTACTAACGGCAAACCCGGTACGTAAGAACTTAACCCCGTCTGGCAGATTGGACCGAAGGACCATGATCATACTGGTCCTGCTACTTTCGAGAGACATTCAATTAAATCCAGGCCCGGTTTTGATGCGAACTCAAGCTAGAAGACTTGGTCTGGTTGCACAGGAGGCGTCCCACGGCTACATCCGCAGCGCGGACGGCGACTTTCCCCCGGAGACGCCTCAGCAGACTGACACGCGTGAGGCCGAGATGAGAGGAAGGGAACCGAGGTTCGCAGCCACCATGATGAACAGCTCGACGACCGGCTCGACGCGGGACACGAACGTCTCGACGCCCGATGACCAGTGGCATGCTGGCATGCTGGCATGCTGGCATGCTGGCTAGTGTTGCTAGCGAGGTCTCAGGGCCGGGGGTCCCCCCCCCTCTTTCTCTCTCTCTCTCTCTCTCTCTCTCTCTCTCTCTCTCTCTCTCTCTCTCTCTCTCCCCATTACATTACATTGCATTTAGCTGACGCTTTTATCCAAAGCGACTTACAATAAGTACATTCGACCAGGAAGACACAACCTGAAGTAAACAGACTCATATAAGTACATTCCCCCCCAGGTTTCATAGAGCCAAACATTTCAAGTGCTACTCAACTGGCTTTAGGTAAGCCACGTCCTTTATTAGTATAAAGTGCTTCGTTAATAGTTCTACACGCTCGAAGTGGAGTCGAAAGAGATGCGTTTTCAGTTTGCGCCGGAAGATGTGCAAGCTATCTGCCGTCCTGATGTCAATGGGGAGCTCATTCCACCATCTTGGAGCCAGGACAGCAAACCCACGTGTTTTCGCCGATGGGAACTTGGGTCCCCCTCGCAGCGAGGGCGCAACGAGTCGTTTGGCTGATGCAGAGCGTAGTGCACGCGCTGGGGTGTACGGTTTAACATGTCCTGGATGTAGGAAGGGCCAGATCCATTCGCAGCATGGTAAGCAAGTACCAGTGTCCTTGAAGTGGATTCTAGCAGTTACCGGAAGCCAGTGAAGGGAGCGGAGGAGCGGAGTGGTGTGGGAGAATTTAGGAAGGTTGAAGACCAGACGAGCCGCTGCATTCTGGATGAGCTGCAGAGGTCGGATGGCACATGCAGGTAGACCAGCCAGGAGGAAGTTGCAGTAGTCTAGGCGTGAGATGACGAGAGCCTGGACCAGAACCTGAGTCGCTTTCTGAGTCAGCTGGGGACGTATCTTCCTGATGTTGTAAAGCGTGTATCTGCAGCAACGGGTTGTAGCAGCGATGTTTGCAGTGAAGGACACTCCCTCCCTCTCTCTCTCTCCCCCCCCCCCCCTCTCTCTCTCTGCCCACTCGCAGACCGGGTGACAACAACAAAGCACCCCCTCCCCCCACCGCAGGACCGGACATAGATGAACAGAAATACCTCCAGCCTGACGACATCAATCAAATAACCAACACAAATGGACTTCATATATTTCACCTAAACACAAACAGCCTGAGACACAAACTGGCTGAAATCAGGCAATTATTCATTAACGGCAAGGCAAACATATTATGCTTCTCAGAAACAAAACTTGACAATTCTGTGACAGACCCAGAAATAGAAATTGAGAACTACTCAGTAGTCAGAAATGACAGGAACATGTATGGAGGTGGTGTCTGCATGTACATACATAAAGACACCAAATTCATTATCCGTACTGACCTGAATCACGAAACCTTTGAAACTGTATGGGTTGAAATTATTTTTGAACGGGCTAAATCAGTATTAGTCGGCACAATCTACAGACCGCCAGAACAGAGTGGCTTTTATGATACACTGGATGGGTGTTTGGCTGGAGTTGGGGGTGGAGAAGCAATTCTTATTGGAGACTGGAACACGGATATGCAACGAAAAGATGCACCCGTTTTCAAGTCCTTCAGTAGGTTTTGTGATCTGCACGGCTTCAGCCAGCTAATCAGCCCAACCCGCCCGGGTATGTGAATCAACACAGACTACCATTGATCTCATTCTGACCTCTGACAGGTCCGGGATCTCCAGTAAAGGGGTTATAGCATGCAGGTTAAGCGATCATTATATGATATTCTGTACCCGCAAAAAGCTAAAACAAAACGCCGGCTGTCACAAAATAGTCACATCTAGAAACCTCAAAACCTACTCTAGCGAGGCCTTTAACCTAGAGCTGGAGAGCCTGGACTGGTCAGAGGAGCTCAGTGGTACACTGGTTGAAGAAACATGGCTTGGTTTCAAAACCAAATTCTCAACAGTACTAAACGACATGGCCCCCCTAAGAACCACCAGGGTAAAAAATCGCGCTGCGCAGTGGATGCACTCCAAAATATTGACCGCTATGAAAACCAGAGACAAAAAATGCTCTGAGTTTCGTAAAAGTCAGTCAAAGCTTACCAAAAGCTCGAGCAGTGAACTCCAAGCCCACGTGACTGAACTCAAACTGCAAAGAAACAGACTAAGAAATGACATAAACTCCATGATCAAAACTGCAAAAAAGAATTTCATCAATAACAAAACTGAGGAAAACAAAAATAAACCCCGTGAACTTTGGAAATTACTCAATAATCAACTAGGCTGCAGTAAAAAACTTAAAACCAGATTTTCAAAAATAAACATAAAGACAGATAACACGCTCATCACAGACAAGCTGGATGTGGCCAATTACTTAAACATTTTCTTCACAAACATAGCCACAACACTGGTAAATAAACTACCCTCCCACTCAGGGCATTTTGGGGTAGAACACATCCTAGCCTACTACAATAACCTAGGGGTCCGCAAAGATGATTTCAAACTAGTAATGGTAAAAACAGCTGAGGTACACAAAAAACTGAGCGCCCTCCAACCTAACAAGGCCACTGGCCATGACAATATCCCCTCCACATTCCTCAGAGACTCAGCAGCCGCCATCACCCCAGTCATCACACACATAATAAACCTCTCCATAAAACAGGGACACGTACCCAAAGACTTCAAAATTGCGAGAGTAACCCCCCTGCACAAAAAGGGCAGCAAATTGGACCCAGGCAACTACCGCCCTGTTTCTATTCTTACCTCCATCTCGAAAGTCATGGAAAAAATAATATACGAACAGGTCGAAAAGTACCTCGCGGAAAAAAATCTAATTTACGAATTCCAATCTGGCTTCAGAACATCCCACTCCACTGACACATGCCTTCTCTATTTGAACGACCACATCAAACAAGAGGTGGACGCGGGCAAATACTGTGGCATGGTCATGCTGGACCTACAAAAGGCCTTCGACACTGTCAATCACTCCATTCTGATTGACAAGCTAAAAGCAATTGGTTTTGATAGTCTATCAGTGAGCTGGATGCAATCCTACCTGGAGGGGAGAGAACAGATGGTGGAGGTAAACAGTACTCTATTCCCCCCCTCCCAGTGAGCTGTGGTGTTCCACAAGGAAGCATACTAGGACCGTTACTGTTCCTAATTTATGCAAATGACATGTCGTCAGCTTGTGACTGCAACTTGTTCAGGAACAAGTTGCAGGTTGAAAAAACCCTCAGCTCGGAACTCAGCAGAATCTGCACCTGGCTCGCTGAAAACAAACTATCATTACACCTGGGTAAAACAGGTATAAACTCAGCAAGACCGACGGCTTCTCAGTTACAGTGGGTGACAATATTGTCACAAGGAAAGATGAAATTACATACCTAGGTTCCATACTAGAGGCAAATCTCTCCTGTGACAAAATGGCATCCAATGTAATCAAAAAAGTCAACCAACGAACTAGATTCTTGTACCGGATCTCCTCTCTGGTAAACAAGAATACCCTGAAGACTCTGGCAGGAGCACTCATTCAAGGGTACTACGACTATGCTTGCACCTCATGGTACCAAAGCACCTCAAAGGCGCTAAAAACAAAATTACAAACATCACAAAACAAACTGGTCAGACTACTGCTTGACCTTACTACTAGAACCCACCTCACCCCTGCCCACTTTGACAACCTAGGATGGCTTAGAGTAGACGACAAAATACTTCCCAAAGGTCAGTGAATACCACGACCACAACACCAGAGGGAGCTCCACAAATCATGTTAAACCCAGATTTGGCTCAAACAAGGGACGAAACACGTTTCGCAATTATGCCACAACAATGTGGAACGCCCTACCCACAGCTGTAAAGGAATGTGAATCACTACCCACCTTCAAAACCTCTCTAAAAGAGCACCTACGGGAGACTGCAATTCGAAACTGGCCCCTGTAAATGTCCAAACCCAACCCCCTACAATATACAGTTTCCCACCCCCCCTCAATGTACAGTTGCAAGAAAAAGTATGTGAACCCTTTGGAATTACCTGGATTTCTGCATAAATTGGTCATAAAATGTGTTCTGATCTTCATCTAAGTCACAACAATAAACAAACACAGTCTGCTTAAACTAATACCACACAAACAATTATATGTTTTCATGTTTTTATTGAACACACCATGTAAACATTCACAGTGCAGGGTGGAAAAAGTATGTGAACCCCTAGGCTAAAGACTTCTTCAAGAGCTAATTGGAGTCAGGAGTCAGCCAACCTGGAGTCCAATCAATGAGACGAGATTGGAGGTGTTGGTTAAAGCTGCCCTGTCCTATAAAAAATACACACCAGTTTTGAATTTGCTATTCTTAAGAAGCATTGCCAGATGTGAACCATGCCTCGCACAAAAGAGCTCTCAGAAGACCTACGATTAAGAATTGTTGACTAGCATAAAGCTGGAAAGGGTTACAAAAGTATCTCTAAAAGCCTTGATGTTCATCAGTCCACGGTAAGACAAATTGTCTATAAATGGAGAAAGGTCAGCACTGTTGCTACTCTCCCTAGGAGTGGCCGTCCTGTAAAGATGACTGCAAGAGCACAGCGCAGAATGCTCAATGAGGTGAAGAAGAATCCTAGAGTGTCAGCTAGAGACTTAAAGAAATCTCTGGCACATGCTAACATCTTTGTTGATGAATCTACGATACGTAAAACACTGAACAAGAATGGAGTTCATGGGAGGACACCACGGAGGAAGCCACTGCTGTCCAGAAAAAACATTGCTGCACGTTTGAAGTTTGCAAAAGAGCACCTGGATGTTCCACAGCACTATTGGCAAAATATTCTGTGGACAGATGAAACCAAAGTTGAGTTGTTTGGAAGGAACACACAACGCTATGTGTGGAGAATCCAAAGGGTTCACATACTTTTTCTTGCAACTGTATATACTCTCTTTTTAGACTCTTTTTATACTCACAAACAGTACTGTATATTTGTAGATCTGGTATGTCATAAATGTCTAGATGTAACAGTACTGTATATCTGTATGTCATGTATGTCATATATGTTATGATGAATTGAAAATGAAAATGTAATCTATCTGTATGTTATGTATGTCATATATGTTCAGATGAATTAAAATGGGGGACCCTGATGTAAACAAGACGAATCTGCATCCCCTTAACAATTGTGTGTATTGAGCTGTACTGTATTGTACCCATTCTGCAATCTGTTAATACAATTTTCAATCAATCAATCAATGTACACAGTTTAATACTGTCAACTTCTAATTTTGGGAAAAACAAAAACATATTTTAAAACTACAATTCCCAGTAGATACGTGCCATAGAGAACATGTTGCGAAACACAATAGCCAGCATGTGTAGTTCTGGGGGGGCGTTCGAGTCCAGTTTTGAATAGTCTGCTGTGGTTTCGTTCCATTTCAAAGAGCTTGACGCTCGGCGTAACCTTGGCGCACTGCCACTCCAACATCCAATCTCAGAGCTTGAAGATTAATCACGGGGTTTGTCAACGGGACTGTAGTCCCAAACGATAGCTGGGGATTATGGGTAGTGTAGTGTCTTCGGATATCATATCGCATTAACAACACCACATCTGGCGTCACAGAGATCTTCTGTTACTGTGCTTTCTTCTTAGAGGAAGTACAGAAACACGTAACTCTGGATTTGTTTTAATGTTTGAGGTGCAATAAACGACACAGCAGCTTTTTGGCATGTTAAAACTATTATTTTCTGCCTCGCTCATGAGAGTAACAGCTGGTGAAATTACAGCCTCGCCTACTGGTTTCAAATGTGTGCTCTAAAATGATATTTATAAATGACTATTATCATTATTATAAGCAAGACAATAAATGGCAAAAATATGTAGAAAATAAACGTATTTAAAATACGTTCATAAGAAACGTAACGTGGGAGAAAATACGTTTCTAGCTAAACGTAATTGAGAATGCAGTTTAGTTCTGTGGGAATGTAATTTTTAGGAGACAGGATTAAAAAAAACTAGGGCCGGGACTCGATTAAAAAAAATAATCTAATTAATTAGAGGCTTTGTAATTAATTAATCGAAATTAATCGCATTTTTAATCACATATAAATATTTGACCTAAGAACAGTGAGAAGCAATTTTTTTCACATGGATTTTAGTATACCATTAGGCGCATTCACACCGCAGTACTTTTCCCACAAAGGTCTATGAGAACTTAGTTCATGAGAACTCTTTGAACCTGGGGGTGGATTAGGCAAATGAAGCCGCTGACGTCACTTCTTCTTCTTCTGCTTTGGGTTTACTGGCAGGCCGCAAACCACTTCACGGCGTATACTGCCGCCCAAAGTCCCCGGCCGGAAGTCCCCGGAGTTGGGGACTGGCTTCAGTAGAAGCTGCTGGGAGTCCCAGTAGCTTCTACTGAAGCCTTCCGAGTAAATCGCCAGAACGCCGACACCTCCTCATCTCCACCGCTCCCATGTTTTATTTTGTGTTGCCATAAGTTAGTCTCTCCGCGTTTCTGCGCTGGGCTAATGCTAATAATGCTAATGCGAGGATAATAAAATGGCGGCTTCACAAAACTTTTTGGGAGTTTTACGGGGCGTGGTTTGCAATCCGCCCAGCCAATCAGAAATATAGCTATTTTCTCACAAGAGAGCCGTACCAAAGTCCCTGCTCTCTAGCAGCTCTCTGCTCTCTAGCAGGGACTTTCGTGGGGGTAAAAAGGTTCTCATGAACTAATTTTAGTACCGGCTCTTTTTGGTGTGAACGCGATAAAAGAGGCTAACGTCCACGCTAGCTGCTATATGTTTTGCATTGAGGTGATACTTGAGGCTTGATGTGCTGCGGTGATATGCGAATTCCTTTTTGCATAATTTGCACACAACCGTGCTCTTATCGACGCTTCCATCCGTCCGTTTTTTAAAACAACATTTCCCACTGTTGTTCACTGTGGTTTGTTGTTGTCTGAAGTCATGAACGTTAGTTGGTGCTCCAGTATAATCGGTACGCCTGAAACTCATCCAGTGAGAAACGTTCCGCGGTGCAAAAATAAGTGCGATTAAAATGCGTTAATTTTTGTGTAATTA
The DNA here is from genome assembly GCF_902827175.1 of Gymnodraco acuticeps. Lineage (NCBI taxonomy): Eukaryota > Metazoa > Chordata > Actinopteri > Perciformes > Bathydraconidae > Gymnodraco > Gymnodraco acuticeps. Next base: position 53,924 of record NW_022990647.1, on the reverse strand, counting down.
ATTCATCTTAATTAACGCGTTAAAGTCCCGGCCCTAAAAAAAACATAACATAACTAAACATGCTAATATGTATCATGTTTGTATTGTAGTGCCGAGAGGCGGGAGTCCGAGGCGGTGTGTCAAATGACAAAGCTAGTCTTGTATTATACATGGAACAGAAAAGTAAACAACTCAAGCCCGGGAAATCACTGACCGGCAAAACAGGAAGTCCTGTCAACTAAAATGTCCATGCGGAACAATACCCCCACCCATGGTTCCATGGGTGAATTATGTCAACCCACCACACAAGCCCCCACCAGAATTCAGCCATAGTCAAAATCCTCGCATCGGGGAGGAAGGACCACCCGACCCCGGCGCGTAAGGACCACAGGGGCCGAGGAGGGCGGAGCCGCAGGCGAGGACAAGAGCGCCAACGACCTGGAAACACATGATCAGTCGTCGTAAGGGGGCCGCGGTGGGCGTCGTGACGAATGAAAACAAAATCCGCCGACAGTAGTCCGGGGGACACCCGGAAAGCTGGGTTGCTGTTCTGCCACGTGGGGGCGGGCGTGAATGTCCTGGCGGTCTCCAGCAGGGAGGTGCGCTGCCTGGCTGCAGACCATGGCACCGTGGCGGCCGGAATTAATTCTCCGGGGACTCGTAGCGTCTGGCCATACACGAGCTCCGCCGACGAGGATTGCAGGTCTTCTTTGGGGGCGCACCTGAGACCGAGCATAACCCACGGGAGCTTATCTACCCAGTTGCCGTCTGTCAAGCCGGCACGCAGGCCGCCTTCATGGATCGGTGGAAATGCTCACATAAGCTGTTAGCCTGGGGGTGATATGCGGTGGTGCGGTGCAGCTTGACCCCCGAACCCTCGGCAACAGTGTTCCAGAGTCTGTGGTTGACACAAATTTAAGAGACGGATCACGTTTTGTTCTACAACATTAAATACATCAGCAGTGACCCGACTTGTGATTTTTGAATAGTTTACGTGTCTGAAAAACGATGGTTGTTAACAAGTGGCTGAATAGGACTACAGAAGTTGTCGAGGACGTTGTACGTCATTACGCCAAACACGGAAACACTCCGCTAAGTTTGTTTGCCCCTGTTCTGCTTGAAAGCAAGTACCTGCGCTCTTGCAAACTGTTAAAACAAACGCTTCGACTTTTACAATTTTGAATCTGTATTTTTGAATATCGATCTTAAGTTGGTGTAACGTTGAAGTCGTGCGACCCTGCTGTACTCGGGTTGGTTCGTTTATAGCATAACATTAGCATTTTGGTTCTGGCGATTAGATTTATGATTAGAAAATTATAAAAGTAGGGTAGACATGTGGATATTATCCGGCTGAACAAAACGTGCATTTATCAAACAGGTTCGTTTTCAACAGACCTTATTTCGAGCTATTTTCCAAAATCCTATGGAGAAATCCCATTGCTTTTTTGTCGAGGGAACCAATGCGCAGCTTACTTCCGGGTAAATACGTCATCCCTGCACCACTCTATAAGAACTGGATACAGCGTCGGAGGCGGGGCCTCGTTCATTCCTATGAGAGCTGCTCATTGGCGCATGAGGACAAAATGGACTGATATTTTCTAGAGCAAAACATCACAGATTACCCATCATGCCTTGCTGTCGAGAGCATGGAGCATGCGCAGTTGAGTTTCCCCTTAAGCCCCGCCCCCAAGCTCCCGTTCTTGGCTCACTATAATGAATGGAGAGAGAAAATAAATCTAGATTCGGCTTTTAGTGCATTTTACAACTTTAAGGACCTAATGATTCTAATAAGGGCTACAACATAGTTAATACTGGGTAGTGTATTTAGTTTAAAAAAAAAATTCCGCTGATTTACTGACTCTTTCCCCATGTTAGACAATGGGAAAAAGTCTTTCTGGGCCGGGTGATGTCACAGACTGATAAGGAAATTGTAGTACCGCCGTTTGGACACTAAGAATATTTTCCTCAGGGTCCGGCGCACTTCCTGGGGGCTTAGTGGGTGCCAGAACTGCTCCTATCTGTTGCATTGAAGGGGTGCGGACTGCGCATGCAACACTTTCTGCGCCACAAGCAGGAAACACGTTATTTATCAGTAACTTTAGACATCGTAAAACAATCGTAATCTATATTTTATCGTAGATTATACATTTTACTGAAACCAACTATATAATATGTACCTTGTTAATTAAAAAAAAAGTTTAAAATTAATACAAATGTAAGTATTTTCTTATGACAATGTAGAATGTGGGAAGAGGTGGGGCGGCGCCCTTAGCCGCCCATATGGGCCGGCCACCACTGGAACATGGTCTGCAAAGTAATGTCCCTGAATAAAGTGAGGTTAAGATGTTTTATTTTAATAGCTTTAATATATTTGGGGCTACTAAATAACAAATAGTCCAGGAGAGCTTATAAAACACATTTTTACATGTTTTTGTGAAATATAAATAAAGTTTAAATGAAAACACAGAAAGTCATGGATGGTTTAAACTTTTAATTGATTTATTAATATGAAATACAAATTATTCTAAATGTATTTGATGTCAGTACTGTAGCACCAGATAGCTAGGATTCACTACATGGAATCATCTAAAATGTAATGTTTTGTTTTAGCTAATAATGTTTGTAACGAATAGTGTCACTGCAGAATTAAAACCAAACCATAAAATAAAAATAAATAAAAGACTTATTTTATTTGTATTTAATTTGATTCAGTTTTCCCCATCAGATGTTTTTTTGTGTTCAGTTCAGGTTTAAGTACAATAATAAAACATTTGGGTGCAAATATACAGAATAGTAGCCCATAACTGGAGGCTAGAATAGCAAATATCTCCACAGCCACAGTGAACTTCCCGGGAGAGCTGACATATGCTGGGATAAAGGTGATCCAGACGGCACAGAATATCAACATGCTGAATGTGATAAATTTAGCTTCATTAAAATTATCAGGCAGCTTTCTAGCCAAGAAAGCAAGTAGAAAACATAACACAGCTAAGAGCCCTATGTATCCTAACACAGCCCAGAACCCTACAGGTGATCCCAGGGCACACTCAAGAATAATCTTATCCTTATAGTGGTTCATATTTTTAAAGGGAAACGGAGGATTGATTGTCAGCCAAAGTATGCAAATTATAACCTGTATTACAGTAAAACTCAGAACACTGAGTCTCTGCTGGGCAGGCCCAAACCACTTCATCATATTACTGCCTGGAAGTGTAGCCCTGAAGGCCATTAGAACCACTATTGTTTTCCCCAGAACACAAGAGATACAGAGGACAAAGGTGATGCCGAATGCTGTGTGTCGCAGCATGCAGGACCACTGAGAGGGCCGGCCGATGAAGGTCAGAGAACACAGGAAACACAGAGTCAAGGAGAAGAGCAGCAGGAAGCTCAGCTCAGAGTTGTTAGCCCTTACAATGGGAGTATCCTTATTTATCAGAAATACAGTGGCTATAATAAAAGTAAGGAGCACACCAAACAAAGTGAAAAATACAAGTAATATACCCATAACCTCAGTGAAGTAGAGGAACTCAACATTTTTCGGTATACATGTATCTCTGTTTTCATTGGACCAATACTCTTCAGGACACTTATGGCAGTCATTAGAATCTGTAATAGAAATATTGTCACTATTATTTTAATTGCATCAGTTACATCTTAAAAACGTAAATAAGAGACTGTACCATAGCAAACTTTAACATAATGCACAGAGTGTAGAAAGCAAACAATGTATGAAAATTGCCATATCTCCAGGTTGTGGTACATATACCTGTGCTGTTGCTGATTTCTCCCTCTGCACATGGTATACAGTCATAGCAGCACACTGGCTTTCCTTTCTGAAGGACTTTATGAGTTCCTGGATGACAGCTCTCACTGCACACTGACACAGGCAACTTTGAAAGAAAAACAGTAATAGTATTTTTCAACGTTATTCAAAATAACATATGGTCAAACAAGACACATCAATGTAGATTTTACTGTCAATGAAGATATTTGCCTCTGTATTCCCTCTTGGCCACACTATGTCTTCAGTCTTGAGGACAAACTTCTGTCCAAGAGGTAAGGAGGCATCATAATAGCCAACAGGTTTAAACTGAACTGAGTCATCTGATCCCCGCTGCCAGTTCACCACCTCATAGCGAGCAACAGCTGCTCCAGTGTTATCGAACCACACCTGCTCCCCATTCTTAATAGTAAAATGAACCTGCTTTAAAGACTCAACTACCTGGAAGAGCAGTAAAACAATATGTCAATGAATGAATAAATGAAAAAAGACGAAAAAAAACCACTTTAGTAATATGTACATTTTACCTGCCAGGGAGTAACATTTACAGTGTTCTCACACCCCTGACTTTTGGAGCACTTTAGGATGCTGTGCAGAGAATGGGCCACAGCATAGATGGCTTTGTAGATGTTACTGGAGTATCTCAGCTCTGTCACGTCATCATCATAATCTTTAAGTTCCATTAGATCCTGGCTTTCTTTGCATGGTGTTTCTGTTTTCTCCTTGCAATTGAACTCTGTTTCCCAGAAATCTTTAATCAAAAAATCTTCCAGGCCACTGATATTGGCCTTTTGCACAGCAAAACCCAATGAACCACCCAGCACACTAAAGCTGGTGGGAGTCACAAGGCTGTCAGCTGTGATCCAGGCCTCTACACCAATAAACTGCAGGCCTGTGATGTTGTGCAGAATCAACTGTTCGAGAAGGTCGTTCATTTCCACATGGGCTAGGAAACCAACAATGACCCGGGCAGTGCTCTTTCGGATCACTTCTACCACTTTCATTAGTTTTTCTGGTTCTGTCCTGTGAAATTTCTCTGTATACTCCACACATACTCCTTCCTCTTGGGCTGCAGCAAGGAAGATGGCCATGCCGTTGTTGCCATAGTCACTGTCACTGTTGATTGCCCCGACCCAGGTCCAGCCAAAGTGCTTGACCAGCTGAGCGAGGGCTCGGCTTTGGTAGAGGTCACTGGCAATGGTTCGAAAAAAAGAGGGATACTCCTTTCTTTTGCTCAAACACTCACAAGTAGCTGAATGACTTATCTGAGCATACATAGAGAGAGGGAAAGAAAAAGGAGAGTCACCATTTAATAGATCCAAAACATTACAGATACAAATAGACAAAGCTCTTACCACTGGAATTTTGAATGGTCCAGTAGTGCGTGACAGGACAATGGTTGAAGAGGATTCAGACTCCCCAATTATAGCATGGACAGCTGATTGACCAGAGCAGCTTTTTCCCACAGCCCTTTCGTCACCATTCATCAGAGCCATTACAGCTCGCATGGAGGTAAATGTTGAGCCACAGTTGTCATAAATACGGTATCCAATTGAAATATTTGGGAGAAGAAATTCACTTTTGTTTATTTCCTCAATTGCAAAGATCATTGTCTGGGCAAATCGAAACTCCCTGAGGTTGACACTAAGACACAAAGAGAAAAATACAACTTGTATTCACTGTGAAAGACCTTTATGAGGAAGCATTAATATATAAAGATTAATATTACCTGGAACATGTCAAACGTGTTGGTTTCTCTGTAAAAGAAAGAGGAGGTTGGGTGATTTTGCTATGAATGGAAAAGGCTCCCCCGATCATGACGACTCCTTCTTTAGACAGCAGAGGGAACTCTGGACTCCCAAGGATCTGACAGATAGGAGTTTCATCCTCGGATGATCCAAATGCCAATAGGGGCCCAATGAAAACCAGCAGTGTTATCACATGTGACATGTTCCACTATAATAGGCAGAGCTACCTAGTCAGGTCAGGGTGGAAGTGGACTTAAATGTGACGTTTATTATCTGTGTTGTAGGCAGGGGTCACTGGCCTTTTACTAACCAATCAGACACAAGTGGGTTACTGTAGGACAACCTCTGTTCACAACATGTGATATGTTATAGAATAAAATGTTCGCTGTAAATAAAGGCTTAACAAAAATAAACACTCTAATATATCACACTGAAAGGGCCATTCTGCATACTGTTACTTTGGATGATCCAAGAATACTTCATATTTCTGTACTTTAATTTGAATACATCTGTAAATACTACATATTTTTACATTGTGACGTTTCTACTTTAACTTAGGCAGAGGAGTTAGGTAAGTTCTCCACTGACTGCCGTGGTATACCGGCTCCTTCCCGTTCATTGCTGAATTCTGTCTCCAACATGCAAAAAACCCAGGACCTCCTTGTGTTTTCTGCCAAAATGTTGGAATTCATATATAGCATTTACCTCTGTCACTCACATATAGGTATTTATATTTTAGAAATGATATGATCAGTTTTTACAATAATGATTCTAATGCAAGTCACAGCTACTTAATATATGTTAATTTTAGACACATATTATTCATGGCTATATACAACTAGTTCCACCTTTGCTAAAAATGGAGATAACGTATAAAAAATTCTGATTATTGTATTTTCATTAAAAAAAAGAAAAAGATACACATCACTTTATGCACTACTGTATATACATTTTAAAACATTATCTATTAAAATGCTTCCTTGTTAGGAGTATTAAGGTGTATTTAAAAATAACTACAGGGAGATCTTAGTTTAATGACTAACTGTGAGAATGATACCATCTTTAATAAGTCATAGTTAAATTACTGTCCAATTATTATGCCACATTTACATTTTTATTATTTTACCCTATACTTGTCTTTTTCTGTCCTTTATATTTTGAGAAAAGTATTCTTTTGGTTGAGGGAGTTAAAGTAACACTTTTGACAGCTGATCAAAATAAACAATGCAATACATGAATTTGGCCATGTGAATTTAATTTGGTGTTATTGTTATTTTTCAGTCAAAGAGATGTTTAATTGTCACCTGACATGCCTCCTAATCCCTCTTCAATTAAAAAGAACTTGTTTGTGTTTGTAGCGATGCCTGTTAGTTTATGAAACATTTCAGACCTCTGCAGAGGATTTGTCTTTAGGGGCTCATTTAGAAGAAAAACATGTGATGAAATGTAAGTGCCTCAGGCCTGACTATAACTCAAACCGCAGGCTATTTCCACTCGAAGTGCTTTAACAAACTAACAAACTTCCTCTGAAGTTCACAGTGTCCCCAGCCTGCCTCCACACCTGTCCCCTCAGCCTATACTGGAAACTTCCCCTCAGGCCTGTTGCATCATGATAATCATAATTATGCCCTGGAGGATTTTACCATGATGTTGATTTTCGATAAAAAAACTGTCCACACTGAAGTAAAGAAAGAAAGACTCGTACTTTAAGTGTGTATTGCTTATGTTTTTAAACATTTGGAAGCAGTCTCATTCAAAAACATTAAGTAAGATGTCATATCAATTCCTAGATAAGACCACACTGTTAGGCTTTGACAGGAACTTCACAATGAGATACAAGTGATGGAACATTTACCAATGTTATAGTATTGGTAATGTCTCACAATGTGTGCATGTTGATATAAAAGTTATTTCATTTGGAGGAATAAAAAGTATGCAACCCTCTGACCTTTGAATGTTCTTCCTATGTTTGACGTGTAAGTGCATTAGCACCTTAATAATGCTCTATTTGTTTAACTACTGAGAGTAGCAGTGCCGTAACTCTCAGGCAGGCTGACCGATGATTTGGAAGAGATGGCCATCTGTGTTACGATCTCAGGCACTTAGGACACAGGTGGGAACAATCAGGGGCGGGGCTGACACTGATGAGCACCGGAGACACACAAGGAGTGACAGGTGAAAACAATCAGTGTAAGAGAATATTTTAATCTGATCTGTTTATAGAATCTCTTATTGTTCCTTAGAGTCTGTGATACTGCAAACATCTGCTTGTAGTCACTCAAAGACCCCTCTGTAGGTTGAGGTCACAGGTCAAACGCTTCTCCTATGTCCGAGGGTTGACCTGGCAGCATCTCTTTGAGACAAGCAGATCATTGTCTTGCATCGGCTATTGATTATACGCGGGCTTTCTGGAAGCCCGCCTCTCCTCGTGTTGGTTAGATGTTTTGTGTCTTTTGGTTCAGAGATCGCTGGTGGAGCACTGGACATGTGTGAAACTAAGATGATCTCCCGGCCGTTATTGTCTGTACTTTCTGTAAAGGAAACTTCTGTGTATCTATGCAGTGGGAGTCACCGACTCAGGAAGGAGACACGGGAAGAGCAGTAGCTTTGATGTCAAACACATGATGGTTTATTTGGAGTTAACGGCCGGAGGATTCACATCACAAGTCCAAGAGTCAGAGGTTCTGACTTCACGGTAGAGTTGCCACGTCAATTCTGGAGAGCCTCTCTCTTGCCAGCCCATCTAACTGGTTTCGCAGAGAGTAAACAACATATTTGAGGAGATAGCCTAAACAGTGTGGGAACACAGAGCTACTTGCCTCGGACACTTATGACCTCGAAGATTTTACCTTGGAGTCCACAAATACAGAGAAGGAAGTGTCCCAGTGTACCCACAACACAGACCATCTGTATCCCAGTATTGACCGGTCACAGAATGGGAACAATAACATTATTGGCTAAGCCGCCTGTGTCCTTAAAGAAGGTAAACAGACATCGAGGTTTGTCCTGTATGTTACTAATTGGCGTCTTATGATAATTATTTCCACAACAGTCCTCTCTTTTTATCATTTATGATAACCTAAAAACATTAGTCTAATAATAATTTGGTCAATAATTAACTCAATAGGCGTCTCCAGATTCGAGTGTGGTCTCACCTTACATTAATTACATCACAAAGTAGAATAAGATTGAAACATTCAATCACAATGATTGATACAGCCAATCATAATAGGAAAAATCATCTCTCATCAGTGTTTGATCATCTTTTGTCAAAAGCATAATAATGAACACACATAAAACACAGGTGCACAATGGCTAAATATTTGTTTTTAAACTAATATATTTGATCATTTACCATTAGTTAATTTCATTCATCAAACTATAAAATCAAAACCAGCTTGCCGCTTTAAAGATTTACTTCAAGGCAATCACTAGTCAAAAGCATTTTAAAACTCAGGATTGTAAGAGATCCAGCTAAAAATTCGCAGTTAGAGTATAGAATTCACACTGGTGATTTGATCAATCTGTAATCTGCAAAAGTGCAGTGTCCTCAATTTTAGAATTACTTTTACGTTTACTTAAATACGCTTTAGTCAAGAGTAAGGCACTTAGTGAAATCAATACATTCATTTTAGTCAAGTACATTGTTCAAAATCTGAAAAGGAAAAGTTAGGCAAATATTCAAAGACTTTTGTAAAAACCTGGAAAGGAAGGATTAAACATTTTTAAACCTTGAATTATTACATTTGTAAATGCTACCACTGATCTGTACCAAATTAAGTCTATCAATTATTCCTATTAGCCATACTTACCTGAGCTACTTATGGTACTTGGAAAGGATTCTTCTGTGTTTATCTAATGTTGAGAATATCAATTTCTTTAAATTATACTTCTCTAATTTGAGGATCAAATATGCTACATAATTGTTATATGAAATATTATAAATATTTGTTTTGGGCCAAAACTGAAATTAATCCAGTACTTGAAACATCATTGTAGGTCTTTCTATGCATGGATAATACATTAAAGAGTAGTGTTGTTAAGCCTGATTGCTGGATTCAAATCCACTAGAGTGCATGTACCTATCCAGAGGGGAGCCAGAACTTGATAGAGCTTGTCGCCGCACAACCAAACGTAATCTTGTGGCGAGCTAAACCCCACATCACTGGGCCAGGCCAGTTGTATTGCTCACGGTTGCGTTGTCGTTTTCCCAGGCGAGCCGTCATCACGAGGTGGGAATGCTCCATGGGGTGTGTGTGTGTATTCCCTCGGTCGATGTTGTGACACGGACAGTCAGACTCCGCACACCGGTAACACAAACGAGGAACCAGAGAGCATATGGAACCGCTCAGCTGGCACTTGCCTGTGATACCTTGTGTGTAGTGTGTTTTGGTGTATGTAGTGCAAGTGTGGTGCAAGTTGGTGATTAGGACACATCACTTGTTGTCATCTACTTCTGTTGGTAATTAGGACACATCACTTGTTGTCATCTACTTTTGTTGGTGATTAGGACACATCACTTGTTGTCATCTACTTTTGTTGGTGACTAGGACCTTGCAGTGGCTGGCGTGGACCCACGTAGCTCTCTCTCTGACCCTTGGCCTTCAGAGCTGTCCTACTGTAGTTATTGGGTTAACACTTGATAGGGATGTTTTCCTGAGTGCAGACAACTCAAGGTAATGGATTAGCACATTATCATTTAAATACAAAAATAGGATAGGCCCCTCAGAATTATTTGGGAGCCTTCCTGACACATGCACATGCATAAATGTAAGGTTTGTGTTAGTCATTTAACATGCAAGAATCATAAACTCATCAGTCCAAAGTAGAGAAATGTTATTGTAATTTAAAGGTGAGCTAGTCCCTGCGGATATCACCCCTTCTCAATGATTCTAAATGTTATATTAATTCACCATTTACCGTTTGATAACATATTAGTTTATCAGAAATATTTTCCTCTTCCATAAAACAGGTTTGAGAAATAAATGTTCCAATATAAAATCAATTACTCAATATAATTGACTCTTCCCTCCCTTTTCTTACATATGTCTCATATGAAATAATAACTTAGGAGTCTATTTAAGCATGGTGTAGTTTATAATCTATTAATCGAGAAGACTCAGTATCACCTGTGTGCAGCTTACAAAAAAACAAACAATTGTGAGAAACATATATTATGCAGGAACTGTATACCTTTGTTGAAAAACAAAGCATATCTGATTTGGGAGGAAAAGCTTCATCCCCTTAACATCTGAGTCACTACTGATGGCATAGCATAAATGATAGTGAGTGTCTGAGGGTGTTTTTACTGAGAAATGTCAAACACATTCAAAACCTTACATTTGAAAACAGGTTTGCATTCCTTCTCTTAAAATGACGTTATCATTGGAAACAATAAAAGCTAATTGTTTTGATGTAGAATCTATCAATTGAATTGTTAGAGCAGAACAGAATGGTCGTATTGTAGCCTGAGTACTGTGCAGCCTTTAGTTTCACCAGGTGGAAACATTGTCCATATAATGTGAATACATGTAGAACTAGACATTCAGAGGCCCCTGACATTTAGGCCTATTTTAAAAAATAGTAGGGGCTTTTAACAGCTTGCCAACCTACAGGCATCCTCTGCATAGCAGTATGAATAGCCTTAAAAAACAACCCACTCTGCGGTAACGAGAGTCATATTTCTGAACCAAATGCCCTAAGTTAAGCCGTTAGTCCCATCTGACTGACCCAAGGGTTGGTGCTGGTGTGACCGGGAGTCTTCCAGGTGTTCAGATGTCAAGCTTTCAGTTCATGGCTTGGTGGGGGGAGTGGCCCACGTTAGACAGTATTGTTCAGTCTGAGGAGCGGCATTGTCTCTGGAAGCAGGTAATGGTGTCCATTCTCAGACCAGACCATTAATGTCATTTCATGTAGAGCAGCCATAGCATCTCTGTGACTGCACTCAGAACTGTGTCAGAACTGGGTGATTCTTAGTGAAGCCGTCCAAGGCCATAGACAGAATGGAACCACGTACCAACAAAAGGGACACAAGGTCATCAATGTCTCTCTTTACCATTGGCCTAATTGCACAACAAATTAGTGGGAAAAATGTGGAGCACTAATCCATCATCATGTGAAATGTTGAGTTAATCTAAATAATTCCTTATGGGTTGAAATCAAATTAACATTAGAACTAAAGTCAGTCAAAATTGGACTTTGCACGGGTCAGAATCTAAGCAATACACCATTTCCCCAGCTCTGTAATGAAAAGGATAACAAGATTAGGTACTTTACAGGAGTGTTCCACACCCAAACATGCACACTTATCTTATTCTAGTAGAGATTAGAGGACAAGGTCTAATGTCGTGAACAAAATGATCAAGTCAAAGTTATTTTGTTTATTGTTATGTACCTAATTTAATTTAATAATTAATCTTGAATTACTAATAACTTTAAAGAAGGCAACAATTTACAATTTGGATAAAGTGATTACTCATCCAAAGTGTGTGTGTGTGTGTGCTTGTCTGCCCAAGGTTTCAAACATTTGGGACAGCACAGCAGTGAGAATGTTATGAGAACCAATCTGTTGTTTATACTAAACTCGAAGGAAGCTAGACTGGAACATTTTAAATAAATCAAAACACTTGCACATTAATTAAATACATTTCACATTTAGCTCGAGCTGGGTTCAATACTTTTCTTTATGGTATTTAAAATTGGGCTCGAGTAGAACCCCTGGATTTGGCTTGCAACATAAAGTGATACTGATCTCTGTAGGACTTGGGAGTGTTATGATTCAAAGTGCCTGTGAAAGAGAGGCCCTTGGAAAACAACACCTATTTTGTAACTGTAATTACTTATTTTAAAGAAATTGCAACATTATACTTTTAAAGAATTGCTCAATTAATTTAACACATTTATTATGCACACAATAAAAACTTCAACAAATATATTGATCCTGGCTTAACCAGCGACCTTTACTCTGTTGTTCATAAGCTCGGTTTCAGAAAACTTGTCAGTAGTTTAACAACTATTTTAATGTTAGTATTGTCTATAGAGACCAATTGGTTGATACTAGAAATATTTTCAAGCAGTTTAATAAATAATGTTAAACTATTTTTAAAACTGTAATTGAACTTCAACTTATATTAATTACCTGATTCCAGTGGCCAGTTGGAACAGAATAATTAACACAGTTTCCATTTTGCTGCAACAGCGCAAAAGTTTTCAACAACAATTAGTATTATGTCTGAGTCTAGTTCTGTCTTATCTGCTTTGTTTCGGAATGTGTTCAATACATTACGTTTTTATTCATTATTACTATACAATACATAGATTAAGAATAAATGAAACAAATAATACAACATTGACCTAAAACCAGATTTTGCAACTCTGATCTCCTCAGGCAAGTCTCTGAGGGTCTGGGGGCGCAGGACGGGGCATAGGGTTTATACAAGGTCACAAAGATATCTTAACATACCAGCAATACCATTTAAGAATGGATTATTAAAGCAATATAATCTTATTTTCTTCTTACACCTATAGCGCTCACCCTGAACAGTGTGCTTCTTGTTTACATGTTCCCCTGCACTCAGAGGCAGGACATAAAAACACTTTTTTATTTTTCTCAGGTCATTTACTTTTGGTGAGATAATTAAAGTTTAGTTCATTTTACCCTGTCTATGGACTGATTCATTATTAGTTGTTACAAAACATACACAAGACGGCGGGACAAACCAATATAGACCCCCATACAAACAATCAGACAAACAAAACATGAACTCTTAATAAACACCAGCGCGACAGCAAAGCTCTTCAGCTCAATTTAGTCCGGATTTTAGAGATCTTAGAGGGGGTGGGGAATTCTCTCCAGTGCGGCGTCTTCTCACGCCTCACCCTTGCATACAAGTGATTTATCGGTGCCTGAAAGCCGTCCAAGAACGATAACTAGCTTATCCTCTTGCGACAACCACTAGGCTATTTGTTTCTAGTGGCGCTGTGCCCCCCCGATCGGAGCCCACAGACTTTTTCCCTGCCCTTTCTCTCCAAACAACAGCTCAGTTGACTGTAGTCCGTACGACCAGCCTATATCTACTCGCCATCGAGTTCACCTCAAGGTGAAACACAGTTTGCCTATGCTTGCTTGCCACTACACACCTCTGATCAATTAGCCTATAATTTTATGTATGCACTCCTGACCGCTACCTGCTCCAGAGAGCCGTAGCGCATCGGGTGATGCACGCACTTCGCGCTGGCCCGTCTAACCATGAGAAAAACGGTCCTAAACAACGAGTGCTTTTAGACCGTCCCGTTTGAAGGACGGCGGTGCCGTGAGTTAAAACCTATAGGCAATAAGCTGTGACTTTCTCCCTCTCAGCCTGCACTGCTCCAGCCCCACACACACACGGTGAGGTTTCTTTTACACACACACACAAGGCTGCAGCTGGAGCCGTGTTTTTACAGAGAGGTGATAGCAGCAAATATCTTTGGCTGCTTATTTTCAACTGCTGTGCTTAGCCACTAAGACCCTCAAAATCCGGCGATTTGTCCAATACAAATCTTTTACATTGCTTTCAATTCACACAGAAGCTCCACTTCACTGATGCCCTTTCCTTAAGGTATCTCTAACCATGAGCTGTGTATGCCTGTATGGCACTTCCGTCCCGAGCAGCATACACAGAGGAAATAAGCCAGGACTGAGTCCCCAGACACTGATTCCCTGGGTTTATCATCCCCAAATGTTCATTAACCAAAAGGAAACGCAGCCGATCAGTTTCACAGGTAATTTTAGGATACCGTCAATCACAGATTCTGATAAGGCAATGTCCAAAGTAGATTTGAAAATCACACTTACCACAATCTGAAGATCTGTTGGCATCCTGCCGACAACGCCAATTTGTAAAGGAAACTTCTGTGTATCTATGCAGTGGGAGTCACCGACTCAGGAAGGAGACACGGGAAGAGCAGTAGCTTTGATGTCAAACACATGATGGTTTATTTGGAGTTAACGGCCGGAGGATTCACATCACAAGTCCAAGAGTCAGAGGTTCTGACTTCACGGTAGAGTTGCCACGTCAATTCTGGAGAGCCTCTCTCTTGCCAGCCCATCTAACTGGTTTCGCAGAGAGTAAACAACATATTTGAGGAGATAGCCTAAACAGTGTGGGAACACAGAGCTACTTGCCTCGGACACTTATGACCTCGAAGATTTTACCTTGGAGTCCACAAATACAGAGAAGGAAGTGTCCCAGTGTACCCACAACACAGACCATCTGTATCCCAGTATTGACCGGTCACAGAATGGGAACAATAACATTATTGGCTAAGCCGCCTGTGTCCTTAAAGAAGGTAAACAGACATCGAGGTTTGTCCTGTATGTTACTAATTGGCGTCTTATGATAATTATTTCCACAACACTTTCTCCAATAAAACTCTTCAGTGCTTTTGGCTAACAACGGTTCCAGACTCCTTCATTCTACCTCAACATTGCAACAACAGAAGTTTACCTTCACATTTTGGCGTCTACGAACAGGATACCGAGATTTCTTCAGAAGGCTGGTAAGTGCTTTTTTTCAAATCTATTTGAACAACTGCCTTACCAGACTCTGTGATTGACGGTATCAAAATTATCTGTGAAACTGCGCGAGTGCAATTTGTTTTGGTCTCTCCACTGTACATTTGAAGGCTTAATCATAACCTGAGGAATCGGTGTCAAAAGGGGATTTTATCTTGGCCGGTTCTTCCTGTGAATGCTGCTGGGGCAAGTGCCAACAAAAGCAAGCACAGCTCATGTATAAACAATAAGAATATTTGGGGCTAATAAATAACCTCGGAACATCGACTTTTAACGATTTCCGCTGTGTGTGGTTTCTAGAATTAAATTACTGGACAATCACACACTGCAAATATTCGGAGAGACCTTAAGGAAAGCATCAGCAAGGTGGAACCTCTGTTTAAAAAAAAAAGCAATGTGAGGATTTGTAATTGAAACAAATTGCCGAATTCTGGAGATTTCAACGGGTTTAAATCAGACCAATCCGTTTTCGGGTGTCTGCTCAGGCCTGCAGGAGGGAGGGCGAATTCCCTTCCCCCGTGTGGTGAGCGGCACACGAGTAATGTTTAAGAACACAGACTTGTATTTTCTGTTAATCACACCATAAGCTCAAGAACTAAATTGAGCTATTAAATGGGAAGGGTCGTGGCAGAATATTACGTTCACACTGTGTTTAATAAACTAACGGATTATTGAATTGGCTGTTGTTTAAACAAAAAAAACAAACAAAAAAAAAGCACTGAATTAATTAAAACAATCGCTGCTCTCGGTCGGTTGAGCAGTTTTACCACTACATTTGCATAGTGGTTTTGATTGAGAATAAGGTAGTTTATTGCTCATCAATAGATTGAATATGGCTGAGAAGAGCCCATATTAAACAGATATTTCAGTGCTCCCGTTGACGTTTTCCGTAATTCTCGGACTAAATTAAACTGGATGATTTTTTGGCCAGGGCACTGATTTTGTTGCGAGTACATGTTTGTTTGTCTAATTGCAGTGTTTGTTTTATTGTACTAACCGTTAAACATGGGTAATACTGCCTCCACAAACGATTCAGTTGGTAAGAGGAAAGCCATTTCACGCACAAAGACACTTAAAAAAAACCCGATTGCAGAAAACCCACTACACGCATTTGTTTTCTCCAAACATGCCGTCTGGAATTGTCGGAAGAACTTTGGATTGGTCTAAAGTTATGCTGTTTACATCGTTACTTTGCGAACACTCACAACAGATTAATCAGAAAGGATTGATTCGATTTGATTGGCCTCTGACAGGTAGTTTTGATATGGCCGTGTTGTGGCAAGCATTTAAAACTGGTGGAAGATTAATTCAAATTGTTCATGGGATCAAGGATACATGACAGAATGTGTGAAAGCCTGGATGACTTTGCAGAAAAGCGGGGTTATGAAGAAGGAAAAATGCAAAATCTGTTGGCAGCGAGCGAGGCTCCATTGAGCTCAAGGCGCTTATTGATAAAGTTTCTCAATGTGCAAAAAGTTTTCATTTGCTTAGCCTAGAGGCTGCTTTTGATGTGAGATCAGAAAACATGTCCAGATTCAGGGAAAGACACGGTGAGAATGTTCCAGACATTGCAAAATCCATAATTTATGATTGGATTAAAAGACAAGGTAAAACTCCAACCCCATCTCAGCTCATTTGTATTTTGACAGACGCAGGGCTGTTGGACGGAGAGCAGGCTGTATCTCTCTGTACGAAGATAATTCCCGCGACAGAACTCTCAAATCCCGTTGCGAGAAACTCCGATGATGATCTGTTAATAACAGCTGCAGCTATCAAGAATGAAAATAAATTGAGATATCAGATAGGACAACATGGAGAATTAGAATCGGCACACGCCGAGCAGAGGGCAGCAGCGGGGGAGGGGAATGTTTCACATGGCAGTCCGCGATTGACCCCCACTCCTCGCACTCAGCCACTCCTTTTACGAGATTACCCAGGTTCACCGTACGGCAGCAGTTTTCCAAATAATGTCCAGCGTAAAATGTACACGACAAAGCAAACATCTCAGGATAATAATTCTGAAGAAAGTGTGACTGCCCCGAAAATTCTGATAGGAGATGTTCCAGTTTGCAAACCCTGGACACCCGCTGAGGTCATTGATGTCACTAACCACGCTCCCAGTCCCACTAAAAGTCCAGATGAGTATCTGTCATGGTTGACTAATATTTGTTCAGTTTATAACTGTTTGGTTCATGATGTTAAACAGCTGATAATCTTAACATACAAGGCAGATTGGCCCACGTGCAGAGACGAGTTTAAATTTCCTGAGTGTACAGCCGCAGGGGACTGGCCCACGACACAGACGCGAGACATGTGGATACAAAACGTCGCCGCATTGGCTATCAGAGCATGCGCTAAAACTCACACAGATTTCTCACAAGTGACGGCATGTGTACAAGACCCAGCGGAAAATGTCCCAGAATTTATCCAGCGTTTCATGACAGTGTGGGATAATAATGCGGGAATTAAAAGAGACGGTAATGATTTGTTTGCCATACAGACCTTGTTACATAATTTAATCCCAGAAACGGCTCAGGCCTACATGATGTCGACTCCCGAATGGCAAATTAAATCTTGGAAAGCGACTATCGCCACAATGCGTGCGTTGCATAGGAGCCAAATATTTCTTACTCCCAGAATTTCACAACTGCTTCAACAATTGCCTCAAAACACCCAGGCTTATCAAACGCAGGGACAAAACCACACACAGCAGTATCAAAATCAGGGGAGATCACAGGATTATCATAATAAGAGCAGACAGCAGCAGAACAAAAATCCCAAAAAGTTGATGCCATGTCATGTTTGCGGAGAAACCGATCACTGGGCAGGACAATGTGGTAAGCGGTGGGGGGTCCAGCAGCACACACAGCCCCCCCTCACCCAGCCCCCCCTTCTCCCAGCCCGCACCTCCCCCCAACCTTCCCCAGCAGTCCGGACATCTGGCATTAATGCAGTCTCCACGTTATGACGGACAGAACCAGGGGCAGAACGCTCAACAAAGTGGATTTAATAGAAGATAGGGGTGCCAGGAAGATATAGGGTCAGAATCACAGCATTTACCCATTCAAGCAACAACAATTCGCCTTTCCAATAACCCGCGTGAAGATCCAATTATGCCCGTTGATTTTAGTGGTACGGCTGTAGATATTTTGATTGACAGCGGAGCCACCTTGTCTGCCGTGCGTACTAAGGAGAAAGTGTGTGAAGCAACCAATACATTTGTCACAACCATCGGTGTTGCTGGAATTTCTATGTCCGAACCCATTTCAGAGAACACTAATGTTTCAATTAATGGATCAAACGTGGAACACTCTTTCATTATTTCAGATGGAAGTCCTATTAATTTAATGGGCAGGGACTTACTATGTAAATTACAGGCAACAATACATTGCACTTCAGACGGATTGTTTTTGACAATTCCTGACAGTAAGGTCTATCAGGCTGTCCAATTCATTCAATCATCGCGAGACAACCTTTATTGTTGGTCATTTCCAGATTTCAATATGATTTCTGTTTTCTCCACAACAGGGATTCAGAAGATTGCTAGCATTTCTCCGGTTTGTGCGTCTTTAATGTCTCTTATGCGACCTGTGTTGAATTGTCATTGCACAGCAGCCTTTAATCCGTCAGATGACTACGCGCAATAAGTAAGAGGTTTTTGCAACAAATCAGATCGGTTGACAAGTGAACAATATTTGTTCATTTCCCGACAAGGATGTGTTTTACCCATCAGACTCACAACACCCCAGCAGCTTCTCCAAGTTGAAGAAAGCCTCCCCTACATAACGGTGGCTGTTACGCCAGGCAGTAACCCAAAAGAGGTGGGGGCCATGGCAGCCCGCTGCCAGGCCCAGCTAGAAGCCTCACTTTTTTCACACACACACACACACACGCCTAACGTAATTAACTTTGGAGGGGAGCATTTCCTGCTGCGTCTCGCGGAGCCAATTGCTCTTCCACAATGCACTTTCCTTCATTTACAACCAAACCCCCCCCACAGAGTATGGCCCCCCCCTCAGATTTTTCAGAAGTACCGGCTGCATTATGGGCAAAACACAAGAACCATGTTGGTTTTGTTGCCTCAGCGCCTCCACATCGAGTAACACTTAAAGCCAACGCCAGATTTCCAGCTATCAGACAGTACAATTTGCCCCATAGAGCCATTTTGGGGATTGAAGGAGTAATCCAATCTTTGCTTGATCAGGGCGTGTTAATTTACACGACTAGTCCCTGTAATACTCCAATTCTACCCATACCTAAACACAATCGCCCTGATGAGTGGCGCTTTGTCCAAGATTTGCAAGCTATTAATGCTATTGTCATTCCGACAGCTCCAATTGTGCCGGACACCAATTCGATTTTAGCTTCTCTGCCCCCGGACTCTAAGTACTACACAGTGATTGATTTATGTTCAGCATTTTTCTCTGTTCCTCTGCATCCAGACAGCCAGTATCTGTTTGCATTTACTTTTAAAGGTAAACAAATCACATACACGCGCCTCCCACAGGGGTTTGTTGAGTCGCCTACTGTGTACGCAGCAGCTGTGAGGAGAGATCTGGACACTTTGGTCCTGACAGGAGGTAGTACCTTGCTTCAGTACGCAGATGACCTGTTGTTAGCTTCTGCCAATAAAGACGCCTGTCGCATCGACTCCATTCTGCTCATGAAAAGACTTTCTGAATGCGGACACAGAGCATCCCTGGCCAAGTTGCAATACTGCCAGACTGAGGTCACGTATTTGGGTCACATTCTGAGGGATGGACACCGTCTCCTCTCGCCAGCAAGGATTTGTCTGTTGAACAAAGTACCACCACCTCGCACAAAGAAGGACATGCTTTCCTTCTTGGGCATGGCAAATTATTGCAGACACTGGATTTTTGAGTATGCTGCGATGGATTCTGTCCTGCGTGCTGCCACTCTGCAGGCTGCCCCTAACATTGTTCAGTGGTCTGAGGACATGCACACTGCCTTTCAGGACTTAAAGCAGGCCCTCACATCTGCTCCTGCCCTGGGGCTCCCTGACTACCATCAGCCGTTTCACCTGCACGTCCATGAGAAAGGGGGCTTTGCAACGGGCATCTTGGTGCAGAAGCATGGCTCTAATTTCCGGCCTGTTGCATACTACTCATCTCGACTCTCCCCTGTGGTGCTTGGTATGCCTTCATGCCTGCGGGCTGTGGCCGCAGTGGCGATAGTGGTAAAACAATCCTCTCCCATTGTACTGGCCAGTGACTGTGTAGTACATGTCCCACATGCAGTTTTGCATATTCTGAACACCTCTGCTACTCAGCATATGACGGCAGCAAGGCGATCTGGTTATGAAGCTGTAATTCTTTCAAGTCCACACATCACTCTTAAACGTTCCCCCCCCCTAAACCCAGCTACACTGGTGCCAATTCCAGATTTTGAAATAACACATGACTGCGTCACAACGATTGACATGTCTTCCTCCCCCAGAGCTGATATGTTGCAAACCCCTATCCCTAATTCAGATATGATTCTGTACACAGACGGGTCTGCGAGCAGGCCGTCTGACACAGTACACTTAGCAGGCTACGCTGTTGTGAATGACTGGGAAGTTTTAGAAAGCCGAGCCTTGCCAAATGGCACGTCAGCTCAGGCTGCAGAGTTGTATGCTCTGCTCAGGGCGTGTATTTTGGCTGAAGGTAGAGTTGCAACCATTTTCACAGACTCCAGGTATGCATTTGGTGTGTGCCATGATTTTGGTGTCTTGTGGAAAATGCGCGGTTTCTTAACATCGGCTGGTAAGCCTATTCAACATCATGCGTTAGTAGCTGAGCTATTAGACGCTATCCTGCTCCCTGCACAGCTAGCAGTAGTTAAATGTGCTGCTCACACAAATTCTAATGATCCTATTTCGCGTGGAAATGCGTTAGCCGACACCGCGGCTAAACAAGCAGCAGTTTCCTCCTCTTCTATGGTGCTCCAATGCCCCTCGACACAACCCGCAGAAACCATTTGTTTGCCTTCCTTTAATGATGTCGCGGACATGCAAGCCCGCGCTGATGTTAGGGAGAAAGATTTATGGCTAAGACGAGGTTGTACACTTGACGCTGAGTCCAGCTTGTGGCTCCACCCAGACGGCCGGATGGTCTGTCCCCGTTCATTCCTCCATGTTTTGGCACATGTTGCACATGGCAAATCACATGTAGGAAAAAGGAGGGATGAATGGGATTATAAAGTCACAATGGTTTGCTCCAGGCATTACACTAGCTACACAGACCCTTGTAGATAGATGCATGATATGCCAGCAGACAAGAAGAAGAAAAGGTCCAGTTCAGCATGAACATTTACCGCCCCCCTCGGGGCCCTTTGTAAATATGCAAATTGACTTTTCGCACATGCCACCATGCCAAGGATTCAAATATCTTTTGGTAATAGTGTGCCAGTTCTCCAAATGGGTAGAGGCCTACCCTACCAGAAAAGAAGACGCCAGAACAGTTGTAAAGTGTCTTCTCAAAGATGTTGTCCCTAGATTTGGTGTTCCAGCAGGGATTAACAGTGACAGAGGTCCAGCATTCATTTCTAAGATAACCCAGAGTCTAGCTACAGTGTTAGGGTTCAAATGGCAATTGCATGTTCCCTATCATCCACAGAGCTCAGGCCAGGTTGAGAGAATGAACTTGACTATAAAGGAAAAACTCACTAAAACAATGTTGACCACAGGACTAAAATGGGTAGACGCGCTGCCGCTAGTTCTGTGCTCAATCAGAAACTCACCAAATGCAACGACAGGGCTTAGCCCACACGAAGTATTGATGGGAAGGCCAATGTTCACAGGATCTAGTCCTCCAGTAATGCCCCACAGACTCACTCTTTTGTGGACAGAGGATTACATGACTAACTATGTCAAATATCTAACTGACATGTTGAGAAAGTTTCACAGGCAGGTGGATGACAGGCTCCCCCAGCCTGGTGAGGAGCCCACCCACCCTTTTCAGATTGGTGATAATGTACTAATCAAATCGCTTGAAAAAGATTATTTGTCTCCCAGGTGGAAAGGTCCTTTCCAGGTATTAATAGTGACCAGAACAGCCCTGAGAGTACAAGGTAGAGCGGAGTGGATTCACGCTTCAAGATGTCGTCTCTCTCCTCTACCGGATGCTGGCGTGTGAAGGCAGTCACCATCATCGGCATTCTGGGTTTACTGTACCTGGCCAAGAACGCCCTGCTAGATGAAGCTGTGACAATCCCAACGACAGGTGGCGAGGGACCTCGCCCATCTGAGGGAGAAAATAAGGTGCTCTTATCTAAGAGCGCAGACGACTTGACCCCTCAGGGTCCAGACCCTGAGGGCAAAACAACACCAACGGGCAAAGAAGTGCCTAGCGACAAGGACAGGTTGTATCCAAACACCACACAGACACTCAGTATGGTGCAAGAGACACAAAGAGAGAGAAAAGGAGGGAGAATAAGGAGGATTGTCTCCCTCCCTGATCATAAGTCAGAGACTATTGCCGTTAACTGCCCAAGTTCAATATGTGACTCATCTAACTGTATTATTGTGTTTCCTGTGTTCTCAGTTTACTCAACATGGGAGTTATATCCAGAAAACCAGTACTCTTGGTTCAGGGTCGCACCAGAGGGGGTAAGGATGGTTCTTAACACCATCGAAGAAATGCCCCCAGAACTGTGGTGTAGCACGATAGAACGGTTCGAGGCACTGATAAGGAAGGAGGTAAAATGTACAGTGCGGAAGCCAGATTACCGCATTCCCAATCTAGGTGATACTGCATGCACAGTTACTGGACCAAATAGCAAAACAAATGTTCCATCTACTCCACTTAAACAATCAGGAGGCGAGGTAGATTCTTCAAAAAAGGCCTTAATTACTCCTTATAAACAAACTAAAACTAATTCTGCAGTAAGTTTAATGTTAGACTATGCACATGAACGTAATGTTAGCAACTGTTGGTTGTGCCAAAATATGCCAGAATCAATGCATTCTCCTATGTTTAGCCCAATTCCTTTCACAAAAGCTGATTACGGTTTAGTAAACTGGAATGACATAGCATCTAGAATTAGCGATGAGGCTGGGGATTATTACACTCCTTCCTACCCAATAGACTCTGAAAAACCTTTACAGTACAAGGGCTTAGTCTCTCTCATTGTTGATACAGTAAATAAAGATTACCTGCCTGACGGTTTCAAACGGTTGATGTTTTTTAAATTAATATATATGAAGAAATACGTTAACCTAGCTTTTGAATATAGATTCCAGTTAGCTCTAGCTCAGACTAATTGTTCAGCTAACTTTACAAGTCCAACATGTACAATGCAACCACACACACCCGCTTTGTTAGTGGAAGCGTTGGTAACAGTGGTGCCCTGGTTCGGCTCTAGGACAGTGGACTCCATTGAGGTTAAAATACATGACTGTACGCAGCCAATACCCTTAGGCAAGCCCCCTACACGTGACTGCTCAGTATATGTCCCCCCAATTGTTGTACATGAATGGAAGAATGTGTCCATCTGTTTCCAGAATGCAGTAGGATCTCACACCTCTCCTGATGTGGGACACAGCGACTGTAATGCCATAGTGAGAGTACATATAGCCAGAATTCCCCTCCCACAGAGAGTTTACTTAGTTTGTGGGGATCGCGCGTACGGCTGTGTGCCATATGATGTTTTTTATGGTACCTGTTATCTAGCCTACCTAATCCCTTTAATCCGTAAAGTAGAGGCTACTGAGATTGCAGCAATACTTCCCTCTCTACAAAGGAACAGCAGGTCAATTACCAAGGGACAACAGATAGCTAGCCTATTCTTGCCTTGGTACGGTATTTATGTTACTCAGCAGGAAATTGTCGCATTGTCTAAAGTGGTAGAACATCATTTAAATGTATCCAACACAGCGATGTTAGCTGAACACAAAGAATTGCAGGAAGTTAGGACAGTAGCACTACAGAATCGTATGGCGCTTGACCTCCTCTTAGCTGCCCAAGGAGGAACATGCAAGGTGATAGGAAGTGAGTGCTGTTCTTTCATATCTGATGCCACACCTGAAGTTATGGACATGGCTCATGATACTGCCAGGGGAATAAAATAATTGCATGAAACTCATGGGTTTACATTTGGGGAATTAAGTGGAACTTTTGGATCTTGGGGAGCGGGGCTGGTTAAATTTGTTGTTACTGTTTCAGTGTTTATCTTGGTTGTGCTAATCCTAGTGATCTGTTTGATCACTGTGGTTAAATTAGCCATACGAAGGGTTGCCAAGACTGCCCTCCAGGCCCCACAAAGGCTAGTTGGACATTCAACTGTACAGGACACAATATTAATGTACAATGCCGAGCTTCCGGACCCCTGGGTCTCCATCGTGATCTCCGACCCGTGGGTACCTCCATTCAACGATTGAGATGTTGTTTAAAGTTGATATTCTGAATAAAGAACAGATGTTTTGATAATTGATTACAGTTGATACACTGGATTAAAGGACAAATGTCTGATTTTTCCTTTGCAGGTTGTGATACAAATAAAATGTCTGATTTTCCTTTTCAGATTTTGAACAAGTGTATTTGAATGAAATAAATGTATTACTAAGTGCCTTACTCTTGAATAAAGCGTAATGAAGTAAACGTAAAGTAATGTTAAGATTGAGGACACTGTAACTTTACAGTTTACAGATTGATCGATTCATCACTGCGAATTTATACCTTAAACTAGGAACCTTAGCTGGATCTCTCATGATTCTGATGTATACCTCAATTGGATTTCTCATAATCCTAAATTATACCTCAATTGATTTCTTATAATCCTAATTGTGTTTTTTAATAAGTAATTGCCTTAAAGTAAATCTTTAAGATGTAAGCTGATTTAGAATCTGTGTTTGATGAATGAGATTAACTGAGTGATAAATGATAAAAGATCTTATTTTTGAAACATATATTTTGCTATAATATTTTGTACCCCATGTGTTTATTATTGTACCTTTTGACAAAAATGCCAAGCACTGAAGAGAGATGATTTTTATTATGATTGACTGTGTTCAATCATGGTGATTGAAGTGTTTTTCAATCTTGTTCTATTTTTAATGTAATGAATGTATCTGAGCCCACCCAACTCTGAGGACGCCTATTAATTTTAAGTATTGACTGAAATATTATTAGACTAATGTTAATTGGTTATCAATAGATTGATAAAAGAGTGAATCTGTAAGAGAATATTTTAATCTGATCTGTTTATAGAATCTCTTATTGTTCCTTAGAGTCTGTGATACTGCAAACATCTGCTTGTAGTCACTCAAAGACCCCCTCTGTAGGTTGAGGTCACAGGTCAAACGCTTCTCCTATGTCCGAGGGTTGACCTGGCAGCATCTCTTGAGACAAGCAGATCATTGTCTTGCATCGGCTCTTGATTATACGCGGGCTTTCTGGAAGCCCGCCTCTCCTCGTGTTGGTTAGATGTTTTGTGTCTTTTGGTTCAGAGATCGCTGGTGGAGCACTGGACATGTGTGAAACTAAGATGATCTCCCGGCCGTATTGTCTGTACTTTCTCCAATAAAACTCTTCAGTGCTTTTGGCTAACAACGGTTCCAGACTCCTTCATTCTACCTCAACATTGCAACAACAGAAGTTTACCTTCACAATCAGGAAATTAGACACACCAGGGAAACTAACGACAGACATGAAAACACAGGGAAAGAGACCAGACAATATACAGGGAGGAAAACATGACAAGGAGAACGGAAAAACACCCCACACCTAGACATAGAAACGTGACATGACATAATAATCCTGACAGAACCCCCCCCCTCAAGGGACGGATACTAGACGTCCCTAAACAAAAATAAATAAATCCAAAACGTCCAGCAGGGTGGGTGGAGGGGGTCCGGAGGACGGGCCTTGACTGACAGCCCAGGGCACGGCAGAGGACCAGCAAGGGGTCTCGGGCGGACGGCCCGGGGGTTAAGGCAGAGAGACCATGGATGGGGTCTCGGGTGGACAGCCCGGGGGCAAGGCAGAGTTCAAAAAGGGGAACTCGGGCGGACGGCCCGGGGGCAAGACAGAGTTCGAGGAGGGGTGAAGACCACAAGCGGGCAAACTCAGGGGACCGGGCTCGAGGGCGAAGACCGGACAGCTCCGGAGGCCGGGCAGGGGCAGGAGACGAGGTGCTGGAGTCGGCCGGTACGCCGACAGGACACGGGGAGCTGGCGTCGGCCGAAGACGAGGGGCCTGGAGTCTAAACCATGGCTGCTGGGGCCAGGACTGAGGCTGGAACCATGGCTGCTGGGGCCGGAACCATGGCTGCTGGTGCTGGAACCATGGCTGCTGGGGCCTGTACTGGAGCCGGAACCATGGCTGTTGGGTGCGGAGCGGAAGCCTGGACCCTGGCTGTGTAAGCCAGGTAATGGAGTATGGAAGCAAAGCTGCGTGGGCCGGTACTGGAGCATGGAGGCATGGCTGCTGGGGCCTGTTACTGGGGCAGGAGCCATGGCTCTTGGGGCTCGGGCTGCTAGCTTGGCTTTGCGACTCCTTCTCTTAGCAGCCGCCTGAAGGCTCCGTGGACCTCCATAAGCCAGACCAGACCCCAAGAAAGGGTCAGAACATGAAGACTGGCACTCAGGGCTGCGTGAGAAAACCTTAAGCCACTCGGGCAACAAGCTCCAGAGCCAGGGCTTGCGAGCAACCTCCTGACGTGCCTCCTTCAACGCACGCCTCTCTACCCCGTCTAGATGAGGCGCCTTTCCACGTATAAAAAATGTACTCCAGAGAGTATCCAAGATGTTCCGCCTGTAGCATCAAAAGGGCTGAGTCTGCTGGGTCCATAATGGTCAGTTTGTTCCGTTACGATCTCAGGCACTTAGGATGTTGGACCCAATTGCAGACAGGGAGACAGAGGTAAAGTATTGTAAGATACTTTATTTTTCCATGACTGGCAAAAATGAACAAAAAGGTAACCACCAAAACTCTAGTCGAGATGACAAAAAACAGAGAACAAAAAATGAAGGCGCTCACGCAGTGAGGAGTCAAAAACCTTTCATGAGTACCAGGAGCATAGACCTTACCATGACAATAGACAAGACAAACTGACACTGAACACTGGGAGACAGGGGAATTTAAACACAGGGTAACTAGACCACAGGTGGGAACAATCAGGGTTGGACACTGACACTGATGAGCACCGGAGACACACATGGAGTAACAGGTGAAAACAATCAGGAAATTAGACACACCAGGGAAACTAACGACAGACATGAAAACACAGGGAAAAGAGACCAGACAATATACAGGGAGAAAAACATGACAAGGAGAACGGAAAAACACCCACGCCTAGACATAGAAACGTGACATGACATAATAATCCTGACAATCTGATTTTAGGTGTCAACGAAGACTGTGGATCTGGCTGACTGTCAGCGTAGATGGCCTACTGATGATCTGGCTGTGCATCCGCAAAGATGGCATGGTGAATGCTTTCTTCTAGGAAGAACGTCCTGCAAATGGCAAGGTGAGACATGTTGAGACATGGCCGAAGGATGTCAGGCTTACTGGTCAACAGGTCGACTGAAGGCTCAGAAATACAAGATCAGTCAGAAATTAGGTGGGCTAGCTGGCTCAGGGAAGGCAAGGCAGAAGGCATGGTCCGAATGGCTACCGAGGCCATCAGCTTCCGCTACTGCCCATTTTCTCTCCACCTATGCTGCCAAACCAGAAACATCTACCATCTCATCTGCCATCCCTGCCAAACACCAGACTGATCGTCAAGATCAGCAGTTGGCCATCTCCAAGATCTACCTGATCTTCAGGAAAGCCTTCTTGCATGATGACTTCAAGATAAACATAATCTGGGGCTGTGCTTTCAAGAAACTGCCACCTGAAAAATGTTTACTTAATGAAAAAATCCGGGGTCCTGTTTCCAAAAACTGCATATAACTCTGGATGATCATTTAGAAAAGTCA
The DNA here is from genome assembly GCF_902827175.1 of Gymnodraco acuticeps. Lineage (NCBI taxonomy): Eukaryota > Metazoa > Chordata > Actinopteri > Perciformes > Bathydraconidae > Gymnodraco > Gymnodraco acuticeps. The sequence goes on along the minus strand of NW_022990647.1, from coordinate 25,938 downwards.
TTGGAAACCTTTCACACAAAAAAGCAAGCTGGAGACTGTGTGCTGAGTCCATGTTTGGTCAAATTATTCTGTCACAAAGGAAATTAAAAGGAAAAGACCCATTAGATCAGATATGCAGCAGCTGGAAAACTCATCAGAGGCCTAGAAAGAGAACCGCTTCAAGCAGAGATACCCCACCTATTCCTTAAGTTGTCAATTAATTATACTGTATGGTCCACAGTGTCAAAAGCTGCACTGATATTCATCGGTGTGCCGAACAGAATAATCTCCTGTATCACCATCAATCAATATATCATTGGAGACTCTGGCTTTAACTATAAAAGGCAACTTGGAAATAGGCCATGGATTTTGGGTTAGAGAAGTTTCAAGATAGGATCTTTTGAAAAGTGACTGAATAATAGTGGGTTTCTTTGCAGATAAATGTCAAATATCAAGTGCCACAACATTCACCCCAGTAAGTTTGGTAAGGCAAATAACCCTTTTACGTTTGGCGCCCTCCTTCCTTTGCCCCCAAGTCCACAGAGATAAAACATCAATGTTCCATTATTCTTTCCCAAGTTCTCCAAAATATATAAATACAAGTGCCCAATTTAAATTTGCATTGGGGTTCATGTGATGCACTGAATTGTTTTGGCTCACTCAACAAGATGTCATCCACACAGAGGTGGCCGGAGCAGGGATGGGCACTCTACATCGTTGCTGGTGGCATCTTTCTCTCAGGCTGAGGAGCCAGTTTGCACACAGAGAGGGGACCCTGAGATCCCTCAGCTGTTTAGGATGGGGACATAATGTTGGGGGAATCTTCTCTTTCCACAGCAGCTGGAAGAACAGAAGGGATTCTACATGGACAAACCACTGCCACTGCAATTGCACCAGGTAACAGTATACCATATCAATTTTGCTTCAAATTTTGAAAGGGTATAACATTAAATATTTAAATGAGATATACTCCTATGTGTTTGGATTTTATCATCAAATACTTCCTTGTACTGTGCCACTCTTTCTACTGCATGGAATTTCTTTAACTAATTATTATTAACTGTTTGCCATCAAGCTTTGGATTTTCAGAGGGTTCCAGTTGCCCAGGCTATGCTATTTGCCGTAGAGGAGATTAATAACAGCACAGACCTATTGCCTGGCATCTCTCTGGCTATAGGATCTATGATTCCTGTGGCTCAATTGCCAAAAGTGTGAGGGTTGCATTGGCCTTTGCAAATGGAATGCAGTTGTATCACAACCCTCTGAAGTACCATGTACAAGACCTGCCCAAGTGCAGGCCATTATGGGAGAAACTTCTTCCCTCTCCCTGCATGGCTATGGCTACTGCCATCGGACCCTTTCATATTCCAATGGTGGGTAAGATTGTTGGATATTATAATATTCAACTCTTGCAACTATGTATAACAAAAGGGATTGTAGTTGGCTGAATAACTACTTATATTCTGAATCTTTACTTGGGATATAACTTGTTTTTTTCTTTTAGATCAGCCACTTTGCTACTTGTGCCTGTCTCAGTGATAAATCCAAGTACCCATCCTTCCTCAGAACAATACCCAGTGACTACTACCAGAGCAGAGCCCTGGCACAGCTGGTTAAGCATTTTGGTTGGACTTGGGTTGGAGCTATTAGAACAAATGATGATTATGGAAACAACGGTATGGCCACATTCACAGAAACGGCCCAGCAGCTTGGCATCTGTCTTGAGTACTCTGTGTCCTTCTTTAGAACCGATCCACCAGACAAAATACAAAAGATAATTGACATTATCAAGGCTTCCACTTCCAAGGTGATCATTGCTTTCCTCTCCACATGGATTTGGATGTGATACTACTTAATCTTTCTCACCACAACTTGACTGGGTACCAGTGGGTAGGCTCTGAGGCTGGATCTTTGATTCACAAATTGCAGCCGTGGATAAGCATCACATTCTAGACGGTGCTATAGGCCTGTCCATCCCCGAAGCACATGTCAGTGGCATGAGGGAGTTCATGTTGGATGTGAGGCCGCTCAATGTATCTAGTAATGAAATGTTTACAACGTTTTATGAGACGTTATTTAGTTGTAATTCAAGCAGTCAAAGTCTTCATCAAGAAATCAGAAAGAATGTACTGGACGTGAAGATTTGACTGAAGTGCAAAACAGCTTCACCGATATGTCTCTGATGCCTATCTTTAACAATGTCTATAAAGGAGTGTATGCTGCGGCCCACGCACTTCATTTTATCCTCAGCTGTAAAAAACATGTAACACCAAGGTGCAGCTAGATCCATTTACGGTGAGTTGAACACCAATGTTACTGAAGTTTTTACATTAACTCACATCAACAAGGAACATGTTTACAATAACGTAAATTAAACTTTTGCTGTCTCTCATGCTGTTAAAAACTTGGACCACAACACATTCTTCAAATTATGTTCTGCATTGACGGATATTTGTTTTTCAGATTTTACAGCACATAAGAACTATTCAGTTTAAAACAAAGGAAGGAGAAGAGGTTTACTTCAATGAAAATGGAGACCCAGCAGCAAAGTATGAAATTATAAATTGGAAGCCAAGAGAAAATGATTGTGGAGTTTGTCACAGTTGGCCTTTATGATGCATCTTTACCTGCAAACAAACAGCTACATCTGCAAAATGAGTCTATAACTTGGACACAGAACTCCCAACAGGTAAAATACCTAAGATCACTGTCGTTGCTAATTACAGTCTTTTTGTTTCATTATAAATATGAAATTGACACTGTTAGTCATGCACGTCATAATGTATGGTTTTTAAATAGAAATATGCAAAGGCAACACAGTAATCAAAGGGAAGGCCGATCTTTTCTTTCTTCTCATAGTCGATTTGATCCCACAGGTGCCTGTGTCAGTTTGCAGTGAAAAATGTCTTCCAGGAACTCGCAAGGTTCTCCAAAAAGGAATGCCTGTCTGCTGCTATGACTGTATATAAGATGTGCAGAGGGAGACATCAGCAACATTACAGGTGTAGTTACATAAATGCAAGACAAAACATGTATGTTCATTTTAAGAAATTGCAGTGGGTTTTTGGGGGATTTCAAAACCATGCAGTCCTTTAAGAAGAAAAAAACACAATATCGTTACATAACAAATAATTGCAAATGATACAGATACTGAGACAGAATTCTGAAGTCAGCTATATAAATATATGCAAAAGTCTTCCTAAGGATTAATGCATTATGTCAAAGCACCAATGTAAAATAAATGTTTCTACTTCAAGTCTAAAATAAATAATTTCATTATTCATAGAATTCATAGAAATCCCTGGGAAGAACTTGTGATTGTACAAATAAGCAAAACATGTATATACTTATTGTGCTGTACTGTCTTGTATGCTTGAAAATATGCAACGTAGGGACAAATACAAAATTAAAAAATAATATACATAATGTTTACCACATTTTTATTTCTTCAGATTCTGTCACCTGTGTGCGGTGTCACCCTGAGTTCTGGTCAAATGAAAGAAGAGATGCCTGTGTAAAGAAGGAGGCAGAGTTTCTGTCATATGAAGAGATTATGGGAGCGCTGCTCACTGCAGCATCCTTATTTGGACATGCATCACAGCTGTTGTGGCATTCATTTTCTTCAGATACAGGAAAACTCCAATGTCAGGGCTAACAACTCTGAGCTGAGCTTCCTGCTGCTCTTCTCCTTGACTCTGTGTTTCCTGTGTTCTCTGACCTTCATCGGTCGGCCCTCAGATTTGTCCTGCATGCTGCGACACACAGCATTCGGCATCACCTTTGTCCTCTGTATCTCTTGTGTTCTGGGGAAAACTATAGTGGTGCTAATGGCCTTCAGGGCTACACTTCCAGGCAGTAATATGATGAAGTGGTTTGGGCCTGCCCAGCAGAAACTAACTGTTCTGGGTTTCACTCTAATACAAGTAATGATATGTATCCTCTGGTTAACAATTTCTCCTCCTTTTCCTTTTAAGAATTTTAAAGACTTCAAAGACAAAATAATCTTAGAGTGTGCTTTGGGCTCAGCTTTGGGCTTTTGGTCTGTACTTGGGTACATAGGACTACTGGCCATTTTATGTTTCATTCTTGCTTTTCTGGCTCGGAAACTGCCTGATAACTTTAATGAAGCCAAGTTTATCACCTTTAGCATGCTGATATTCTGCGCTGTATGGATCACTTTCATCCCAGCGTATGTAAGCTCTCCTGGAAAGTTTAGTGTTGCTGTAGAGATATTTGCTATTCTGTCCTCCAGTTTTGGACTGCTCTTTTGTATTTTCATCCCAAATGTTATATCATCTTACTAAACCCAGAGAGGAATACAAAAAAATATATAATGGGAAAGGGAGCCCTAAAATAATTATGGAACCCTACAATTATATTTGTTTATTTTAGTGTTTCCAACTGTGTGTTATTTTTACTGTGTAAAGTAGCATATTGAGATGACTCCTTTTATTAGAATGCAATGTACCAGCATTTCATACCCAATATCTATATATGCCAGCAAATACAAAAAGAATAATGTATATGCAGACCCCAAAATACCAATCTCCTATGTGATGCAGATTAATTGCCAGGAAATTGTTATTCAAAATTAATAATTTCAACATTTGACTAAATTACATTTAATCTCGTCTCCTGAGACTTATTTTCAAGCAGGACAATTCCCCTTCTTGTTATTGATGGTGTATAAAGGGGTGTCATGAGCTCTCAAGCAGATAGGCGCGACCCTGAAGAGCACAGCCATGCCCTAACTGAGGCCGCTCCTTTTTGGTTTCTGCTAATGGGGCAGAGGGACTCTGTGTTCCGACTGCAAGACTCAGCACAACCCCGCCTGATCTGTTCCTAGATGGTGACCTCTTGTTATTGGAGGCATTTTTTCATTCTGCACGAGGCCAGGATACGTATATTAAACACATTTTCAGACAATTCCAGGAGTACGGAAATGTTAAAAAGTATGTATTGTCAGGCTATTTTCAACGTGGTATGTTCATTGTACTGTATTTGAGACAAACGTATTATTTTGGTTCTATCTTCACAACACCCTAGCTTCAATTTTTGAGAATTCAAATGTTCTCAAGCATTGATTTTTGCTATCAATGAGATCAAAAAATCCTGCCATGCTACCCTAATGTTTAAACTTGGCTACAGGAAACTTCCCTCAGGCCTGTTTCATCATGATAACCATAATTATGCCCCTGGAGGGATTTGACCATGATGTTGACCTTCGATAAAAAACGTTCTACCCCTGAAGTAAAGAAAGAAAGACTCATAATTTAAGTTTATTGCTTTATGTTTTTTAAAACCTTTTGAAGCAATTAAGTTAGATGTCAAATCTAAGGACCATACTGTTAGGCTTTGACAGGAACTTCACAATGAGATACAAGTGAAAATAAAAGTGATAGAACATTTACCAACGTTATAGTTTCACAATGTGTGCATGTCAGTGGCGAACCGTGTCTATCACAACTGGACCCTTCTGTAGATACAAACACACCCTCTGCCGCCGCGCCCCCCCGCCGTCTATAATGTCCGTCTTTTCACCTGAATTGTCGTCTTGAAATGGTTACTCACAACAATTCCGCAAACAACATCATTTTCACCTGTTGCAACTTGCCATTTCAACGTTTAATAAACAATAAAACGTGCATATGAATTGCTTCGTGGCATTTATCTAGATCCTCTTTCTCGAGCCAGTGAACTACCGGCCTTCTAGAAAACCCTGGAACCGAGGAAAACTTTGAGAAAAATCTCCTTAGCCTTCTTACAGTGCAGACGCGTTTCTGCTTGCTCTGCCTCTGCTTACTTTTTTATGGCTGTTTTTCTATTTTTTCTTTTTTCTGAAATCTTTCGAACAGCGCTCCCTGGACATAACTTATCACTGGGACAGTTATTCTTCGTAAATAGACGGAGGGTTTCAGCCATATTTCAATATTTTTACGACCAACCTCAGTCTTACAGTGGCGTGGCCTAGCAACAGCTAAAGCCTGGTACCGCATGCTATTTAGCTCAGCTAGTTAGCAGCAAAATGCCTCCGTTCTCTACAGATGACTTCCACAAACTTCTACAGAAGATGGCCGTGTTGGAAATGAAAATGCAACGGCCTTGGAAGTTAACGTGGAAGTGAATGGACTTGGTTGGAATGACACCACTTTACCAGTGTTGCAAAATAATGGACAAAGGCATGCTAACTCAAAGCTAGTTAGCAGCTACAAGGATTCCAATGAACAGGGGGGCTGTGTACGGGTAATTTAAAATCTAACAGGTTATAAATCTACAAGTGTAGTCCTCCCTGGAACTCTATGGGTGCAAGGCCGAAGAGTAAATCATTTCCATGGGATTTGGGAGGACGAACAACAGGCAGAGCCCAGCGCTCTGAAAACTGTGATGCGACCGATGGCCTGCATTGTTATCACCCAGGAAGAGCGCCTCTTCAACCCCCTATTCATACTAGGAAACAGCCGTGGACAGCTGCTAAAGGAGAACTCACAAAACAATCCTCCTAAACCACCAAGTGGTGCCAATCCAGTAAACAGATACGCTCCGCTGAGCGAGAACCGGAGATCTGATGGCCTGGATAACCTGTCCTCTTCACACAGCAGGGTAAGGACCAATAGCTACTCCAAAAGTAACAGGCTAGAGGGAAAGCTAACGACTGGACCTGAAACTCTGATTGGGGTGACTCTGCTGTAAGAGATGTAAAAAGTCTATTGTAGTAAGAACAACACCAAAGTACTCTGTTTTCCCAAGTATGTGGTCTCTGACTTGGCTGAGAATGATCCTGCATATTGGGGCTGAACATCAGACTGTAAAAAATGTTGGTACTGCACATTGGAACAAATGATGTTGTGAAACAACAGTCAGAAGTGCTGAAAAAGACTTTAAATGTCTGTTGGAAACTGTCAGCTCTCTAAATGCTAGAGGTGTTCATCAGTGGCCTCTACCGCCAGTTCAGAAGAGGAGGGAGAGATTCAGCAGATTGTTTTGCCACTGAACACGTGGCTTTTCAACTGTCTGTACTGACCATTCTGTCCTATTTTATGACAACTTTAACTTTTTCTGAGACCGTAGACATCTTTTTAAGGCAATGGAGTTTGCCTGAACAAGTCAGGAGGTTAAATTGTTTATCTCTAACATATTCAACTGCCTGCGTCATCAATCTGTTCCCTCTGCCAAGGACAAGCAACAAGAGGAATCAAACAAGAGAAAGACAAACAACATCGCTCAGAAAACTTGAAAATCTATCATGCATCCGCCTGAGGAATGTCTTGATTATGGGAGACAAATGGAGGAGTCTCCACCGCCCTGTCACCCCCCCTATCACCTCTGAGGATACTCTTCCTTCACCCCACAGCTCTCTCTACTCTCCGTTCACCCTTTCACCCTCGCCCACCCTCTGGAGATCGCTGAACACATGAAGGAGGTACAGAGGGTTGGCAACCGATTCCTTCCTGGAGTTCAATAACCAAACTAGGGCGATACGCAGGGCTGCAGCATGTTCTTACCCCCCGCTCCTAACGACGGCCATCAAATCACTGAAGCAGAGACGCGCACCACCTCCCCCCGTCTCCGTCACCGTGCCTACGTCAACAACCTCCCTCCCCCTGGACGCGCACCCAAACACCCCCCCCTCACCATGCCTACCACAAATCATCCGGACCAAACGTCCTCCCCCCCTTCAAGACTGCTGTCTCCGAAGCCTGATAAGGAGTGTGTGTGTAAAAAACGCAAACACTGTCTGATAAGTGCTGGGTCCAGGCTCAAGGGCGTATGGCACTCTCAACTCTTTCCGGACATGCCGGGGCCCTGCCTGCCTGTAGCTTTGCCAATATCTGTGTTGATAGGTACTAGATTAAGAGTCGTGGTGAATCAGCTTAGACACAGGAAGCACTCAAAAGTGTGTGTGAGTTTATCAATTTAGAAGTTGATTCCATGTCAGCCCCAGCTTGTTACAAAAAACCTGACTGATGTGTGTTCAACAAACTTAAACTAGCTTTATTAAATGTCAGGTCTTTGCGCAGGTAAAACATTTTTAATCAATGATTTTATCACTGAGAACAATCTTCGATTTTTATGTTTTTAACGGAAACATGGATTGAACAAAATAACAGTGCAGCTGTTCTTATCGAATCAACCCTCCCAACTGTAGTTTATGAGTCAGGAAAGAATGCATAAGAAAGGGGGTGGAGTTGCTATTCTGTTCAATGATTCCCTTCAATGCAGGAAGACATCGTATGGAAAACTTTGATTATTTGAATATGTGGCCCTTCGGCTGAAATGCTCCTCTCGAGCTCGTTCCTAAATATCTATAGACCACCCAAATACTGTGCAAGCTTTTTTGATGACTTTACTGAACTGCTGTCTATAGTGTGTATTGACTTTGACCGTCTAGTCATTGTTGGTGATTTTAACATCCATGTTGACAACCCCCAGGACAGAGGGGCTAAAGAAACTGTTTTGTGTTCTTGATAACTATGGACTGACAGAGCATGTGACGGGCCCACGCACAATAAGGGGCACACTATGGACTTAATTATCTCAAAGGGTCTGAATATCTCGAGGTTGTGGTGACTGATGTTGCACTCTCTGATCATTCCTGTGTTTTCTTTGAGAGCCCTATTTCTGTTCACAAATATTTTCAAAAACAGGTAACCACAAAGCGATATTTAACTGAAAACACTAGGGAAATGTTTACTCAGAATTTTTTTTCCACACTTGCCCCTGCTAACATCTCAGTAAATGAGCTAGTAGATCATTTTAATTCAAAAATTAAAAATGTTATAGATGCCATTGCTCAAACTAGGGTAAAGGAAGTGACTGTGAAGAAAATATCCTGGAGGAAAGGCCAGAGCCGTGAGGTGGCGAAAAAACAAATCTCCAGGTGCACTTTGAAATCTATAAAGAGAGACTAGGCCTTTATAATTTGGAATTGAAATTTGCCCGACAGTCTTTCTTCTCTGATTCATTGCCAAAAACAAACAACGCACGTGCCTTGTTCGCTACCGTCGACCAGACTAACTACCCCCAGTGTCAGTAGCCTCTGAATTTCTATCCACCAGGGCGTGCAATGATTTTGCTCCTTCTTCATGACAAAATTCAGAAAATCAGACAAGCAGTCAGTGCTCTGCATCAGGAACAGCAAATGTTTTGTCTCTGTGTCCACCTAATATCAATTCAGACATCATGACACAATTCCATAAGATTAATGATAAAAACCTAGAGGACATTATACAACTTCTGAAATCCTCCTTGTGCCTTGATATTATTCCAACAGGGTTTTTCAAAAATGTTTTCCTTGCATGGCCTCAGATCTACTTCATATAGTAAACAAGTCTCTTCACTCAGGTGTTTTTCCACAGGCCCTGAAAATGCAGTCATTAAACCGCTCTTAAAAAAGCATAATCTAGACGCTTCAGTAAATGAACAATTACAGGCCCATATCAAACCTCCCATTTCTAGGTAAAATCATTGAAAAAGTAGTCTTTCAACAGTTGAGTAATTTCTTGCATTTAAATAGCTGTTGGATGTGTTCCAGTCAAGATTTCGTCCAAACCACAGCACTGAGACTGCTCTTGCAAAGGTCTTCAATGACATCCACTTAAACACAGACAGTGGCAGAACTTCAGTGTTAGTATATTAGATCTCAGTGCTGCGTTTGACACTGTTGACCACAACATATTACTAGACCGACTGGAAAAACTGGGTGGGACTTTCGGAAACAGTTCTGAATTGGTTTGAATTTATTAAAGGACAGAAACAACTTTGTTTCTATAGGTAAATACACATCTGAGTTGACAAATATGACATGTGGGGTTCCTCAAGGCTCCATCTTGGGGCCTCTTCTCTTTAACATCTACATGCTGGCTCAGATAATGAAAAACAACAAAATAAGTTACCATAGCTATGCGGGATGACACACATTTACATAACCATTTCACCAGGAGACTATTCTCCAGTTAAAACACTGAGTAAGTTCATTGAACAAATCAATGACTGAATGTGTCAGAACTTTCTCCAATTAAACAAAGACAAAACTGAGGTAATGGTCTTTGGAGCCAAGGCAGATTGTATAAAAGTTAGCGCTGAGCTTCAGCCTGCAATGTTCAAAACAACAGATAAAGCCAGAAATCTAGGTGTAGTCATGGACTCTGACCTGAGTTTCAACAGTCACATTAAAACAATGACTAAATCAGCCTATTATCACCTAAAGAACATATCTAGGATTAAAAGACTAATGTCACAGCAGGATTTGGAAAAACTTGTCCATGCTTTTATCTTCTTAGACTGGACTACTGTAATGGTCGTTCACAGGTCTCACTAAAAATCTATTAGAAAGCTTCAGCTGATTCAGAACGCCGCTGCTCGAGTCCTCACTAACACTAAGAAAGTGGATCACATCACTCCTGTTCTGAAGTTTACACTGGCTTCCTGTGTGTCAAAGAATAGATTTCAAAAATACTGCTGCTGGTTTATAAAGCACTGAATAGTTTAGGCCCAAAATACATTTCTGATCTTCTGCTAAATTATGAACCATCCAGATCTCTAGGTCTTCAGGGATTGGTCAGCTTTCTGTCCCCAGAGTCAGAACTAAACATGGTAAGCAGCGTTCAGTTATTATGCTCCAAATATCTGGAAAAAACTCCCAGAAACTGCAGGTCCGCTACAACTCTTACTACTTTTAAATCCAGGCTGAAGACTTATCTTTTTGTTGCTGCTTTAATTGAAACTGAGCCGTTGTGTTCATCAGTAAAGTGGAACTTCTGTGTGAACTACTCATATCTTAAACTGCACTGTAACTTTTATTCATGTACTTTTTATTCATGTATTTTTTCTTTTAATGTTTCTTTATTATCTTTTACTGTTTTTAAATGCCTTTGTCTGAATGTCTTTCATTTTTGTAAAGCACCTTGAATTGCCTTGTGTTGAAAGGTGCTATAAACTTGCCTTGCCTTGCCTTGCCTTGCCTTGCCTTGCCTTTGCCTTGCCTTGCTTGCCTTGCCTTGCCTTGCCTTGCCTGCCTTGCTTGCCTTGCCTTGCCTTGCCTTGCCTTGCCTTGCCTTGCCTTGCCTTGCCTTGCCTTGCCTGCCTTGCCTTGCCTTGCCTTGCCTTGCCTTGCTTGCCTGAAAGAATATGCCCATTGGCTGCAAATCAATAATGATTGGTTGATCAAACTGTCAATCCAAAGCTACGCTCTCATCAGTGCAACGGACAGGGCATTCTATCAAGGATATTGAATACCTTGGTTGAAGAATATTCTACGCAGAGACCCAGAAAAAATCTGATTGGTTACTTTTTTTTCTAACACAAAACCATGAAATGCGTAGTGCATGGACCGAGAAGGACAAACAAATCAACATAACACTGTAATATTACAGATCAACAACACAAGATACGATTCTAATTTATTCATTTACATACATGTCATTTATATAATTAAATCGATTTTTTGGGTTAAGTGTTCCAGGGTATTCTCTGAATACCTTGAAGGCCCTGACGGTTCGCCATGGTGCATGATATAACAGTATTTCATTTGAAGGAATAAAAAGTGTGCAACCCTCTGACCTTGAATGAATGTTCTTCCTATGTGAGTTGTAAGTGCATTGCAAATTAATAATGCTCTATTTTTTAACTACTGGAGTAGCAGTGCAGGGAACTCTCAGGTAGGCTGACCGATGATTTGAAGAGATGGTCATGTTGATTTTAGGTGTCAATGAAGACTGATCTGGCTGCCTGTCAGTGTAGATGGCCTATGATGATTCTGGCTGTGTATCTGCAAAGATGGCACGTGAATGCTTTCTTTAGGAAGAACGTCCTGCCCAATGGCAGGTGAGACATGGCCGAAGGATGTCAAGCTTACTGGTCACAGGTCGATGAAGGCTCACAGGGTTCAGAAAATACAAGATCAGTCAGAAAGTAGTTGGGCTAGCTGGCTCAGGGAAGGCAAGGCAGAAGGCATGATCGAATGGCTACCGAGGCCATCGGCTTACTCTACTGCACATTTCCTTAGATCAATGTTATGCTTTTTTATTTGCATTTTATTTCTAATCCTTAGTAGATTTCTTAAAAAACAAAATGTTAACTGAAGTTGAAGCTGCCAAACCTAAAACATACCATCCAGGCCCGCCCCTCCCTACACGCAGATCACGCAGACTACGTGGGGCCTCATCTGATGCGCTAAAGCGGCGCAATTAAGTGCGCACAGTTCCGGCGCTGCGAGGCTCCGGCGCTCACAGTTCACGTGCATGGCATGCTCCAAGCTGGCTTAAACTATAAATGGCAACTTGGAAATAGGCCATGGATTTGGGTTAGAAAAGTTTCAAGATATGATCTTTTGAGAAATAATTGAATAATAGTTGTTTTTTTAGCAGATAAATCGAGAGCACACAGTACCCGTAAGTTTGGTAAGGCAAATAACCCTTTTCTGTTTGGCGCCTCCTTCTTTGCCCCCAAGTCCACAGAGATAAAAACATCAATGTTCATTATTATTTCCCAAGTTTCTCCAAAATATATAAATACAAGTGCCCAATTTAAATTTACATTGGGGTTCATGTGATGCCAATGAATTGTTTTGGCTCACTCAAACAGATGTCATCCACACAGAGGTGGCCGGAGCAGGGATGGGCACTCTTACATCTGTTGCTGGATCTTTCTCTCAGGCTGAGGAGCCAGTGTGCACACAGAGAGGGGACCCTGAGATCCCTCAGATGTTTAAGGATGGGGACATAATGTTGGGGGGAATCTTCTCTTTCCACAGCAGCTGGAAGAACAGACGGGATTCCTACATGGACAAACCACTGCCACTGCAATGCACCAGGTAACAGTATACCATATCAATATTTTGCTTCAAATTTCTGAAAGGGTATAACATTGAATATTTAAATGAAGATATACTCCTATTGTGTTTGATTTATCATCAAATACTTCCATGTACTGTGCCACTCTTTCTACTGCATGGACCTTTTGTAACTAATTATTATTAACTGTTTGCATCAAGCTTGGATTTCAGAGGGTTCCAGTTTGCCCAGGCTATGCTATTTGCCGTAGAGGAGATTAATAACAGCACGGACCTATTGCCTGGCATCTCTCTGGGCTATAGGATCTATGATTCCTGTGGCTCAATTGCCAAAAGTGTGAGGGTTGCATTGGCCTTTGCAAATGGAAATGAAGTTGTATCACAACCCTCTGAAGTACCATGTACAAGACCTGCCCAAGTGCAGGCCATTATGGGAGAAACTTCTTCCTCTCCTTGCATGGCTATGGCTACTGCCATCGGACCCTTTCATATTCCAATGGTGGGTAAGATTGTTTGATATTATTAATATTCAACTATTGCAACTATGTATAGCAAAAGGGATTGTAGTTGGCTGTATAACTACTTTATATTCTGAATCTTTACCTTGGGATATAACTTGTTTTTTTCTTTTAGATCAGCCACTTTGCTACTTGTGCCTGTCTCAGTGATAAATCCAAGTACCCATCCTTCCTCAGAACAATACCCAGTGACTACTACCAGAGCAGAGCCCTGGCACAGCTGGTTAAGCATTTTGGTTGGACTTGGGTTGGAGCTATTAGAACAAATGATGATTATGGAAACAACGGTATGGCCACATTCACAGAAACGGCCCAGCAGCTTGGCATCTGTCTTGAGTACTCTGTGTCCTTCTTTAGAACCGATCCACCAGACAAAATACAAAAGATAATTGACATTATCAAGGCTTCCACTTCCAAGGTGATCATTGCTTTCCTCTCCCATGGATTTGGATGTGATACTACTGAATTTTCTCACCACAACTTGACTGGGTACCAGTGGGTAGGCTCTGAGAGCTGGATCTTTGATTCACAAATTGCAGCCGTGGATAAGCATCACATTCTAGACGGTGCTATAGGCCTGTCCATCCCCGAAGCACATGTCAGTGGCATGAGGGAGTTCATGTTGGATGTGAGGCCGCTCAATGTATCTAGTAATGAAATGTTTACAACGTTTTATGAGACGTTATTTAGTTGTAAGTTCAAGCAGTCAAAGTCTTCATCAAGAAATCAGAAAGAATGTACTGGACGTGAAGATTTGACTGAAGTGCAAAACAGCTTCACCGATATGTCTCTGATGCCTATCTTTAACAATGTCTATAAAGGAGTGTATGCTGCGGCCCACGCACTTCATTTTATCCTCAGCTGTAACAAAACATGTAACACCAAGGTGCAGCTAGATCCATTTACGGTGAGTTGAACACCAATGTTACTGAAGTTTTTACATCAAATCACATCAACAAGGAACATGTTTACAATAACGTAAATTAAACTTTTGCTGTCTCTCATGCTGTTAAAACACTTGGACCACAACACATTCTTCAAATTATGTTCTGCATTGACGGATATTTGTTTTTCAGATTTTACAGCACATAAGAACTATTCAGTTTAAAACAAAGGAAGGAGAAGAGGTTTACTTCAATGAAAATGGAGACCCAGCAGCAAAGTATGAAATTATAAATTGGAAGCCAAGAGAAAATGACATTGTGGAGTTTGTCACAGTTGGCCTTTATGATGCATCTTTACCTGCAAACAAACAGCTACATCTGCAAAATGAGTCTATAACTTGGACACAGAACTCCCAACAGGTAAAATACCTAAGATCACTGTCGTTGCTAATTACAGTCTTTTTGTTTCATTATAAATATGAAATTGACACTGTTAGTCATGCACGTCATAATGTATGTTTTTATGCATAACATTTTAAATAGAAATATGCAAAGGCAACACAGTAATCAAAGGGAAGGCCGATCTTTTTCTTTCTTCTCATAGTCGATTTGATCCCACAGGTGCCTGTGTCAGTTTGCAGTGAAAAATGTCTTCCAGGAACTCGCAAGGTTCTCCAAAAAGGAATGCCTGTCTGCTGCTATGACTGTATAAGATGTGCAGAGGGAGACATCAGCAACATTACAGGTGTAGTTACATAAATGCAAGACAAAACATGTATCGTTCATTTTAAGAAATTGCAGTGGGTTTTTGGGGGATTTCAAAACCATGCAGTCCTTTAAGAAGAAAAAACACAATATCGTTACATAACAATAATTGCAAATGATACATATACAGACTGAGACAGAATTCTGAAGTCAGCAATATAAATATATGCAAAAGTCTTCCTAAGGATTAATGCATTATGTCAAAGCACCAATGCAAAATAAATGTTTCTACTTCAAGTCTAAAATAAATCATTTCATTATTCATAGAAATTCATAGAAATCCCTACGAAGAACTTGTGATTGTACAAATAAGCAAAACATTGTATATACTTATTAGTGCTGTACTGTCTTGTATGCTTAGAAAATATGCAACGTAGGGACAAATACAAAATTAAAAAAAATTATACATAATGTTTACCACATTTTTTTTTCAGATTCTGTCACCTGTGTGCGGTGTCACCCTGAGTTCTGGTCAAATGAAAGAAGAGATGCCTGTGTAAAGAAGGAGGCAGAGTTTCTGTCATATGAAGAGATTATGGGAGCGCTGCTCACTGCAGCATCCTTATTTGGAACATGCATCACAGCTGTTGTGGCATTTATTTTCTTCAGATACAGGAAAACTCCAATTGTCAGGGCTAACAACTCTGAGCTGAGCTTCCTGCTGCTCTTCTCCTTGACTCTGTGTTTCCTGTGTTCTCTGACCTTCATCGGTCGGCCCTCAGATTGTCCTGCATGCTGCGACACACAGCATTCGGCATCACCTTTGTCCTCTGTATCTCTTGTGTTCTGGGGAAAACTATAGTGGTGCTAATGGCCTTCAGGGCTACACTTCCAGGCAGTAATATGATGAAGTGGTTTGGGCCTGCCCAGCAGAAACTAACTGTTCTGGGTTTCACTCTAATACAAGTAATGATATGTATCCTCTGGTTAACAATTTCTCCTCCTTTTCCTTTTAAGAATTTTAAAGACTTCAAAGACAAAATAATCTTAGAGTGTGCTTTGGGCTCAGCTTTGGGCTTTTGGTCTGTACTTGGGTACATAGGACTTCTGGCCATTTTATGTTTCATTCTTGCTTTTCTGGCTCGGAACTGCCTGATAACTTTAATGAAGCCAAGTTTATACCTTTAGCATGCTGATATTCTGCGCTGTATGGATCACTTTCATCCCAGCGTATGTAAGCTCTCCTGGAAAGTTTAGTGTTGCTGTAGAGATATTTGCTATTCTGTCCCTCCATTTTGGGACTGCTCTTTTGTATTTTCATCCCAAAATGTTATATCATCTTACTCAAACCAGAGAGGAATACAAAAAAATATATAATGGGAAAGGGAGCCCTAAAATAATTATGGAACCCTACAATTATATTTGTTTATTTTAGTGTTTCCAACTGTGAGTGTTTTTACTGTGTAACGTAGCATATTGAGATGACTCCTTTAATAGAATAACCATTTCAACCAATATGTATATATGCAAATAAAAAAGAATAAAATGATATGCAGACCCAAAATACCAATCTCCTATGTGATTTCAGATTAATTGCCAGACATTGTTATTCAAATAATAAAACCAACATTGTCTCGCATAAAACATTTGACTAAACTTACATTTCATCTCATCCTGAGACTGCTTTTCAAGCAGGAAAATTCCCTTCATGTTATTGATGGTGTATAAAGGGGTGTCATGAGACCTCAAGCAGATTGGCGTGACCTGAAGAGCACCGCCATGTCCTTACTGAGGCCGCTCCTTTTGATTCTGCTAATTGGGAAGAGGGACTCTGTGTTCCGACTGCAAGACTCAGCACAACCGCCTGAACTGTTCCAAGATGGTGACCTTGTTATTGGAGGCATTTTTTCATTCTGCACAAGGCAGGATTACGTAATTAACACATTTCAGACAATTCCAGGAGTACGGAAATGTAAAAACTATGCATTGTTAGGCATATTTTCATTGTCGTATTCATTGCAACCCGGTATCACGGCAAGACATGAACATGTGACGATTTACCATGCTGGGAGACGTGAAGATGTCATGATTTCGTCCCTTCAAACGTGACAGTTACACAGTATTGTTAACCCATGTTAACCAGTGGAGAAATACCCGGAAATGCCAAGCAAATGCTACCCCGACGGTCGGTTGTTATTGTCAATATTAATATAATAATGATTTATTTTTTAATAGTCACACTCGATTACACAGATGTTCTTGTGGCCCCAGCTGGTCGACACCTCCTTTAGCAGAAACAAAGGCTACATTAATGTATTAAAGCGATGTTAATCCATGCGTGTGGATGTGGAATTAACGGACTTGACGTTGTGCGATTGCGTTGCCAGGCAACAGCTTCGGTTCATGTTAATTTACAAACTCTTCAACTACAACCGTAGTTATATTTAAAAACATGTTATAAGGCCTCACAAAATACTTTAATGTAAATTAAAATATAAATGTGAAGGAATGTGTGCATAAAAAAAAAAATCCGTCATAAACGAAACTGGAAACAGACGTAGGTAAGATCCTCAGCTCGATGATTGGATGGTTTAGCCGCAATGCACGCTGGGATTTGGTGTTTATGCGATGTGAAATCCAAAAACATTTAGAAAAAAATGAAATATACTTTATTTTGAGTGTGCTTGCTTTTCTCTTTGAAAGTCATCACATAACGGCATTGTAATACACGGTTCGGCTGCATTAAATATTACATATCTGCCGTAGTTCTCTATTTATAGAGCCCTGCTGAGAAGACTTCTAGACAAACAGGAGAACTGCTGCCAAAACTTAAAACGTGACATGGATCATAAATATATTAGCAATTAAACAACATCTTACATTTATTTTCACACAATACGTCTCCTTGCAGTATCAACACTAATTCGGCTGACTTTTATATTTGATCCAATTGGTAGATAGGCTGTATGTAC
The DNA here is from genome assembly GCF_902827175.1 of Gymnodraco acuticeps. NCBI lineage: Eukaryota > Metazoa > Chordata > Actinopteri > Perciformes > Bathydraconidae > Gymnodraco > Gymnodraco acuticeps. The sequence continues at coordinate 8,090 of NW_022990647.1, read as the reverse complement.
ACCATAACGGTGCACAGCTGATAGAAAGGGACACCTAGTGGTTAAAGCAGGTTATTGAATTTCATTATTTTTTTATTAGATATTATAGGATCCGTATAAAGTATATTCATTACTCATTATTTCTACTAATAGTTAATTAAAGACTGTACATAATGACTATTTTGCACATCCCTTTCAAGATTTTCTAAGCTAAGGTTTATTGACATATCATATTATACAACTACGGTGTAGTTATGCAATGAATTAAAAACTTGGGTCGCAGGTTCCTCAACAGTGCATTACAAGACATCTATCAATATGTCTGTATACCTCCACCATTAAACTGTCATATTCTGCACATTTCTTATACTATATACATACATCTTATAAGAGTATAATACATATGTATAATATCAGTTAAAATAAGTGCTTAAACATAGTTAACATTGCAGGAAAGCAATATATTAGACGTTAAGTACTTGTCATGATATTTATCTGACATACAAATGTCACTGTGTGTGCTGTTGCTCTGCATGTGTGACCATTAAAGAGGGTTTCATCCCTCCATATTCTTCTTCTATACCCCCAAAGCTTTTTTCTTATTCAAAAGAAGACCTTAACCTTAAGTATTCATTCATGTTTAATTTAAGCCTGATTAGTTTGTCTGTTTTGCACATCCTCGTATTAATATCTAATAATCAAATAATACAATTCAATAACGTGCTTTAACCACCAGGTGTCCCTTTCTATCAGCTGTGCACCGTTATGGTGTAAATACAGCCTATCTACCAATTGGATCAAATATAAAAGTCAGCCAAATTAGTTGTTGATACTGCAAGGAGACGTATTGTGTGAAAAGAAATGTAAGATGTTGTTTAATTGCTTATATATTTATTATCCACGTCACGTTTTCAGTTTTGGCGGCAGTTGTTCCTGTTTGTCTAGATAATTACGGCAGATATGTAATATTTAATGCAGCCGAACCGTGTATTACAATGCCGTTATGTGATGACTTTCAAAGAGAAACACAAGCACAGTCGGAATCAGTATTATTTAAAAAACAAAAAATCGGATTTCACATCGCATAAACACCAAGTCCCAGCGTGCATTGCGGCTAAACCATCCAATCATCGAGCTGAGGATCTTGCCTACGTCTGTTTCCGGTTTCGTTTATGACGGATGTATTTTGTTTATACACACATTCCTTCACATTTACAATTTAATTTACATTAAAGTATTTCGTGAGGCTTCTAACATGTTTTTAAATATAACTGCGGTCAGTGTCGTTGCGCAATATTTCGGGGCTCCCCCGCAGGTCGGACCATGGGGCCCCGCCCCCTCCCCTAAATCAATAATAGAGTGACATGGGATAGACATCGCGGCCACTTTTTTAAATGTTTATTTTTTCAGGCATCTTTTGTAAACAGTAGGCCTATAGGTCAGTAGGAACTTTCTGTATAGATACATCTGATTTAAACAGTATAGGGTCAGTAGGAACTTTCTGTATAATATACATCTGATTTAAACAGTAAGGTCAGTAGGAACTGTATAATAATATACATCTGATTTAAACATAATTGACAAATACAAACAAGTGGCTGTGTATTTTTTGTAACATGAAGGTATATTGTAGAACGTTATAGCCTATCATCATTGGAGTTCACACAACGGAACGGTTCATATATATAACATTCTGTATAAAAGAAAAGTAGCCTACAAAAAACAACAAATAAAACACATCCTATAGGCTACAGAGGATGCAATCAGGAGCTGCTTTGTAGGCCTATTATTTTATACGAGCGCGTCTCCTGGCATTCTTCTGCGCAAAGTCCTGTATAACAGTCTTTAAATCTATACTGCGCGCGCGTCGGCTCTCAATACTAAGGACTGCTAACCCAGACAGTCTCTCTTGCGACATTGTGCTCCTCAAATATGTCTTTATTAATTTAAGTTTTGAGAAAGATCTCTCAGCACTGGCAACAGTCACGGGTATAGTTAAAAACAATTTCAGTGCTGTGGCAACATCGGGGATACTTGGCAAAATGGACTGATTTTCAATGAGCAGGGTTTGTGCAAGGTCTTTGATTGTTCCACGCTCAATTTTCTTTATAGTAGGCCTAAGAGCATTACGGAGGGACAGGATCTGGAAAGGAAACTCGGCTGACAGGTCGTCTTTATACTGGCCTGATAAAGCACTTGCGGACTCAGACAGATCCTTGTCTGTTGCGCGCAAAAGTTCGCGGGGAAGCAGAAAAGAAAATCGCTGTGCAACTTCGCTCATTCCAACAAATCGATTTTTGAGTTGGGCAACGACAATATCGATATTTGCGTAAAAATGCCACTCTAAAATGCTCCCCTGGGTCTTGGAGCCGCTGGTCCTCGCAAAGCTCTGAAAAGTGCCTCTTTGTGCGCCTTGCGCGTCTGTCTTTGAAGAGACTGTGGACACCCCATGAGGATGCCAGGTCTTGCGCGTGCGCTTTTAAGCCATCAAACTCTCCTCGGAGTTGGGCAAGTGTATCGGTTGCGTTACCAAGCATTGCTGTCGCCTGTAAGAGGTCCACGTCTTTGCGCTGGAGAGCTTGGGACACAATGTTGACTGTTTCAAGGACCTTGCCCTGTATTACAGTCATTACAACAAACTCAAAGCTCTCCATGGCCTTTTTCAAGCCAGTCGCCTCGGCACGTTCCTCGCTTTTTTTGGAGAGCAAGTCTATCTTAGTTAGCGCTTGCATAATGTCAGCATAACGGAACCGCAATGATTGGACGGCGTCTTGTCTTGATGCCCATCGTGTCGGGCATAGTCTCTTCAGTGTAGGCTGGCCAGCCTTGGGCACTGAGAGGTGTGTTTCCAAAAGCTCCCATCGTTTGATGCTTCCACTAAAGAATACATATAGCCTTTCAACAGTGTCGAAGTCTTTTATCTCAGGTATATTTTGGCATGCGTCATTGAGTACAAGGTTTAAATTGTGCGCAGCACAATGAATGTACACTGCGTTGGGCTCTTTATCCCTTATGCGTTTTTGTACACCGGAGTAGACGCCACTCATATTGCTAGCCCCGTCATATCCTTGTCCGCGGCACTTCCCAAGTAGTATCCCCTTTCTCTCCATCGATTCGAGAATTTCTCTCTCTAGACCTGCAGCAGTTTGGTCTGTGACTGCATGGAAGCCCAAAAAACTTTCGTTTATTTTCACCTCTGTAGGGTTTCCATTTTCATCATTTGCTATAGTAACATATCTGAACACTTGACTCAGTTGGTCTACTTTTGAAATGTCCTGGGTAGTATCCATTATAATCGAATAGAATTCTGTATGTCTGTAATGATTGTGTCCTGCACTTTTTTCGATAGCAATGAAATTATTTCGTTTTGAGTTTGAGGACTTAGGTAGTGCACCTTCTTTTTGCTTTCAATAAGCCTTTGCAGAACTGGATCATAACGCGCCATAAGTTCTATGGTAGATAAGAAATTACCATTATCTATATCACCTATTTTCTCTCTGTGACCCCGGAAAGCAGAGTTGCGAGAGGCCAGTGTTAGTGTAACATCAGTTATTCTGGTTAGGACCTCGGTCCAAAACCCCACCTCTCTCTTAAACTCAGATGATATTTGCGCGTCAATGGTCAGATTATTTTTCCACGTATCATACACGACACATGCTGCCAAATGAGAGCGAGATAATTCGTGTTCCTTAATTTTTAGAGAGACCCTGCCAATCATTTATTCCTATTCTCCACGCTTGGTGGAGGTGATGGGCAGACGGTCTGTCACCGCACTGCTCACAGTACACCCGGTCCATAGATGGCGAGTAACATAGCCACTTGCGCTGAATTCTACATCCAATTGGGTGTTTTGTTATAACTCTTTTGAAAAGCACCTTCCCTTCCCATCCCTTTTGAATGGCCCTTCAGGCTTGCATGGCCCGTTATTCAGAATGTACCGTTTAACATCATCGTCTTCTAAATTTATGGGGTATTCAGTCACAGAGTTGTCACTGGCCAACGTGTCCCTGGGGTGGGTGGGAGCTGCTGTCACTGTCGGGGCACGGCTAGCTGGCTGGGCAACCTTGGCTATGTCTGAACTGGCCTCGGAGGGGGCACAGCTGACTTCTTGCTGACCTGCAAAAAGGAACGGATTAGATTCCAATTCCAATGTAACCTGTAGCATACTCTTTAACCGCCACTGGTTATGCGAATAAAACGTTCTATTATTCTAATGTCTAACCTGTCTCGAAGCGCGAGGCACGACTAGCTCGGCTGTAACGGGGCTGCTGGGCTGTCTGCCTGGACTCGGAGCTGACGGCCAGGGGGGGTTGCTAGCGGTCTATCTGCAGTAACGTTAGAGTCTACGTCTACCTTTGCTGCCTGCCGGAACAATGACGTTATTTTAGGTAGTTTTGCCCTCTCCTGTTTGGCTTTCGCTCTCATTTTGCTTTTCTGAGCACCGCTTGGGTAGTGGCGCTTCATTTTTCATGTTTACCGGCAACGCAACTAATGAACGTTATTTATATGAGCAATGCTTCCCGCTTTGTTTTGACACTGCCCAGCCTGCCAATGAACATTAGTTATCAGCCGGCTAGCCCTATGGCAGGTGAGCAAATAATAATGATACACTGTTGTACGCCATGCGTGAACTGTGAGCGCCGGTGCCTCGCAGCGCCGGAACTGTGGGTGCTTAATTGCGCCGCCTTTGCGCATCAGATGAGGCCCCACGCAGTCTGCGTGATCTGCATGTAGGGAGGGGCGGGCCTGGATGGTATGTTTTAGGTTTCGCAACTTCAACTTCAGTAAACAGTTTTGTTTTTTAAGAAATCTACCTAAGGATTAGATATAAAATGCATAAATAAAAAGCATAACATTGATCTAAGGAAATGTGCAGGAGAGGAAGCCGATGGCATCGGTAGCCATTTGGATCATGCCTTCTGCCTTGCCTTCCCTGAGCCAGCTTGCCTAGCTACTTTCTGACTGATCTTGCATTTTCTGAACCCTGTGAGCCTTCAGTCGACCTGTTGACCAGTAAGCCTGACATCCTTCGGCCATTTCTCAACATGTCTAATCTTGCCATTTGCAGGACGTTCTTCCTAGAAGAAAGCATTCACCGTGTCATCTTTGTAGATGCACAGCCAGATCATCAGTAGGCCATCTACACTGACAGCCAGATCAGTCTTCATTGACACCTAAAATCAGATGACCATCTCTTCCAAATCATCGGTCAGCCTACCTGAGAGTTCCTGCACTGTTACTCTCAGTAGTTAAACAAATAGAGCAATATTAATGTGCTAATGCACTTACACGTCAAACATAGGAAGAACATTCAAAGGTCAGAGGGTTGCACACTTTTTATTCATCCAAATGAAATAACTTTTATATAAACATGCACCAGTGACGAACCGTCAGGTTCTTCAAGGTATTCAGAGAATACATTACATTACATTACATTTAGCGACGCTTTTATCCAAAGCGACTTACAATAAGTGCGTTCGAATACCCTGGAACATTCAGATAAAACATATGCCGTTTTATTGTTTTTAACGTTTGAAATGGCAAGTGCAACAGGTGAAGATGATGTTGTTCCGGAATTGTTGTGAGTACCCTTTTCAACACGACAATTCAGTGAAAAGACGGACATTATAACGGCGGGGGGCGCGGCAGCGGAGGGTGTGTGTGTTTACCAAACATTACCAATACTATAACGTTGGTAAATGTTCCATCATTTTCATTTTTCACTTGTATCTCATTTTGAAGTTCCTGTCAAAGCATAACAGTGTGGTCTTATCTAGGAATTATTTGACATCTAACTTAATTGCTTCCAAAGGTTTAAAAACATAAGCATATACATTTAAACTTAGAGTCTTTCTTCCTTTACTCAGGGGTAGAAAGCTTTTTATCGAAAGTCATCATCGTCAAATCCTCCAGGGCATAATTATGATTATCATGATGCAACAGGCCTGAGGGGACGTTTCCAGTATAGGCTGAGGGGACAGGTGTGGAGGCAGGCTGGGGGCACTGTGAACTCCAGAGGAAGTGTGTTAGTTTGTTTTAAAGCGCTTCGAGTGGAAATAGCCTGAGGTTGATCTGAAGCAAATTAGACACCAGTGCCAGTGCAGCTCTCAGTATGTCCATAGTTCCACAGTTATTATAGATACTGTAGCCAAGTTTAACATTAGGGAGCATGTCAGGATTTTTGTTGATCTCATTGATAGCAAAAATCAATGCTTGAGAACATTTGAATTCTCAAAAATTGAAACTAGGGTATTGTGAAAGATAGAACAAAATAATACATTTGTGTTAAGTCTCAAATACAGTACAATGAACCAACCCGGTATCACGGCAAGACGTGAACATGTGACGATTTACCATGCTGGGAGACGTGAAGATGTCAAGATTTCGTCCTTCAAACGTGACAGTTATGTATTGTTAACCCATGTTAACCAGTGGAGAAATACCCAGAAATGCCAAGCAAATGCTACCCCGACGGTCGGTTGTTATTGTCAATATTAATATAATAATGATTTATTTTTTAATAGTCACACTCGATTACGGCGATTTTCTTGTTGCCGTGCTCGGCCTTGCCACCCAGGTCGACCACCAGGTGCTTGTCCCCGTGCTCCAAGACCCGGAAAGGCCCATCATAAGGGGGCTGCAGGGGGCCTCTGTGCGCATCGTGCCGGATGAACACGTGCTCCGCCGAGCGGAGCTCTGCGGGAACCTGGGACACCTGAGTACCGTGCTGAGTAGTAGGGATCGGAACAAAGGCCTCAGCGGCATCACGCAGGAAAGCCCGCTGGGCCGACGCCGACCAGGGAGCCGATGCATTTGGGAGGAAATCCCCCGGAACTCTCAGCGGCTGACCGTAGAATCTCCGTGTAGAACACTGCAGATCTTCCTTAGGTGCGGTCCTCAGGCCCAGCATCACCCAGGGCAGCTTGTCGACCCAGTTACGTCCGTAAGGCCGGCCTTGAGGGCCGCCTTCATGGAGCGATGAAAGCGCTCGCAGAGACCGTTAGCCTGAGGGTGGTAAGCGGTAGTCCTGTGCAGCTTAACCCCCAAACCGCCTGCCACAGCGTTCCAGAGCTCGGACGTGAACTGAGAGCCCCTGTCTGAGAGGAAATGTCTGACGGGGGTGCCAAAACGACACACCCACGTTGCAATGAGGCCCGGGCAACGTCTGCGGTGATGTCGAAACGAGCGGAACCACCTCCGGCCAACGGGTCGTCCTGTCCACCATGGTGAGGAGGTAGGAAAACCCCTGAGAGGAAGGCAACGGACCAACCAGGCAATGTTGACGTGATCAAACCTCCTCTCAGGCACCAGGAAAACGCTCCAACGGGGCCTTCGTGTGGCGGTGCACCTTAGCGCGTTGACAAGCCACGCACCCCTGGCCCAAGTCCTCCGTCCTTTTCAGTCCTTGCCAAACGAAACTTCGCCGCTACCAAACGGACCGAAGGTTTAACGCCGGGTGTGTGACAGGCCGTGCACAGCCTCGAACACAGGACGCCTCCAGCTGGCAGGGACGACAGGCCGCGCCAGGCCGTAGAGACGTCACACAGGAGAGTAATGCCCGCGTCGCCGAACACCACGTCCTCCAAGCGCAGCGCCGCGCTCTCCACCTTCAGGGCCTGGACGCCGGGATCTGTGACCTGGTCTGCCGCCATGCGAGTATAGTCCAGGCCCAACTGGACGACCCTGGAGAGGCAATCAGCAACCAGGTTCGACTTGCCAGCCACGTGCTTAATGTCCGTAGTGAACTCCGATATGTAGGACAGCGCCGCTGCTGACGTGCCGACCAAGGCTCCGCCATTTTGACATGGCAAAGGTGAGCGGCTTGTGGTCGACAAACGCCGTAAATTCACGGCCTTCCAGCATGATGAAACGGAAGTGCCGCACGGCCAAATAAATAAAGTCCGAGGAGCTCCCGGTCAAAGGCGCTGTATTTGCGTTCTCTAGGCGTCAGCTGGCGGCTGAAAAAGGCGACGGCTGCCAAGCGCCCTCCACCCACTGCTCGTGCACGCGCCGACCGCGTAGTCTGACGAGTCCGTGGTGATGGAGATGGGAGCCGTGAGGATGGGTGTGCCAGCAAAGCCGCCTGAGCCAACGCGGTCTTGACCTCAGCA